>NC_057778.1:373270-708810 GCF_014825855.1 Bombus pyrosoma | reverse complement strand
AAATTTCAAATTAATATATTAATACATTTTCTTTTAACAAACAGAGCACAATATTCATTGAATTACTGATTTTATTAAACTTTTACATATTTATAGGTACTATATAATATTATATATATCGGAACAGCGGGATTACAAATTTCAGTCAGAATTTTCCCAATTTTTCATCACAACCACTGATGGTTGTTATTAACAGTAATAACATCTTTTGATGTTATGAAATGAAAAGCAATGTAGTCAAGCCTTACGCTGACTGTTGCTAGTAGTTGACATTCCATTCAGTGCTATTAGTTGTTCAATGCCCTTATTAATGACTTCAATCCATGGTGCGAACAAGCGGTCGACGATCACCAATCGCGATCACTAGTATTCGCGACGAACTTTTAAATTTATGTGAAATATTTAAGTTTCCTAGGAAATAAAACGGATTCATAAAGGAATAGGCAAAACTATCAAAATGAAAGATAATGGCGACAAATTTATGTTGGTTATCTAGCACGGCATCAGGCGAAATAGGAGAGAACACTTAAGGTTCAATGAACTATAAATTCTGGTTCTGGTTTTGTTAGTTTAACTGGAAGGCATAGGAAATTGTTATTCTCATGTATTCATGTATTCTTATATTTGTTGATTCTTCTTTTTATTATCTACATATTTGGTGATGTAATAGGATAGCATAATCTCTGTTTTGTTGCTCGATTATAAAAATCTACAATATTAGGATTGCTCTGACAATTAGCGTAGGGCATATTCAGTCACTGAACTATCTTACTACGTAAAATAAAATATATGATTTAATTTGAAATGAAGATTAGAAACGAATAATTTTTAGTAAATAATACATTTTGTGAAAAGGCATAATAGATGCCTGGATATTAACTTTCACAGTAGTCGTCATAAGTTCAAACACGATATAAGGAGCCGAATAAAATGTCCACTCTACACAATGTTCACAATATTATCGAACGTATACAGAATCCAAAATCGACAACTACTGTGACTACCAATAAATTAGGTTTGGATTATTTGAGTTGTGCAACAATGTGTTGCTTACATAAACACATGTACTTATAGCAAGATGATCAACGAGGTGAAAAGAAAAAGATAGAAGACGAAGAGGATTCGAATACAAGTAATAATAACACTAGCACAAACTACAGTGATATGAATAATTCTACTGCAAATAGCGATACTCGTGATGATAGTGGAATCAGTGAGAATCAGGATATGACTAATATGGATATATATTCCAACACACAATATATAGGACAGGTATCACGAAACCCCTTAACATGCATTCTAAAGTTTTAATTTGCATATTATTTGACAATTTATAATTTATACGCATTTTATCAAACGAAAATTAGGGATACGCTTATTGGAGGAATGTTCGATATGTATCCCCATTTATTTTAGCGATATACTTCAATGTAAAAGAATATTCTTTAGCTTTTATATTTTGTTAGCATACAGATCTAATATTTTACTCGATAGTCTTTTCGTTACGAGACATGTATACAATTTTATGTATGCCTTTGTTAAATTGTGTATGATTTCGATAAATATCCATATGATTCGGGGTGTCTTATTTGAATGAAATAAATCGAGATACTTATAACATGATAAATAAAATTGAAAATTATGAGCAGCTTAAAAATTCGAGTAGAACCTTAGGGCATGTTTTTGACAATGAGTGCCTGAAAGCCGTGCGAGTGCGGATACGGGTACAGAATACGTTGTCTTCCACGTTACCCGTGGAAAATGCTTTCAAACGAGAGTTCATATTATTCTATATTATTGGACAGTACATTAAAGTATTCCATTAATCAAGAATATTACTTACATTGACACCACATACTTCTTTTACTTCTATGATTTTAAGGTTTATTATTCAACAATCACGCATAACACATCTCATTTTTAATCGCAATATTTAAGAATCTTTTTTTTTTTTATTTCAATTTCTATTACAGTAAAAGGTACGTGTGCGTATCTCGGAGGGCTGCGATCTTTTCATATAACGTGAATGAATAATTTTGGATGCTATAAAATGATAAATATAATAAAATGAAATACATTAATATGTAGTTCGTTACGTTTACTTGTTTTATGTATTTAAACCTACAACAAGTCTAATGTAAGCTACTACGTTAACTACTAATAACTTTACTTTAGTTTTATTTGAAATAAAGCACGTCTTCATTGAATCATTATCATTCAATATGCTACACGTATTTCATACCTAATATACTGACTGAAATATTTTATTCTTAAATTACACGACATTACTAAAAGAGAAACGTAAAACATTTCACATAATCATCGCATAATGAATGTAGATATAATCGTTAAAGTAAAGGATGTACGTGGTTTCAGTTTGCCAAATATTATTCACACGCTTATAAAAATTTATCGAAAGCTTTAGAGTCGCACCGCTTCTTATTAAATGCTTGTTGCCGATAGTTCAGTTTCTTTGGATGTATATTTAATCACATACTCGTGTTTCATGTGCAATGCTTCTATCCATTGTTATCAATTTCATCGCTTCATTTTTTTAAGTGGCATATATTAGAATTATGTTAGAATTTCGCAGGTATTTGAATATTTGGATGTTGATCGTTTAGATTTAAGAAATATTAGAATTTCTTTCTCGTTGTTTCATAAAATGAATACTTCGCGAGTATTTGTCGAGTTAAGTGAATCACCAGGTAGATAATAATAATATTTCTTAATTATCTTGTAATTGTAAAGTTGTTTGATTGTATTATTACTCGGTAAGATGCATGCTGATCTTATAGTAGAAAAACATAATACGAATAATATCTTAATACGTTTTGTACTAAATAATTTAGTCACACCTTGAAGCTAAAATTTTGCTTTTATCGATCAACGTGGTCCACCAATGTTGCACGATGTACGAAACGTATTAAATAAACAAAAATATATCATTTACAAAGTATAATAGGCACAAAACACAAGACTTTTGTAAAATTTATGTTTACACCAGCTACATTTTATATAATACTAAAAACACTTGTTAATTGCTAATATTACACGATTTAGAACACATTTAATAAATGCATCAGTTTTCTTGCAGCTATACTGCTGCAATAATGTGTAATATGTAATATTTTACACATGAAGATTTTTGTTCCAGGACGTAACGATTCGCTCGCGCTCGAAAGACTACACGGAAAATTATCCCATTATCTTTAATATCCTCTTATGGTTTGGAGTTGTTTTTGTCTTTTCACTGTTTGCTATTTGCAGTACGTAATAATTTTTCGTTTATTATCATTATTATTTTATCAAATAATATATACAAGTATTGTTTTAACTTTGATTTATTACGAAAACAGTTGCCATTTCGCAAATGGATCCAGGCCGAGATTCTATAATATACAGGATGACTTCTAATCGTATGAAGAAGGATAATTAAATGTAAATACAAGCTAAACATATAACAATGAAAAGAATGTTCTGCATATAATCTGTACTTAATTTATCGATGATTCGTATGATATGCATCTAAAATTTCACTTCGAATCAATGTGGTATCATTTTGTATCCTAAAGATGTAACGAATCACTATGATATACTCATATGTAAAATGTGTATTTGTAAACGGTCAATCATTAATATTAATCGTTCAACTTAGTGTAAACAATGTCTGGTATTCTTTGTTGCATATTACATTTAACCAATAAACGATTACTAAATCATACTCGTAGAATAACAATAAAAATGTTCGAAGTAGATCAAATTTGTCATAAACGAGTACAAATAATAGCAGAACATGTATGCAAATGTGTAGTTATATAAAATAATGTTACGAAAGTTAAGTTGAGCTTTCTATTACCTAAAGTAATGAATAATTATAAAACAGATCATACCATATTATATTATGACCTTAGAGATTTAACAAATTTTGAAGTTTGAACTGTTCTTAAATATTATGAAAATTGTATCGAAAGAATCAATGAGTTAATCTGTAAATTTTTATCTGACAAATATTAAATCGAATTATGCGGTACTGATTGGTAATCTTGATTTTTATAAATCGGTGTTATCTCGCGAAGCGATATCCTTTTTATACATATACAAATTTTGACTAAGAAACTGCACATATTTATTGCACAAGAAACAGTTACCAAATATATTATATCTTCGGTATACTTTATTTTATAGGTTTACTTTGTGATTGAAATTAGTTTGTACGATCTCGCATTTGTATCAATTTTCATTTAGAAAATTTTGTTAGTTCAATAACAGTATTTTCATGAAAATGAAAGCTATGAAAACTATAATAAGCCCGTGTCAGTATACATATAGATCATTCCATAGGAATACTGTATTAATATAATATATAAATAATGATGTATTATAAATTAATATATATAACAGACAAACAAAAGATTTTTTTACAGCTTCTTTCTTTGACTAATTAAGAGTTTATTGTGCATTGTATATTAAAGAAAATCCCCTTTTTCCTGCTCCATTTTTCCTACAGTAGTAATATACTTTGCAAGTCAGTCATAATTCGTAACTCGTGACATTTGTGTATCTTATGCCAGATGACAACTATTATTGCAACAAGTGGAGATTTTCAGTATGTATATATTAACCGTGAAACAACGTCGCTAATTACTGTTTTAAATCGTTCCACGGTGATTCACAATCTTTTCGATCATAATTGCATCCAATCACTACGCGATATTAACATAAGTACATAATCTGATCTTTTGTTCTCTTTGTTTCCTCCGAAGTCAACTAATTGTAAAAATCATTCCATGTCAAATCAATCGCTTTAATACTCGATGCCTGAGATTTTCTTTAAGGCGGAGCATGTTGTAGCTTATATCATATGATTCAAGTTATCAGTTTTTGCTGACTTTTATGAAAGCCACCAGCATAAAAGAATTTTTATATCCGTAACTATTACACGTAAAAACATTCCTTTCTTTTTAATTACAATTACAAGAGATTATTCTTCTCGTTTGGCTCATTTTACGAAGCTAAGAAGAATACTTTTACTTTGCAATGCTGATCCCTGATTCACCTCTGAACGCTCTGTTAAAAAATTTGAAAAAAATATTTTCATATTCCGTGGACTTTTTTTTCCTTGCGAATTACGCTATCTTGCTTTTTAATCACACTTCAAAATTGTAGTCATAACAGACAGAGATAGCGTATAACGATTCAAGTAAGCGCAAACACTCGCCTA
Source organism: Bombus pyrosoma (assembly GCF_014825855.1). NCBI lineage: Eukaryota > Metazoa > Arthropoda > Insecta > Hymenoptera > Apidae > Bombus > Bombus pyrosoma. The sequence goes on along the minus strand of NC_057778.1, from coordinate 703,586 downwards.
CGATAAACTCGGAAAAATCGAATGTCCTTTAACGAATAGTTAAAAAAAACAAGATCCAAGCTACGCTCGCAATCAGACGAATATTTTCAGCCTTTCCTTTTTTCCGTTCTATCCTTTTCACTTCTGATATATGTTCTATATAGTATTGGTCTATTCCATCAATCTACTCAAACCTTCAAAGAAACGTTTGTCGACACAACACTGACATTATCGATATTCTTATACGAAGTCTCGTAGCTTTGAAAGTTTCGAATATCTAAACTGAATAGTAATCGAGTAATTCGAACATTAAAATAGTTCGACTATTTTAGCAAGCTCGAGAGAATTCAACCTAGTCGAACGATTTCGACAATTTAAACGTCCGAATAATATAATAGCTCGAAGTTAGATTGTTAAAACAATAAATTTTATTACAAGACGCAAGAACAGAGGTTACCTTGTGCCTCTCCACTGTACGTTCTTGAAGGTTTAGCCCCCACCTTCACGATCCCCACTCGAATATACCTTTAGTTTCCCACCAAACTATACACCTGTCGTTACAGGTAAGAAGGAGCAGTGGTTTCTGTCACTTACGTTGAATCCGGCTTAATGGATGTAGGGTAGTGTTGATTTGCAAAGTTTCCGTCACACATGCGTCAAGTTTTGTTATTCGAAAATTACAATAGTTGTTTACCACGTGGTTCGTGATCATTCAGGCATCTTTCGATAAGTGAACTCCAAGCTGTTGTTGTGAAAATACTTATCATTTGAATGAACAGCAGAGAGAAAAAGGACTCACGTTCCTTTATTTTCTCGTCCTTCGTAGTTGTTTTTGTTGACTCTTCCTTTCATTGGTAATATGAAAACAATTCTGTGAATCGGCAATCTCTATGATAACTGTTACGGCCAGTGACGAGGAATATGGTGATTTTAAATGCGAATTTCCAGAGATATGGTGCAAGGTATTGTGTTTACAGCTGTTAATATGATTGAAAGGAATAGGAACAATTTAATAATCTTTTAATAATATCGTTCGTTTCTGGAAGAATCGAATGAAGTATTTTATTCTATATTTCGATGTGTTATGCGTAGAGACAAGCACGAATGAAAGAAAAATAATGAGAGCGATGTAAAAACCATTTACAATTATTTTTGCGAACCACATTTTCAAAGGCGAGATAAAATTATTTCCACCAAATTAACTACTGTTAATAGTATTATGTCGTATCTTCGAACTACTGTGCTCTAATGTTGAACGAATTTTTAAGAGCACTATCAGTACATCTTTATAAAATAAAATTGTTTGCACAGCAGGAAATCAAGCTATCATTATTAATTTTAATTAAAACCGAGCTCTAAATTGAAAACTATCAGTAATGTGCTATGTCACATCTTTCAACTATTGAACTCTAATGTATTCGAAAAATATGTTAGCAACAAGGAAAACTATAAATGGAATTCATTGATATCAACGTTGCAAGGATCGAAGATAAACTGATGGATCAACGGAAGAATTAAAAGTATAATATCGATCAACAGAATTTTCCACGAACAGTGTGATTCTATACTCTTAAAGAAGAATATCGGATAAAACTAACAAAAGAAATAATCTTTATTATCCAGTTGCATCTTCGTGTTCTTTTGTCGTCGCATATCTTTCGACAGAATATTTTACTCGTAATTGAATACAATCAAACAATCAGGCCGCTATTGTGTAAGAGAAACGTAATTGTTGCTTTACATATAAAACATAGAAGAGATAAAGATGATTTTTGAGGAAAATGTGCGCGCATTTCGAGAAACAACTACGATGTTATCAACAATGCGGTATCTTTGCTGGCCATCTGTATCTTCAAGAAGCCGGAAAATCGGAGTTCGTAACTTTGGCTTTACGTAACACAGTCTGCGACGTCTAGACTCTTTCAAGGTTATGCTATGGCCCGCAGGAAGCGCTGTGTTAATGTGCCTGGGATTATAGTATCATAACAAGAGTTCAGATTAACAGTAGGTAGCTTTCTTTGTATCAGTCGCAATACATACTCGGGGAAGTGATTTCCGTATAGATTCAAGAATTACCACAAACCGCCAGAGTGATACATCAATCTATGTATGTTTAATAAAAATAGCGAATAATGAGACACGAATCTGCAATATTACTTATTCTGGTTGAGCTCTAAAGGTCAAGCAAGAACATTGTAAAACATGTGATAGAGTTTGTTAAAAGAAAATTTGTATTCGTTTGGCCGTCGCACATCCTGTGAAAACAAGCATTCAAGTCTACTTCATTTTGTGCACGTTAAACACATTATGCATGTTAAATAAATGAAAGAAGAATTCTTATTCCGCGCGTGTAGGTATGTATGATTTATGCGCGTTCCACGTTTTCACGTGTAAAATAATTGACGCGGAAAATATTCTAGTTACACGTGGAATTCGTAACACGGGAGATTATATTGTAACCTGTTATTTTCATTGAATCACTAGTCGATTAAAATCGGAACATCTCAACCGTTGCAAAACAGTATAACTTTTATTGAAAACATTCCTAACGTTTTAAACGAAGAAAGTAATTGTTATTAGGAAAGAAGTGATTAAAAGATTTGGAAAAGGATATGTGATAAAGAATCTCGTGGGCAATTGTGAGTTATTGACGTCAAAGTTATTATCGCTAGATATCGAAAACAAGAAGTTAGAAAGGACAGTGACGATTAGTTGTTCCCCAAGTGCCAGAATACGGATCTACAATTATTCAACATCTGATAGTACAGCGATGAGCGTGAAAATCGTCGTGAGTGTGACGGAGATTGCAGACATGAGTTCTAAGGATCGTTACGTGATCGAAGGGGTAGGTAAGTCTGTATCCAAAATGATCACCATTATCTTTATTAAATATTCTTCTAATAATATTAATTGCTTAAACAGATTATGTGTTTTATAAGTTTAATACATGAGCATAATTATAAACGCAATATTTCATGCCTACACTCGGATGTAGACTCGGATTAAGTTATGTTACGCTAATTATCATAATTATTTTTAGATGATAATTGAAGAATAGATTCGGCAATTTAATCTTGTAAAAACAGTCTGCACGAGAGATTAAAAAAATAAAATTTCTCTTTTATGTTTAACAACGATATTTCAAAATCTAAAACTAATATGCTTGTCGATATTTCTTCTGTGTATTTTTGATACTACGACACAATACATGAACTTTTTAAATTTGTTATCCTTTGTTATACGTTTTTTTTTTAAAATATGACGATTATCTTTCGTTAACACGATTCAATAGATATATTAACATTAATTAATATGTTTATTTACATTTTCAGAACATAAATTCTTGTCTGTGAAATATTTTGTTCTTTTCTTATCTCGAGGCAATTATTTCGTAATACTTCTGTCGCTCTTTTTTGTATATAACTTGTTTGTAATGATTAATGTGAAGTAGCAATGTATTTCAAGTATTTGCATCGAATGTTACATTGTTAACTTACCGCTTTGTGTTTAGGCCACTGGAAAATTTCAGCATTCAATTATAGCACAGGAAAATGCTGTTTATCTATGTGTCTCTGAAGATTTTTATGTCAGACAAAACTAATAAAAAGAACATACTTTAATGTTTAAATACAAATTTTCTATATCGAATAATATTTTTACCTATTTCTTTCACAAAGATTTCCTAAGTTGAGAAAAATTTCCTCAGTAAAGAATTTCCTCCAATCTTGTTTTTATTTGGAAAAAACGTAACAATGAATCACTTGATATCATTAAGCGTATTAGTTTACATAAGAAACTGAAATACTTGGAAGATATTTGTAATATTCCTTATTTTAAACCAGTTTCTAATTAGTTTAATACCGTAGTATCTATACATACGTAAAAACCAGAAATATAGCTATCGGCAGTTTTCAAGTTTAAACTTAATTACTAAATCATATCTGTTTTCCATTCGATTATTCTATGTAAATTATATGGTCTTGTTGTAAAATGGACAAAATTTAGCTTATCTAAATTATTGTTGATAAAGTATCATGTTATTTCTTTCATAACAAAATACTTTTCATGGTCGCTAAGAACACTTAAATGTCTAAAAGACTATCCAAGGTAATAAATTCGTTATTGTTCGCCGTTAAAAAAAATCCAATTATATCTGCCTTAAAACATTTAAGTTATAGATGAATTTAATGGCAGTATCAATCATTTGGAAATATTAATGGTCAGGCGATGACTATTATATTATATAAAATATTAGGTTCTTCGGGAAGTTTCTTTCGTTTCATAAGGTGATGATAGATGAACAACAATTTCTGTTTTATATTATTTTATTGAATTAGATGTGACCCATTTCGTTCTATTTCTATTATTATGTTCGTACATAATTCAATAAACTAATATAAATCAAAAAATATTGTGCGTCTGTGATTTCCTTACAAAACGAAAGAAACATTTCAGACAGCTTAATAAAATCTAAGAAAAACGTACAGTCAGTGTCAGAAATCTTCGTACATTCTCTAAGAAGGTCATTTTCATTTAAATAAAACATACATATATGCATAACGTTGTATAATAAGATATTTATTTATGCATATAGAACAATAATAAAATAGTTCTTATAGCTCTGCAGTGTAATTTCATTTTAGCATTCTGTTTTGATAGAAATGACCTTTTTATGGAGTGTAGGAACATTTTTATAGGTGCCTGTGTATAAACAACAAACTACGGGTTTCGTATAAATTATTTTTTTATAACCATTTACGTCAAGAAATACAGAACATGCACACGACAGCAACATTTTGCATAATTGATGGTAACCTGGACAATTTTTGAATATTGTCAATGGCCTTTTATTTGCCTTGCAAGTGTTACAAGCAATGGTAATCGCTGGTTGCGCGTGACTTGCGCGTCATTATGGACTTGTCCCTAAGGCGGTTAAATTCAATGATTTAGGGTGATGTACGCAATTGGTACAATCGACAATTTGTTACAGTGCTTATGGTGTCAAACTTTTGAAATATCGACTTACCATGCTGTTGTCAAAGAGTCGTACAGTTTGAGTGATCTAAGAATGATGAATATACCATGGGTATTATAGAGCTTAACTGGGACTTGCTTATTACAGTGTTTAACCGATCTTGCTGCGTAGAATCAGCGATGAAGTTATGTAACGGTCTTCTAAAAGAATGTGCCCCCAATTCATGCCACTTTCGTGCTCGAAAATTGGGCTGAAAACGCGGATTGCAAAGTAAACGTGCTTGCTTTTAATATAAGAAATCAGTTGTCCTGAACAATTGAATCAATGCATAACGTGCCCGAAAAATCGTTTAATTTAACCATCATTCAACGAAGGTTGGATAACTGCTGTCGAATATTTTATTTTCTAACGATAAAGCAAACCAAATAGGAGACTGAATGTATTGTATATAGGAAATAAAATGCTTCATACAGTTTGATAGAATAATAACACATAAATATAATCTAAAATGTAATAATGGTGAAATATCTACGATGAGCCAAAATTGAGCCATCCTTCGTCACCTGAGTGGTGATTCTGTGAATTGTTAATTACAAAAAGAATAATTTGCATATTCTTTCGTGGCTGTCACTTATTGTTGGCTATCATCTGGCTGTTGTCTACATTTTATGGGGTTGTTTGATGAAGGTCAAGTATATTATATGGTGATGTGGCGTCCAACGATAATTACAATGTTCACTGTAGTGCAATTTAGGTATACTGACGTGTCAGGGTCATTTTTCGAGCAGCAATCGAGGGAAATCGTTTCCCTTGATGCGTACTTGAGTGTTTTGCCGCGTAAAATTACTTGCAAGATTGAAATTTAAGAAGCTTAAAGATAATTCTCTTAAGCCACTGTCCTGCTAAAAAAAAAAAGAGAAAAAAGAAAAGAAAAATACTCTAGCAGGGATTATATTAGGCAATTTAAGATTATCCTATATTCACAAATACCTTGAACAGAAGCATTGAAAAAGTTTCTGATTCATTTCTTTAATAATATTTCTCGAAATATTTTCATTTTGTTTTACGGTTCAAGATCAATTCGAAATCATAATACCTTATTAAAATCCAATGGTTTCAATTTAATAAGGTATAACGATGATATTGAATCGATCTTCGATTTATTAAAATTCAATGATTCGAAATCAATGAGGTATAATGATATTGAATTGATCTCGAATTGATCTACGATGTTGCGGTTAAAAAGAAGAAGTACGCAAGAAAAAAAGAAAAAAGAAAGATAGGCAAAAATCGATATATATATTCACTCAGGTCTTATTAAATACAATGCATTTTCACAAAAACACATTTTGGTAAGATCAATAAATAACAAGTTATTCTAGGTGGCAGTCCTTGTTGACTCACTCTGCGTAAATATCTCATCAATCATGAATTTTCAGATATTTTAGATGTTCATATACAAAAATTTGGAACAATTGATTTATGTAAAATGTACGTTTGATGGATGAAGATCAAACTTTTCCTTATCTTCTGACCGTTGTAAATCATCTGTATATGGTATGAAAATACTGTTTCGTTAATATAAATAATATTATGTAAATAGCGTTATAAATAACATGATATAAATAAAATTATTTACACAATATCAATATTATTCGTATTATATCGCTTAAATACATAATATGTAAAACTACACACACGTTGTTCAAGCGCAGTAAGTGTTGATCTTCGATGAGAAACGCATTGAACGTAAGTACGTTTCCACGCGGAAGATTTTTTGGTGAGTGAAGGTCCTCGAATGCTACTTTTTCTTTTTATCGAATCGAACGTTATACGTGTGTACCGAACGTTTCCATTCGGGCCAAACCAGTTCCGGTCGGATATTATACATCGCGTGTTCCACGTAATTGCAAAATACTGCCTGCTTTATAGAATATCAACAATAATTACGAAATTTATTATTTCACAGGAAGGACAAATTTTTTGTAAGCCATTTCATTAAATTTCTTAATTTAATTTCCAAATTTCTACCGGTTTCAGAATTCGGCTAAATCCAAGTGGAAAGCCAATATTAAAGACAGAATAAAAGAAAGTCATAGCATAAACTAGAAAATTATATAGCTGCGTAATTATTGCGTGTCTAATTCTGCAAAGTGCACAATGTATTTTGCTTTTGTTTATTAATGCAAACACAATAAGAAATATTACCGTGATACAACGATTTTGATGAAATATTGCAGATTCATAGTGTAGCTGAAAATAGTTAACACGTGTCTTTTTTATCGTCAATTGTCTGCATTTAAAAGATGAGAAGAACGGTCGGAAAATTCATGCATTCGGGGAAGTGGTGTTCTCTGAAAGCAACTATGATAGACATTTTACTCGCTTGATTTACGTTATACACTTCAATTTCTTAACAAGGCTAGGAAGTATTATGACTACGTTGGAAAAAGGAAATCCTCGTGGTACAGGAAGTCTGGTTACAGTTCATTGGAGGTTAGTTACTTTTAAATGTCTCGTTGATCAATTTCTTAAGCTATGAAGGATTAGCAAAGAGATATCGCAAGTTCGCAAAGCAGAAAAGGCGGCCAAACTGTGACACAAAATTAGGTTGAAAATTGAAGGTCTGTTTCAGTATATAATATGTAAGTCATGTAAAATAAGAAGTTCACGTCGATAACTATTTGAATTTTTATATCAATGACTTGACTGATGCGAACAAGTATAGAAACATCAAAGCATATTTTACATCAAGTAAAATACAACTACGCGTACCCAACTTGTGCAAAATTACAGAATTATTAAATTCTTGACCAAGTATTGTCGACATTCAAACTGTTGTAAACTTCGTGAAAAAAAAAATCGCATGGCAAACTGTTTGGTCTCATTTTAAGGTTTGAAGCTTACTCTGATGCTTTTATATCGTGTAACGAGCGGGAAAGTGAAGGTACTTTTCTTTTTCGACAATTTGACATTTTCAAATGATTGTATGAAGTTTGCAAAATTTTCTTCGGGATTCGCTTTAAAATGCCTTTGTAAAGCAGAGTCTCCTCTTTACGACGACCTTAAAAAACTTGATGTACGATTTCTTTTTCGCCATTTTATTGCACTTTAAATGAAAAGTCGAGCTGCCGGCATTGGAGTAATAATCCAAGGTACACCGCGAGGAGGTTGCACGGTCGGATTTGTTCCTTGTGTGTGTTAACCGTGTGTAACGTGTTTATAATGCGTATGCTTAGGCTGCGTTAGTGTGTTTGTTTAATGTGCGTATTGTGTATGTTTAATGCGTGTGTAGTATAAAGAGGATTCCACGTTCGATTCTGTCAGAGTCTGGCTCGTCAGGTTCTTGTTAAATGCACTAAATACACACTAAACACACGCGTAGAAACACACGAGATACAAATCCGACCGTGCAAAAATGTATAAAGTATTCAAAGTAGAGCACCTATTATAATATTTAATAAATCGAAAAAATGTCGACTTGCATGTAATTTGCATTAAATATCCCTTTACTTTACTTTACTTTATTTTGCTTTAACTATTTTATATATTTTTGCGTATTGCGTACATTGTATACACGTTTGTACCATTATAAATTTCTGCAAATGTCATTCACGATCTTCTAACGAGGAATTAGTGAGATTATAGAAACTCGAAAGAGTATTTACAGTTGAGTAAATAACAGTTGCGATTGATCAGAAAAATAAATAGCAATGATGTTTCAAAGTGTGTATGTTTAGTGCGTGTCTAATGCAGGCAAAAATCCTTGTCCTATTCTGTCAGAGTCCTCAGGTTCGTTAAGTTCTTGCTAAACGTACTAAACACGCACACTACACATGAGATACAAGTCGGACCGTGGTGTATCTTGGATTATCCTAATGCCAGTGACACCTTTTTCCTTCACAGTTCAATAAAACTGTTGCAAAAAACGGTATAACAAAAGAAAAAGTATCTTCACCCCTACGGTCATAGAGAAAAATGAACGTAGTATTTCAAAAGAGGAAGTCTCGCGCTTTAAAATAAGCCCAGGCATATTGCTGCGGGATATTTTTTCAAGAATTTATAACGGTTCGAATATCGACAATTTTCCAGGGAAAATCTTTAGTGGCTAATTACATATATCGCACAGTCTATTACATATAATAGTTGATGCGAGTGCATACAGTCAATGAACAAAAAACATGATCGTTTTAGTCAAGCCTATTTAAGTTTAAGTAACTCGAAGTAAATGACTCGACTAATAAAAACGAACGTAGGTATTTCAAAGGATACTTTAAGTCAAGTAAAATAAGATTATACTCAATGTGTAATTTCAATTTGATTGTGATATATAACCTATTATCATGCTTGATGCGATTTTAAACAATCAATTAAAAAACAAAGAAAACTCCATATTAATAGAGTGATGTCAAACCTATTTGAGTACAAATGATTTATAGCGAGTGACTTGACTAATGAATAGATTGCGGATGTTTATACAATTCCATATTTTTACGAGCATAACTAAAGAAATAGAAGATAGAAATTTTAACTATTCAACACTATAAATAAAACTTAATTAGTCACTAAAGATGCAAAAATGTGTAAAGTATCAAAAGTAGAATACCTATTATAATATTTAATAATTTCTTTACTTTACTTTACTTTAACTATTTTATATATTTTTGCTGATTGCCTACATTGTGTACGCGCTTGTACCATTGTATATTTCCACAAATATAAATACCCGCAATTTATTAATAGGAAAATAGGAACCTGATAGAATATTTATAGTTAAGCAAATAACAGTTCGCGTTGGATAAGAAAATAAATTGCAATGATGTTTCCTGCTCTGAATTACATTCGGAAATCAAATGAGAAATCTTCGTTCACTCTAATTGTAAATAGAAACAGTCAGTAATGATATTTTCCGGGTGATTCATCCTTTGTTTGCAGTTGTAATTTTTCAAATGGTTTCTTCTTATGTAATATTAAGTGGAATATACGCTTTAATTCGTGTGGATGGGCAAATATTAACGGATTCCATAAAATGATGTGACTTATCCAATCTATTGACGTTACTAAAAGTTCAATTCATCGTGACAGATGATATTTCGCGAATAGGTAATAAATAATTACGTAGAAGTCGTTACGTTGACGTAAATTTCTTGTGTTGATATAACGAATAGTTTAATACGTGATAAACCGTGGCAGGACGCTATGGATTTGGAAACTATGAGAACTGGTTTATTCTTCTTAAACTGTTAGGTCTCAAGTACCTACCTTATGCACGTATAAATTCGTACGTAACCTTATTAGCTAATCACGTGCACAATTCGTGCACAACGGTCATGAGAGTAATTATGACTGTTGACTTCACATCTTGCATATTTTGTTTCACATGTACCATGAATACAATTTACGTGTCTGTTGAAAAACAAGACTAATGATTCGAATACGTTGTACGTGCATTGTAGAAATGATCTTGATTAGTCGATTTTCATAAATTAGCAATATTTTACATGTTCGCGGAAGAAAATGCAGGGAGAAAACTATTTGTATTTTTTCAAACGTTCAAGCAACTAATAAGCATAGACAATTTTAATATGAATTAAGTAACGTTTAGTATGTTCTATACAATTTGTATAAATTCACGAAAGAAATAAAGATTTCATAAAGGAAAGTGAGATCATTGTGGTTTCTTTGTAATTACAGATTCGTTCCAATAATTCAATTATCTGTCAATCAATGTATCGTGATGTATTCTCCTTATAGCTTTATTTTTCTATTTTTACGTGATCACGTGTGTGATCATATATTCTATAAATTTCGAATAGTATCGAAGAGACACTATACTTTGTTAACTTTAAATTTATAATGAGAATTGTTTAACATATATAAACCTCGATAAACAAAAAAGGTTTATACATGTCTGTGAACCAAAGAAACAAATACATAAAACGCGATATTAGACTTCTTTTTTGACATTTTTCCCACGCTTTGTTGGCTATCTTTTAAAGTACATATTTTAAACGGGAATATACTGAGAAATGTCAACCGCCAAAGCACGAGGTATTATATTCTCTAACTACCAAGATAAGAAAAGCAAATATGATGTGAATAAATTTGATAGATGAATCTTCAATTCAGTACAAAACGAGGTTCGAAGATAAAATTACAATTTTTAATTATTCGTCAATTCTAATGTCGCTGATTCAGAAATTCCATATCAAGATACGGAAGAAGTCTTGTTTGCACATTTGCAGAAGAGTTTTTTTTTTTAATATATTCAACACGCAGAAATTGTTTCGTACATATCCACGCGAAAAGAATTAATAATCTTGTAACTTCGAAAATAAATGAAACCATTCATAATACTATGTCTATTGTAAAAACAATGGTATTTAAATCACCATTCTCTTTGTTTTCCGAGACACTAATAGACATAGTCACCCAGAAAAATCATTGTATACCTTATAGAAAAATATCTTTATTTAGGAATATAATAATAGTTTTGTAACAGTCTTTAGTATCGATATTGTTTGCATTCGATTGGATACTTTTGGTAAAATCACTATTGAGTATTTGTATCTTTTCTAAAAATGTTAAGATCGTTTTTTAAGAGTTGGGTATTTATCTTACCAAATGACATTGGGGGACTTCTCACTGACTCAACAGAGTAATTTACATGTTAATGCGACTCTATACCAGGTAATATAAATTGAGCAATACAATCCGATAATCTTATAGCTTTAGATACATAGCAGAATGATTAGATACATGTAGAATGTTCGTGTATAATCTACTGAGGATTTCGGCGAGATAAGATAACTGCGGAAAATAATTAGGTTTTATGAAGTATAGTTTTTGATGTAGATGAACAATAAAGAGTAATTACACAGTCATTAATCTTGTGTAAGACCTTTAAATTACTATTTATTGGTATGCATATTTTACAATTGAAATTGAAAATGTTTAGAAATACTAATTAAATAGACAAGCTATCAAAATACAAAGTACTTGTATTAATATTTGTTATATAGCTACAATACTAATTGCTGAGTTAATTGATAATTATATAGGATTTCGAATATACACCAAAATGAAAATTCTAAATAAGTAATTTCAAATATAAGTTAGTTTTATTACTATGATATTTACCAGAGAGAATAAAAGATAGTCATAGATTTATGAGGTGACTGTAAAGGCTTATTTATACAATTTCGAAATACTTTTAAGACGAAGATCAGATCATTCGGCTTAATTTTAATGTCATCGAGAAGATAACGATTTATATTACCTCCATAAATTTTAAATAAACAGAAATTTAACTCATTGCTACACCTGTATCTTATTGTTTATATGACAAATATTTATTAACATGTTTTTATGTTAATAAGCTCCCATTTCTTTTATTTCTACATATATTTTAATAAAATTCATTTCGAATAGGAGAAAGAATTATTTGACTGAACTGGATTGTTAAATCTAAATTGATAAATTAGGAGTATACGTGTATGATTTTTTCAGAGGCCAAACTGGTCAAATCCATGTTTTGTTTCCCCGATTTCATTACCAATGTACGTACATGATTAATGTTCAATTGTCAAAAAATAAATGACTTACTTCCACAAGTTCATTTATCCCAAAGAGGTCGCACAAATCATAATAAACAAGATAAATTTTGAAAAATAATCATCATCTTTTTCTATTTCTTAACCTTGAGGTTGATCAATGTGTCTTCTGAGTGGTTCATATATCAGATACGTGATACGACGATCTTTCAATTTACAACTTCAATTTCCTATAAAACCGGTCGTGCAGTACAATTAATTTTGGAATTTATGAGAAGTTTTCATTTTTGGAAAAAATTCAAACATAACGTGGATATACTACGCGAGACTAATTTAATTCTGTCTTACGACACTTTTGTTTATCCTATCCAACTGTTTCAAAACTATTGCCTTGCCCAGTCATGTGAGACATAATGTATATTCATAACATATGTTTGATACATCTTATTATTTTCCCTTGCTGTTTACTCGATACATGATTAATGCATAACATTCCATGTATATATTATGTACATTACATAGTATGTACATAAGATCTATGATTAAAATCGATATCTGTTCAATCTTTATTTTAACTTAATAACTCAGATAACTTATCAGAGTTATTTTATTTTTGTTATCAGTCATTTGAGTTATTCGCTTGGTCATCATACTGACATTAAAACTGGCATCGTTAAACATCCATTTTATAATAGTATTTATTATTAATCGGGACGAATGAATTTTGCAAGGAAGAATGAACTTACGAAAATCTATACTTTCCATATTATGCGAACTATTTGTTTAATCATTTGTCTTTTGTAAGAAACATATTTTCTGTTGTCCTACGCGTTGGAATTTCTAGACCGCCAGCAAAATAATAGTTGCGTTTTGGTTTAATAAAATTTTGTCTTGACTATTATGGAACGCATTACAATAGATTCGTACATCTTTTAATTTTAATATTTTTTGAACACTTAAACTTCCAAATTATTAGATCAAACTTTCAAGCTTCTAAATTTTCAAATCTTTAAGCTTTTAAATTTTTTTATTTTTTATTGTGCACATCGTAATAAAGCTTATATTCTTCGATCGAATTACACAATGAATTACGAATTTACGTCAGATATTAAGAGAGATGTAAAGAATAAGAAATGTATTTAACCTGGAGATTAAACAAAATACAATGTAATGTAAATATAATGTAATTTATTCCTAACTACGTCCCGCAGGAAAAAATTTCTTTTACTCGATTGCTACTCATATGCATATTTCATACTTTTACTATCTATTAGATATATATTGCTCGAAAGCACAAAGTACGTTTATACGTACATTTATTTTTTGCGTTACAAACAAAATCGGCGGATACACTTGAAAATAAGAAATTTTAAACCAAAAGAAATGTTTTATAGCCCAGTTCTATTAAATTTATTATCGGTGATACGCCTTGATAACTATTATCAACCTACTGATCTGATTCTTCAATATCGTAAAAGCAATAATCTTACAATTTTTAAATCGACGTAACCTATTTTCTCTAAGATATTATATACGGAGAAAACCAGAGGAAATGGAATTTTTATTTTGTAATATTTTGTTTACTATAGATCGACTACTCACAAAGTCATTATAAACGATTAAAGTGGTCAGTTTGAAATGTCTGTGTTTCAACAAGTTTCTGTTTGACAATAATAGATAAGATTAAATATTTACTGGAGATAAAAAGTGGATATTGTTCAACAACTTAACGAAAAAATGAAATTGCTTGAAATTCGGATAATATCTTTACAAATAGCAAATAATTATTTAACATAGAAAGATGACTAGTATCTGTGTCATATACATGATATCGTATTCAAATTGAACATCTAGATTGTTTTCTGTTATTAAAGATGTGAAAGAGTAATTAAGAGGATCTATATCATGTCATTGAACTGGTCTTCCTACCGACTTAGCAGCACACATTATAAAGCATTGCATTATAATATAACAGATGTTGACATGTAAAGAAATGTAGATGACCTTGGAATAATCTTTAAGAAGACCTTGTTATGGAATTTTTCTTATTATCACCAGATGTAAGTCTTAAAATCATATAAAATTCACTTAGTCGCATTTTTTTTTATCTTCGGCTGATATAATTTAGATATTAGATTCGACACATCCTGTAAATACGAAAGAAACTCATTTATACATTATATTGGAAGGAAATCTTGGCTAATCGATCTTCTGTTGATTGATTTGAATTATCTGAATGTGAACTTCTATTATCGGAACGAGTTATCATAGACGAGAATCAGTGAACTCTTGTTACATTATCGTGGAACTCCATTTATTCGAATTCTATTTATTGAAACGAAATGTTGGTATAAACTAAAGTTCACAGCACGTAATCTTTTATTTGAAAGCTTTATATATACATAAATACAACAAGAAACCATAAAGTTTAAACATAAATTGTTAGATTAAACTTAAATTATTAGTCCTAAACATTAAGCTATGTAATTTAATTAGATTCTTTTCTTTCTGTTCTGGACAACTTGGTCTCTACTTGTGCCTTTCTGTCTTCCTTCTCTAATTATCCCTTTCATAATTTCTATCTCCAAAGGAATTTTAATTTCGAAATTTGGTGTTTTTTTTTTTGCTTAAATGAACTCCCACC
This sequence comes from Bombus pyrosoma, assembly GCF_014825855.1. Taxonomy (NCBI): domain Eukaryota; kingdom Metazoa; phylum Arthropoda; class Insecta; order Hymenoptera; family Apidae; genus Bombus; species Bombus pyrosoma. The sequence continues at coordinate 688,435 of NC_057778.1, read as the reverse complement.
GATTAATTCAGAATTATTCAATGATGGAAATCACTGAACTCGTATTGTAGCAATTGTTTTTCCTCCTGATGGATTTAGATAAATGGACCGGCAGCGTATATGGACATCATACATGTTTGTTTGTCCATAGATTTAGATAAATAGATTTTTATTACAGAATACATGTTGTAATAGAGTGTAAATATATGCGTCTTCTTTTAAAAGCTTCTTAATTCAAATGTAAGCTCAAATGCAAACCAAACGCGCAGCATCACCGACGTCATGCTCGCAATTCTTCCATAATGTGTAAAACAAGTAAGTAGGAGAATTATGTAGTGTAGGTTTGAACTAAGCGAGACCAATCTCCTTCGAGATACGGATAATCATCCATCACAGAAACTGACGCAAGTTATTGCTACCATCTAAACTAATAACGCACGTTTTATTCAGATCCAGTTCTTGAAACTTGAAAGAAATGCATTGTCATAGATCGAAAGGTGTTCTACATTTCCATAATATTTTTTCGTAATCGAACGTAACATGACTTGCGCCGACAGCAATTCCGAGAAATACATGAACTCTGCGATGGAAATTCATTGTTAACCTGTTTTACGTTGTAAATTAATATTCCTTGGCTTTCGTATTTTATTCTGATTACAGCACGCAATTTATATAGTAAAAATTTAGCGATTCTAGGCACATACAAGTTACAGCACAACTTACACAATGCTAATTCTTTAACATTCGAACTACCAAACCCGTCAAAATGATTTCGTTTCTTTATAATTACTGAAAACATATAGGTATTTTTCCAAAACTAATATTGATTTTTATTCAAATAGAGGCATGATTATGTGGCTCCATTCATTTTAATTAATATCGTTCGAATTATAATGATTGATATATAGAATATTTAAATACATATAACAGACTCATAGTTCTACTGTTAACCTATATACAGATTTTATACGGGATTTGAAATACACGAAAAAATGTTTATCGATCTCTTGTGTAGCTTTGGTATGTTTAGCGTTGCAATGAAAATTACGCGTTATTGTATCGTGTAAAAAATTCCACCGCAAAATAGAGTAGTAGCTTCGTCGTTCTGAAGATGGTTTTAGTATACAGCTATTTCAAGAATCTGTTCGAATAAATACCACGATTTAAAAGATCGTAGATCGTTTCTAGAAGTAGAATTATTCTAAGCATCGATTACATATGGAAAAAATGGATAATAAAAACGAATAAAAATAAATGGAATGAAACGACGTTGAAAGCAGATTCTAGAATTAATCTGTTTACCAGATTTCTATCGCAATGATTAATGAGTTATTTTGCGTCCTCGTTAAAAATATTGACGTTTCTACCTCCCGCGAAGGTCTCTCGCATTGATAATCCTTAACAGTGACTACGTATATTTACCATTATATACACCATTCTGAAGAGTTTATCAATAAATTGCTCTTGGATGGAGAACATTTAATCTGACTCAATGGTTCAGTTATTTAAGAATGAATCTAATGAGAAAATTCCAGGACTGTTAAGACTACAAATGTAAGGAAAACCTGTGATATGTATTATTACACACAATATTCTTACTTTTTCTCACAATTTATTTTACACCTACGTTATACGAATTAATTTGACGAAATACTTTAAATAATGTATATAAAATATTGTATATAAAAATGTATGTAAAAATATATATAAAATGGGTATATAGAAATAAGTCATGACTAAAATATAATTAAATATATAGTTTAAAAATCCTGGGAAACTATAGCACAGCTAGAAATAATTTAATCGAATTTAAAGAATGTAATTTATCTAGTTACAGATTTGTTCTACTATCCAACTGTAAATAAAGAAATTGATTGTTTCGTATTTTTCAATTGTACTAATGGAGATTCAATACGATTACAATATTTGTGTATAGAAATTATCTTGTTCATTACTGCTTTAGAAAAATATGTTTAATTGTCAAACATGATTAGATACAATTATTATATTGCAGTGGTATTCCTTTTCTTACACATATCGTGTACTGATAGCTATTCATACTAGATTACATTTTGATAAATTAAACAATTGTTCGCTTTGATTTTATAGATCATTATAACTTGATAAATGAATCGAATGTTTACAGAACTCTTGACTTTCGGAATATTGAGATATTTTTCAATCTGCACCGTTTGTTATATTAACGAGCAAAGATAATAACGTCAACCTACGATAATAAATTTCCTTGGTGATAAAAAAATTATAGAACACGAAAAAAACTGTCTAATGTATCTAATTGCCAGGATTTATTTCTGTTCTGCTTCTTCTTTTTCCTCATCTAACAAAATATTTTAGCACATTGTTCCAACTGAAGTCAATACGTTGTGTATCCAATATATCATTCGAACTGCGATCGTTACCAAAATAACATTTTCTAATTTGTTCAATACATATCAAACAAATTTATATAGAAAACAGCATACAAGGGAAAAATTCGTTGTACTAGTTGGCATACGAGAATTATATTATCAATGAAGATTATTTTTTATAATTTTTTCCCTCGAACTGCTACTTTATTATAGCAACTTAAAATATTCTTAAAAAGATATTGTTGATTATTTTTTTAACCACGTATTGTCAACATATTGTATGGTCGCAATGAACAATACAAATTTTCTATAGTCACGACGAATGATTTTGAAATGTGTCGGTTAAACTCGATCGTGGCGAAAGTTTTTTCTACGTTGCTTAACTTACATTACATTACATACATTATAAACGACTTCAATAATTCTGATATTTTATATGAAAAATAATAAAAGCAGGCACGCAAGGCTCAGGATGGTACAATTTTACTGACTTGAATTGCTCTTGGTATGTATGTAACTCGCCTACGTTGATTTAAAGCTTTAGAGGGGAAAAGTGGATTGATTGACCATACTGACCTTGGACGTGTTGGCAGTTAACGCTAATTTGTTCTAATAGATTAAGTTAAGCAAATTTAGCGAGTAGTAAAAGCTGTCAAGTAATTCTATTATCGCGAAATATATTTCCTCGAAATCGATTTAACAATTTGCCACTTTAAACTAATCTGCGCAGTCTAAAAATATTAAATTAATTGATAGATATATTTCATGATTTTATTTGTGCCCATGAAAATTTAGAATTTTTTTTTTTTTACAAAACCAGATAGTTGGAATCTATACAAAACTTTACTTTACTCATTTGATCCACCATAATTATGATTCTTTGAATTCCAAATATACGCAGTAACCGCGCGTAGAATATAACAATGAAATTCGTAAACGTGTAATGACAATAATAATAGCCAATCAAAGAAGATTGTTTATATGATCGAATAAAATCATGAAAGTTAGCAGGTAGGAAGATTATTGATAAAGATTAAGTATAAGGATAAAGTTTGATTTAATTGAAATTTGTTGAGTAGCAATATTCATTTTGATGATATGTTACGATGACATTTTAAGAATAAAGTAATCTGCCGAATTAACTGACTTTTGTATGCACATCTCGATTCATCATGTATAATCCGTGATTCATTTCTTGACTTTATAAAAGCCTGATTGAAATTCTTATTTCTTGATTGAGACTCTTACTTCGATTGTATAAGAACAAACTGTTTGAAATTCTTTGTCGTACTTGAAAATGTGAACATTTTATCAATAAAGTGTCCTAAGTGAAAATTTTGTTGTCATTTATTCTACACATAATACACGTACATAAATGTCTTCACGTTTAATAATTTATACTTTATGGTCATTAAGTTATTTAAAAAATTATCTTTACTTAATTTATTTTTTGTCGAAATAAATGTCGTTTTACGTCATTTTATCTATGGCGACCTAAAATTTATAAAGCGGAGAGGAAAAGTATGCTCGCAAGTTTTCCTTCAGTTTCTCTTAAAATTTTTGCATAGTTTCATTTTCCATTCGCGAGAACGATTTTTGTTATAATTACAAGCAAAATTAAGAAATTTTTTGTAAATATTATGATATCTCGAAGACTGTTTCTTTTTTACACGTATACTGATTAAAAAATATTTTATCAACAAAACTGCTTATCGCCTTTATTGTGTTTATCAAGACAAATATTTTTTAAAAGATTTCTTCGTGTGTACATAGGCAATAACTTGCCACTTTCTGGATATTTAAAGTAAAATACGACACTTAAAAAACAAATCAATCTTACAAAAGCTATCCTACGATAAACAATATATTTTGATATTATGAAAATAGAAAGTACAGATAAATAGGATTTTTTTAATTTTTGATCTTTTTCCATAAGAATGGAATTTTCCACACGAGTGACGAAGTTAAAGTAAAGCTTAATCAAGACTAAAGGAAGTGATTAAATGGAATAGATTACTCGGACATTTTGATTTATTTGACTCGTCAAATAATGATCGATAACAGCAAAGCGACTTAAATCCTCCTTTCCTCTTACTTTACACAGTTTGTTTGTTGATTTTCGAGCGACATTTTCCAAAATAAGAAATTAGCTATGAATAAGCTTTATTTGTATAAGAATGTAACGGTGTTTTTATCTTTCAGTAGCTAAACGCATGGACATGACGTCCGAGTGTTGTCAGTAGTCCGGAAACCATCGAGGTTAACGGTCATCGATAGATTCTTTCCAGCGCAAACAGCGCAGACGTTCCGTGTTTTGCAATCACTTTAATCTGTATCGCTGTTAATTGTAATTTCACAAGTTCCCAATAGAATATTCGCATAGCAAGACATTAAATAGACAAACAGTATAGATAGACAACTATCTAAAATATTAAAATTCTGACGAAACTTTGTCGTTCGATTTCTTCTTTACCTGTTTTGGATTTCGCGTATTTACTGGAAATTTAAAGGTAATAAAATGCGTGTGTACGCGATGTAAAACGTCTAAAGCAGAATTACACGTTATAATTTTTGATAAGCCAAACAAATCTCTATTTCAGTTACTATACTGCTATATTATTTGTAGATATTACTATTTTCCATTCTTCCTTTTTTCTTTCTAATATACCGCAGCGTGTTCGTAAATCGAAACTTGCGAGTGCTTTCACTCGCCGGTGCCTTAGATTCGATTAGCAAAACTACACTCCAGCGGAAATATTCGATTTATTCGCTTCTGCTCGGCAACTCGAATAAAATAAAGAAGGACAAAGAGAAAAAATAGAACGGCAAAGTTCAGAAAAGCAAAGATCCGCGACGTTTTTTTTGTCTTCGGCAGAAAACATCCTATTTAGCGCGGTTTACAGATGAATAAGTTTTGAATATCCAACTACGTGCACCTGTCGGTGAGAACGTACACGCGAACATACACGTATATACTTTCTAGAGAAGCTTGTTGGTCTGCTTTCTAAATTTTTGAGCGAATCAGCAAACGAAAGAAAAGCTTCGATAACAAACGACGAAACGAAGAGAGACAACTTGGTTACAGTTTCCTCATAGCCAACGATAAAACTCCGTGCCGTCCCATTGTGCTACTGCATTTCGCCCGATAAGAATCTAATCGAAAACACGGAGCGTTCTTAACGCGTGACAGACACTCTATATAAGGCTAAGTGAGAGGTTGGCGTACAAGCTTCTTGAAGCTGTATCATTCAGCATGGTTCGACAGCCGTGGTTCGATCAGTGCGGCGACAACAGGTGCGTTGATCGGTTCCCTCGGGAAAGGAAAACACGCTGCGGTGTAAATGAGAAAAGAGAAAAGTAGGGAAAGGGAGGGACAACAGAACGTACAGAGAAGAGAAGAAGAGGAGGGCCTGTAAGGTAGAGGAGGAGAGGCGAGGAGATATAAGAAAGAAGAGGGAGAAAATCATTGGCGAGGGAACGGGAACGGGAACGGGAACAGGAGCGTTCTTGGTTCAAGTCAGTCCAGCGAAGTCCGTCGAAGGTGAAAAGTCTCTCTGTCTTGCTTCCTCTTCTTCAATTCTGTTTTCGGACGAACGAGAGAGACTCTATCCACGATCACCTTGCCCGTTACTTTTAACGCGTAAATACCGCGCGTGGTCGCGTGCTAGTGCAGAGAAAGAGAGAAAGAGAAAGAGACAGAGAAAGAGATACCTATATACAACACATAGCTGATCGGGAGAGGAGTGTGCGCGCGCGATCTCGTGTGTGCCTGCCTATGTGGTTAATGCGTGTCCGTGAAGTTTTCTATCGTTCTAAAGGATAGAAGAGATATTGGTGTCGATGCTGTATGAAATTCGAAGCTAACCGAGAGACCGCGGGGAGACTGACTAACTTGTCGCATCGATGAAAACTTGTCGGATTCTAAGTATGTTTCAGGATCTAACGCTTGATTAGCCCGTCGCCATCTTCTTCCTACACACACGGTTGACAGCTTGAGTGCATTTCAAAGTATCGCATTGTTTCTATCGAGTGTATACATATATATATCGAATATATACGTATATAAAGGTCGTTGTTTTGGTGCATCTATGTGTCCTTGCCGTGCGGTCGTACCCTTGCCTTGCGCCGACAAACGATAGCCCAGGTCAATTCTGCCGATTTCAGCCTACTATGTTGGAATTCTCCGTACAACATGCCGAAGTCGGTACGTACAACCAACATTTCATGTCCAGCATGCTGCACGGCCTACGTGGATCGCATGTGGTAAAGAAAGTGCTTTCTCGTTTGCCCATCTTTTGTGTAACTCGTGGCTGACCTTTCAGGTGCCCAACGCACGATCTACTCCGTGCAGTGGAACGAGACGTTCGTTTCTGTTTCTGCTTCTGTACGGCTATAACTACGTCGTTAGTTGTTTTTCTTTTGTCTCGTATATTATGGATTTTGTCAAATTTATTTCGATACTTTTGCTTCTTCCATCCTTCGAAATATTTATATTCTCCTGTACGCGTTATGTTCGTTGGAACGCGCAAGTTTCGCATAAAAAGTCGCAGCGAATACTCACGGACAACGATAAAAACGACACTTTTCTCCTTTCACACATCGTTGATACATAATCAGCCGGATTAAATGACTTTGTTATGCTCCTCCTCTTCGAACGTTCCCCCATTACGAGTTAAATTATAATCGGCAAAACTAGTTATCCCGCTTAATAGACGAGTGAACAGAGAAAATATAGGTTGAACATGGGGATCGCTATATTGAACGCTGCAATAAAGTCATCGTTGTACGCGCGTAATAAAGTATCACCGCGATCATTCAATTGAAAACTGTTGTCATTCGAGGTTCAAGAACAAGCCTGCGGACAGTCTCCTGCAAGAATATACCTGACGGCACGTTCGTTTTTTTATGCTCGTACAGTGGTTCGCCAAAATATATTAACACTTACCATGTACAGCCTTTATACATATATCGTACGTTTTATATAAAACAGTTGGAAATTCCGTTGTTGTTGTAACGTGACACGGTTATTATGATCGTGTTGATAAAATCCGAAGGCAATATACGAATGTATATAGAGATTACAAGATATTTATTGTAAACATATAATTAGCAAGAGATTAGTATACAGTATAAATAATGATTTTAAACTAATAATGAGTGTTAAAGATAGTCCCATTGATTGTAAGACTTATTAACATAATAAATAACTGACTGTTCAAATATTTCAGTTTAAATATGTCAATTTTATTTAATTAATTAAATATCTCGTAGCTTCTATGTAGACTTTCAGATTTGTTTCAAACTTTGCCAATAGAATCGCGATAGTCGTGTCTCATTATATTAGACCGTATATTTTATAAAAACTCATATTTTTATAAATAAAAAAAACTAGGTAGAGAATTATCTCACTTACTAAATATTATAATAGATATTTTGCTTTGGATACTCTATATATTTTTGCATATTGTGTGTATAATTCTATGTATGTTTGAACTTTAGAATTTTCCATAAATACATAAAATTCCGCAGTCTACTTATCGGCGCTTATTAGTGTCGATTTAATTTCAAAATGTTTCGTATAACATACATAAAATACATCTACAAAAGGTTCCTGCAGACGTTGGAATACTTTCGCAAGGTATTGTACGTTTCACGATTATCGTTTCCTTTATATCGTAATGTTAAGCCGCATGATTCGTACGAACGAGATACAAAAATATTCTCTGCCGATATTTGCCCTCTCCTTTCATATGACAAGCGAGGCTGCATGCACGTTTGAAAAATTTATTACGAGAAGCGATAAAATGATCTTACAGTACCGACGTGCCTCGTGAATTTTACGTTTCGCGTCTCCTTCTCTCTTAATCTCCGACGTAAATGGTGCAAATAAAGGTATTACGTTTTCAGATAACAGCCACGCTTCTTTTTTCGCCTCGTTGAAAAGTAAGAAGCCACAGGTAGCTAGGAGAATTGGAGTTTGCTCGAAAACATGAGATACATACTGCAATGTAGCAATCTTTCATTGAGATTATGTGACGTAAAATTGATGATGCGTTCGCTCATTTTCATGCACAGTACGCTACTCGCTCAAGTATCACAATTGCTTGCCAAGTATCCAAGGTTATACTTCTCGTTAAAGGCCAATTACAATATTTCTTATTAATTTTTTCTAATTCTCTGTTTTGAGATTCTCTGCTTTATCTGTTCGGAATTTGAATAAAAATCAATTTAAGATAAAGATTTATTGGGCGGATAGAGTATTTATAGTTGCATTACAAACACGTGAACTTGATATTCGCGTTTATGGTTTAAATCGCAATTTTATTACGAATACATTATCCAACTCTCAATTGAAGAATTTAATCGTCTTCCTCAATCGCAATAACAGTATCAATGTAACATTCAATAAGTGTTCTGCTTAAAAAATTTCGTATAATTAATTCGTGTAAATAAATATAGGTAAATCGGTCGTTCGATCAACTTAATTAATCCTATCCCTTTGTTAAATTATTCATCGTGCAAAGTAAAGGATTATATTAACATTCTATTAATATTCTAATTGTATAATATTATATACATATATAAATATATATTATATTATACAATTAGAATCGCAAACAAATATTGCATATACTCGTATTAGAATTTAATTATTTGAATATAGTCATATCGAATAAAAAAATTCAGGAATTGGTCAGAGATAGAAAAACTTGGACATTGAACCGTAAAAAAAGTATTTATACGTTCCAAATGTTATGTTATGTTTCTTCAACTTTACGTAATTGATGTCACTCATGATTTTTATGATTGTTTGCCAAACAGAGATTAATCAATATTTATAATCTATCTATTTGGTGGTAAGTACGATCCAACGGATATCGTTATTGGATAATAATGCAAAAGAAAACGTAGCGTTAACGTCACGAAGAACGCTGTTTAGTGTGAACAAAATATTTTCATTGCTAGTCGATCGAAGCGTTTACGATGATTCGTGTGAGTCGACCAGTTGTTTTGGAATTTGTTGATATAATATAAAGGTTGAAGTAACACGCAGTAATCGTCGTAACGTAAACATAGTAACCTACAATTATAATTGTCCTTGAGTAATAATCTTTGAATTCCGGTTGAGCCACGTGGTTCTCGTTGGTTTACGTTTCATTCGGTGATTTCAAATTGAACAATTCAATGATGTAAATAACGCCAAAAATCTGGATAATTGATAAGACATTATAGTGTATCTATAATATTAATTTGTCGCTTTGTTTCGGCTTTGTTAAATGCACGGGGATTTTAGGAACTTTTCATTGTTAGTTGCCATTGATTTGCATATTCAATGAACTTGCCTTTAAAAGTGATGGTAATAATTATCTACTGTTACTACAATGTATGATAATTTAATCATATCATATTACGTATACATAATGTAGTAATATATTGCATAGTAACAATGCAAATTGTAGAAAAAATATTTTCATTATTGAATGACTACAGAATAGTGTTAATTAATAATGTTCTACTGCAAACTTTCTATATCAAACTGATTTCCTCAGAAATTTGTTTTTTGTGTCACTTTTCTAATATCCCTTTATTACAAAAAAAAGATGCGACTCGAAAAATGGTTTCTTTAAAGTCTTTTGAAATTATACAGAGAAAAGATAAAAAATGATATTTCATACTATTTTACGAATATTATTCTCTTTCTGACAGAAACTTTTAATTATTCCTTGAATGCATAATTTTTCTAGATCTGACAAAACATTTTTAAATTGCCAATATACGTGGTGGAAAGTAGTATAACAAAAATAATTCTAAAATCCTATCTGGTTACTTTGTATATTTTTATTTAAAGAAAGAATGTGTTCTATGCTGTACTACGTAGATTGATAAAATAATCTGTACTTGCGTTCAAAACTAATTCTTTGTATCTTTTAAAAAGAGCTAATGGTTTTGAATTGTGCATCCTTTCAATGCTACGGTACGATATAATCTATTTTATTAGTAGGAAAAGATTCGTGCAGCTGGTATAATAGAGTAATAAAATGAGCGATATTAAGACACCAATTGCCGACCTTGCATAGCTATAGATTTATTTTCCGGTACTGTTAACTTCCTGAAAGTGAGCTTGTTATGAAGTTTATTCTCGTTGAATGAGAATTAGCGTAACTTCTTAGTGTGCGGTCGACGTTCTTGTATCTTTTTTCCGGTCTGTTGTACTAGCAGGATTTTAATGTTGCACGTTCACGTGTCATTGATCGCGTTGAAGGCTTTTTTGGCGGAAAAAAGAAATTGATCACGCTTCATTCCGTGCAATGCAAATTAATCGTTTATCCTCGTTCAAACTTTTAAATGGCAATAGGAAGATTTGTTTTGTATATGAACCGTGACAGGTTGAGAATCACATTGACGAGTCGAAGTTAATAGTTGGAAATTTCTTTGAAATCTTTCGAAAACGCGGATGCTATTTCTAATATTATTAGGGAAATTTTACACGTTGCAAATTACAAATTACCAATATCAATACATTCTTCTACACAGCTGGAATGAATATGATAATAAAATTGTTAATAAAACAGACAATGAATCAAATTGTGTAATAAATTAATTAATAAAATTATTATTAAAGTAAATTTTATAAATCACAGAACATTCGATTATCCTTCATGACGTATAATATTTAAAATTTAAATATTTTACAATTTGTTGCTTGTCATTCTACTGTTACTACTAGTTATATAATAAATTGTTGTGTAAGACTATCCAAGTAAATTGTAGTTTCGTTGATTTACGTCAATCCTTTGTTTTTTTCCATTAACTTGCAGAATAGCTATAGCGATAGCCATATATGATCTACATTCGTGTTAGAGTTTCTAAAGTCAATTGAAATCAAATCATATATCGTTCATTCAGCTTATATCGAATCATTCGAAATAGGTTGGAGACAAGGCTTTTGAGGCATTCTTATCATTAAAATTAAAGAAAGAGTACTAAACTCGCTGATTTGATTATATCGGAGCCTCAAGCTTTTACGAAATAACGCGATAGTATGATTTAAGAACTTAAAAAGACTTAGAATTACGTAGCAAATGAAGTACGTATTATTGAGCTTTAATCTGCATTTGTGTTTGTTCATGTTTACTAGAAAGTTTCAGCGGAGAAACCAGTTGTATTTCATGTTTCTGTCAGAATTTGTTCTAGACTAAACTGATTACATCTTCTCTGAGATCTGCCATCCTAATGTTCCAATCAGATTATGACAAACAGTCATATCAATAACGAAACAACGACGAATAATAAGTTTTCTTTTATCTGCCTTTGATAATTACTTAGAAGTCATGGAATAAGGAGCGTTATTGTTAATAATTGTTCACAAAGACAATACGGGTTGTTTTATAAGAAAAAGACCGGCTAAATAAAAGATTGAATTACGCATTACATACACAACGTTTAGAAAATATCCGACTGCATGTATTCTACCTGCCAACAGGAAATATTGTCTAAGTGTTAGTATTAGATATAAGATGAGATATGTGTGTTTGAGATGGAAGTGTGGATAGGTGTGGGTCTTTGTACGTAATGAATGTTCCAGGTAAAGTACGAGAATGAGTAAAAGTTAGAAATATGTAAGGCAAGTCTCTTTTCCGAGCCATAAAGTCGAAAAACAAGTAAAATATATTAATAGAAAATATTAATTTTAATAATATATTATTCGATGATTTTTTAATTGAGATTCTATTTGGAAAATTGTCCAGGCTACGTAAATACTTGTGATTCAAAATAGTTTAATCTTCTTTTCCCACTGTTTCTATATTTTATAAATTGCTTATCTTTGCTATTTCGATAGTTCCTTTCGAAAACGTATGTACCAGCATTATTGCTTTTTGTAACGTCACTTAGCTGTTACTTACCGGCGTGTATATACGTGTGCGTATAGATAAGCAGCATACTTTCTACTGTACAATTAATCAGTAATATGTGTAAAAATATACATTGCCGTTCACAAGGCACTGGACGCTTGAATACAAGGTAAATCGACTACTTGCTTTGAGCAAAATTAATGTATTACACACACTCTTAACATTGCGTAATTTCAACATTTGACATAAATGCTAACTTCGTTTCATAATGTAGATTATCTCATGGTATAAAATTATGCATATTTTAATCCAACCGAGCGACTTACGGGTAAACGGTAAAATATCAATACAGAAAGTCGTATCAATGTTTAAACGATAATTTTTTCTAAAATAAACAAGTATCCGGTGACTTATGGACGGGACTGTATATGAAATTTAGCGTTAGATCAGTTCGATATTTGCGGAACTAACTGTTGCTACTTCGATCTTAAAATAAATTCACCAAGTGTATAACGACATAAATATGTTTTTGAGCCATTCAGAAACCAAGTCGATTAACTCTATTTTCTAAGGATTTTACCAAAGAATACACACATACTAAAGATTGATATTTAATTCTTGAAAAATCGAACGATTAACCTCGATAAAATTGTATTGATCAGTCTGACTTTTACATAGTTCATATGCATTAGAACCTTTCTTACGGATGAATTATGTATTAAAAGAGCATATCGTAAATTTTATTTTTAAAGATTTAGCCAAGTATATGCGTGATTAATACGATGGCCTAAAAATATATGTATTTCTTTAACAATACAAATTTCCATTATTTTTTATCATTGACCATGGAATGTTCAACTTTCAAGTTTCAATTTCTACATACATAGATAAGCAAGGAATGCATCTTGTTATCAATGATAGCGTACCTTTCTTTTTTTTTTACGAATGATAGCGGACCTATTCCGCGAATAACTAACAATTTCAAAGAGAACATTTATCCGTGAAGCATGGAAGGCCGCGATCACTTTCTAGGGCGCGTATGTTTATAACGCGGTGTGCATTAATAATTGCGTTTGAGAAACGTTAAATAAAGACGAGAGTGCAGAACGATCTTGTTTGTCTTGGTTTCAGCTCTTTCCACGGCCACCGAGGATGTGGGAGATGGAATTCAAGGGCACGATAATGACACCGGTGAGTAAATTTTGACGAGCGAGTTCAATTTATTTTATCATAAATTTCATTTATATTACATAAGAAATATACTTGGTATCTACTAGAATGGATATCACACTTCCATCTTGCTATATCGACCAAGTTACTATTTCGAATCAAGGTCGATTTACCTCTAGCCGACACGTTATTCTGTGTAATATATGGAATTAGGAAGTTCCATACTCCCACTTTATGATCACCTTAAACAGCGATCTTTATTTTCCTAAATACGATTGTATATACCTGTCTCGTTGGAATTTATAGCTTTTATTTGAAAATTCTGTAAAGAAACACACGTACGCATATATTATATACATAGAATATATAATATACACTTTAAAAATTATCGACTGCATTAAATTCCTAGACTCGTTTAAATTCCTAGCATTTGTTTTCAAATTCTATAAGAAGTGTACGTATGTGTATTTATATATAGAAGAAAATTGCATACGTGTAATGTATGCCTTAGAAATTTTGAATTCGTTTAAAGTTCAGTTGTATCTTCGTTAAACTATTTTTAAACCATCTCGACTGAAGCTCGATATCTTGAAGAATCGACGATTGAAAAAAATTGTAATAGTAGTATAAGACATAATTAAGCTTGTTACATAAAATCCGGTAATATTTGGTTTTCCCACGGAATTAACCGATATCTGTATCAAAGAAGAATCTGTATCAGGAAATTGATTTCATTTCAATTTTAATTACGGATAAACAAATTGAATGTAGAATTTAAAAGATCAATTCAAGGATAGCGTTTACGTGGATTTAGATCAACTATTTAGTAAATTTTGAAAAGTCTCCAACTATCTAAGAATTTTATACTTTAATCCGAGGAAACCAATTATCCTCCTTTCCTTTCAATTTAAATTGAACGTCGGTAAATTCATATTTTACGACGTATTTACAGCTATTGATTTCTGAGAATTTCATAATTTAAAAATAATTAAGCGACGACGTTTATCATTAACAAAATGATACGAAAGACGGATGTTGCATTTCGACATAGATCCATGCCTGATTTTATTTTCTATACAATAGAACACGCTTTATCAAAATTTTCGTAATTTTATTGCATCGCTTCGCTGGTAGACTGCAGTTGCCTTATTTCTATTGATTATACGTAGATACAATGTGCACCTGTCGGATATAATCTAGACCTAGCTTATACTGTAATGTGTATCTCGGCTATGCTTAGTCATACCTATCCTAGAACCGACTAATTTGTCACTTCGGAAGAAACCTAGCCTCACATGATCATGAATGACCTCACACGTGTTGCAAGTCATTATAATTGTTCGCGGTACAATTTATACATACTCGCATATGCATATACAATGTTATGAAGCCACTAAATTATGGATATGTATGCAGTTTAGTTATAGTCGAGAGAAAATTAAACGATCTGCAGCACCACTCTTTATCAAGATTTCATAACTCTATGATTTAATTAAACCTGATTCTTATATAATACAATTACGAATACATGCACAGCAATCGTGTAACACAACGAATATTCTGATAAAGAAAAAATTCAAATGTGTATATTGAATAGAAATTAAAGATACTAGACTATTCTTTTAGGTTTGTAGGAAAAGGTAAAAGATAGGAAAGATTCATTTTTGTCACGAGCCTTTCGATTTCTTAGAAATGAATAAAAAAACCGTAATCCATATAGTTATCACCATCCATATAATTTTATAACTAGTACCTTGTAATCTTCGACTTTAAGATCTTAAGGTAACGTTCCTGTTTTAAGAAACGCTAAACAGATTAATAATTTGTCCTGATTTACGGAGGAAAAGCTATTTCCCTATTCTAAGAAACATCGGGAAGGTTAAAAGTTTTCCGAAATTTCGAAAGCTTGTAAAACGTTCGTAATAACACTGAAGAAAAAAATCAGTACAGAACATGATTGCGAAAGATTTTTAGACTACAATCGAATATTAGTTTAAACGTGTCAAGGAATCTATTTATCGTCTGAAATTCACAGATACGCTTGTTGATCGATCGTTCAATCGTCAATCGATATTTCTCGTGCTGTTTGATCCACCTTCTCTTACGCTACGCCAAAGAATTCGATACAGAAATCTTATCGATAACATCCAATTTATTAGTCGTACTTTGCTTTGAAATCATGGACTTTAGATGTTGATATACCTTTTATATTTGAAAGAAAGGTTAATCGATAATGAGAAAATTCTTCTTTATCTTGCTCCCCTCTAGACTGATAAATTTATGATACGTCGGAAGAGATTGCGAGTTGTTTTCACGTTACCTTTGCCCATATGTCTGTTAGGCATTTCTTACACGAGATTCGACTCGTTTTCATCGGGAATTCGTGAAGGGCTAT
Organism: Bombus pyrosoma; assembly: GCF_014825855.1. NCBI lineage: Eukaryota > Metazoa > Arthropoda > Insecta > Hymenoptera > Apidae > Bombus > Bombus pyrosoma. The sequence goes on along the minus strand of NC_057778.1, from coordinate 672,668 downwards.
ATGCTTTTAAGCGGTTACACTTGCCATACACATTCGGTCCAGGGTCGACTAGTCCAGTTCCACGAGTGAACGGCGATTAATACACGTTTGTGTATTTATTCTCTGAGTTTTCGATTGATGCATTCGATTGGCTAAACTCGAGATCGCGAGATCGCCATTTATATCACGGTCGTTACGGTTCGGAGTAATTAACCGTAACGAAATAAAATTTCCTTGTCTCTTATCCGCATACATACGTAGCGATGTACGAAAATCTCAGACCATTTACTATACTGATCTTACAACGACGATTGATCATATTTTTATGAAATACCTTTTACATGGCTACGTGTAGAAACGATTTTTATATTGTCGCTACATCCTGATAACTTATAGTTCTTTTTGATTTATAACATTTTGATAAGTAAAGTCTTAGATTAAATATCGTACGATACACGAGAAGAAAGGAAATCGAGAATGTAAATAAATTGTTTTCTTTTTATTTATTATCTGTTTAAATTTTACAATTTGTCCAGTAGAACATTTGGTAAAATATTATAGCCTAAATATAATAAATTGTTTGAAAGGGTAAAAACAGATTGGCAGGTCGTACGAAATATATTCACTGGAAAGTTATTTGACAAGATGGCCGAAAGAAATTTTGTTATCAGGGGGACAAGAAATTGTCACGCAATTGCAAATACAATAATTATAATAATATCTAAAAAATATTAATTATTTTAAATTAGTCGATATTTCTTTATGAGGTCGTTAACGATCATCCTTGAATTATTATTTGGTCGTGTGTAATTGATATGACGCATTACGTATTTAGTATCTTTATATTTATTTATAAAGACGAAACATTTCCATTTGTTAAGTGGCCTAACACTCTTTCACGGTACTGTATTTAGATGCATATATTTGTATATCTGTGTACACGCGCGTGACAAATACATTTATTACTTTATCATAGTCTCTGCACGATAAACAATCGAGTGACATTATGTCTGATATTGAAACAAACACTTGTTTGCGTATATGAGTGCGTATGTAGCCTCTGTAGAAATGAAAATAAATCTGTTTTCATGTACTATACGATTCCCGTATATCTATTCAAAATGACTGACGTTACAAAGATAATTTAGCTCTGGTGTGAATATACAGATGCTGGGAACATGGTATGTACTTTTTCAAATTACATTTTTCTAATTTATTAATTCATAAAACTGACAGGCTATTAAGAGACTGAAAAGACTATTAAAAAGAAGAAACCATTTAGTGATTTCATAATTGAAACGACATATTTTGCTTAGAATTTTATAACATGATATATATATAACATAATATGATTATAATATGATTTTATAATAATAATTATTTAATTTCTTTTTCTTTAATGGGGAAGCACCAAAACCTGATAAAATAAAGTAGTGTAGCAATAAATGGCAAAATATTCAAATAGATGATCTTAATATTTTGCTGTTCGATAATGCATTGTTAGGATAACTCTGACAATTTGTTTTAGTTTGTTTGTCTATACAAGTCTCTTCTTTGATGACTCGAGGCTCACAAGACCTTGAAACAGTCCTTATTATGGAAAAAGACTCGTCCCTTTAGTAGTACATGCAATACCGCTAGTTTAGCGTATTACATGAGTAATTTCTTTAACGTTTGACTCGGACGATTTTCTAAATTGTTGCAATATACTGTTACGTTGTGTATTCGAATATAGTAGCAAAGAAGTAAAAGGTATTTTAAATGATACAATTCCTTGAAAGTTTGCTTAAAATTAATACGCAGAAAGTATTGGGATATTAATCACGAATAATTCAAATAATATTGATATATATATGTAATATTACTATACATAGTATATGCACGTAATGTATATAGATACGCAATCTATATGGTTGATAACATTATAATATTAAAATATCGTAAAATATTCTGATGAAGTTTGTATAAAGGTATTGCGAATAATGAGAATCATAGCTTGTGCCAAGCAATATGATTAAAATGAATTATTTCTTGGTACTGTCCATTGATAAGTGTTTGACCAGGCAACGAGAAAAGTCTTATGACGTGATATTGTTTTCGTAGGTACATTCCTCGCTGCGTTTCATCCAAGTTGAATCATTGGACGAGAGAATATAAACGTCATAAATGATTATTTTTAATATGTTACTTATTCTCTTTCTTACGTGTACTTTGATACTTTGGGTATTTCATACATTCTTTTGTAGTTACCCAGGAGACGTAAGGAAACGTGAGGAAGAACAGGAAACTTGAAATAATATGCCGACATTTTGGATTCGAACGAAACAAAGGTATAAATCGTAGAAGAATATTAAAAAACAAAAAATAAAATAAAATAGAAATACCTGATAAAAGAGAAAACAAAATATGTCTAGTAGACATCAAAATGGTAAGATAACAAGACGCAAGTCGTTAGTAATTAGTACGGAAAACCCGAGGAATAGTACGAATAATCGTGTCAGTTATTACAACAAAAAATTACTCGAACCAGATTAAAATATCCGTCGGAAGACGGACACGTGTTCGTGCAAAGTTATAAAAAAATAGCAGTAGGTAATTAGCAACAAATATTACGGTAGAAAAAGATTGTAATGTGGTGAAAACTCGTCTTAGTATAGAATATAAATAAAATGAGAAATCATATCAATGTTACATAGACGTTAATACGTTTTAATGGTTTATTTTCGCGCTTACATATTTGAACAAAATATTCCATAGATCACTTGATACGTGCAAAAGTACAAGATCAAGGAGAATCTCCTTCTCTTTAAGATATAAGATAAAATGGAAGCGTTTTTATCCTATCTAAAAACGAATATCTATCCAGTGAATAAATTTTTACGTTTACCTTTCATATAGAAGAAAACACGGATGGAAAATTATACTGCTTCCATGTCTCTAATTGAAAGTACAAAATTCAAAGATAGCCTGCACGTAAAGTAGAAAACAATATCCGTATATACTGATGCTCGATAATTTCTATTAACAACTTTCGCAAATAGCGCGTGTGTGCTCAAAGTATTTGAATGTTGATAAGTGGAATATCTGAAAATGCAAGGTATTTCAAGGGTGTTGTTTCGAACAATAATAGAACGGTGATCGAAACAAACACTTTTATAAAATAGCTCGACGATATGTATATAATAAATTGCGAAATGGAAATCTATATTAATATGTACCGCTGGGTTTATATTCCGTTAATATCGAAGTTTAACACAGACGACATAAGAACAAATTATCGCGTATCTTTTCGTCCCTCTTACCATTTAACGTTTCTGTTTCAATATTTTTGTCGAACCTTTTTTGGGATATTTATTTTTCATTCGTACAGGTACCCGGAAAAATTGCTCATTTTACAGCTTCTTTTCGGGTAGTTTTGCTACCGAAAACAACGTGACATACGTTTTACTGACAATAAAAGACATGTAAACGATACGTGTATTAGCCTGCCAGTAAAGATAAGAGATTTGCTACGTTTTTAACTTAAATAGACTATAGCTATTATGCAGGTATATGTAAGTGGTAAAGAAACGAATCGTCCCCTCTGTCCCAATGTTAAGCAGTATTTGCACTTGTAAGATATATTATGTGCATCATTCATTGTTATATAAACGAAAAACCAGTATTCTATTATTTCTTATCGCAATATGTATTTTACCTTGTAAGGTATTGTGCAATAGAAGCATAACAAATTTATGAAGAGCGATGAAATATATTGCTATATGCACATGCGTATCTGATAACACTAAGATTTTAAATGACGTGTTGCTTCATATTTTACAAAGCGGCGAACAAAAGTTCTTTAAACAGATATAATTATTTCATTGCTGATATCATGTCATTTATATTAGAATATTTAACGAGTACTTGACACCATTATTTTTCTTCCTATACGCCATTTTTCGTGAATATCTGAAAACTTTTACCGATTTGTAGTAACAGCGTGTGAATCTGCAAATTCCCATCTGATAAAGTATTTTGTCATTTTCCTATGCAACAAGCAGACCATAAACTTAAATCATTAAATGGATGAGTGGATCGCATGACAAATTCTACGAATAATTTGTCGACGTATATACATATTACGTTCTGAATTTACAACACATCGTTATATGAATAATTGAATTAATCGCGGTACTCCTTTCGCAATTCTTGTTAATTCTCGTTCTTATGTATTTCATAGAATAGAGAAACTAGGCAACGTGAAGATGAAGCGCTTTTCAAATATCCGTCCTCTCAGAATTGCTATACTTGGATATATTTTTATTGTACAATAAAACGTTGCGTAAGTCGAAAATCTTAACTTTGCAGCTTAACGAGGATTAGTGAATTTAATTACGATTTCTCTGATGTTTTATCTGTATAAGTCATATTAAATACGATAACTGAAGCCAGTAAAATTAACGGATACGAGTTAGTTCAAGATTTATCATCGCGTGACAAAGAATTATATAATATTTAAAACTAAAAAAAAAACATCTATCTTATTTCTTATAACACAGTAAACCTGCGAATAAATTAGTGGGATATCAATAAAAAATATATGTCTCCAAGGAAATTAAAGTGAATTATTATTTTTTAATAAAAAGGGATATTGTAGAAATTTTAATTGTTCCAATTTATAGTAAACGTTGATTATTTCAAATTACAGATAGACCTAAAAATTCAAAATTAATTATTCTAAATCTCGTAGATCATTCGAAGTGACTTCGAAGTGATTTGCAAATCTCGGAAAGAATAAAAAAAGTAGAATTATTTACGCAACAAGCAGGAAAAAGATCAGACAAAATACGCTTTAACATATCGTCATCTTTGAATGATGATTCTTCAACGAAATAACATATTTAGAGTGCTATAATTATTTACAAATAAATTCGCCCTACATTGATCTTCAATATACAAGAAAAAAATTAATAAATAAAATCGTTGCTGTGTGAGAGTAACAACTCGGCCATTAACTGTGTTAAATTCTATAATAAAATAGTTGATAGCCATTATCCCTTTTTTTTTTTTAATTATTATTTACAATCGTCTGGAGTACGAGGGCACCATTATCCTTTCTTTGTATATAATGTACATAAATATAATTTTAGATAAAATGCACCAAGAAATGAATTTCGACTTTCTCGAAAAAGATGAACCGTTCGTTAGTTACATATGTAAACTTTTTTATCGAGATGAAATAGGTAAACGTTTAACGAGACATAATGTTGCTAAAAGCAAATCGTGAAATTTGCAAGTCAATTCGACGAAAATAGTCCGAGCTGCCCAAGCCAGTGTGTCAAAAACATCGTTCTGCGAAATATGTATATAAAAGATGGGTTTAAAGTCTCTCTTTGTTTTTGTATCTTCAACAATGTATTTCTTAAATGGCATTGTATATGTTCCTGGTCCGTACTACGATTTTTCCTGAATCATGTGAAATTTACAGATGATGTTCATTATTCTGAGAACGGTATTCTACTCTAAGACGCGTATAAAATTAATACATCACTAATCCTATTCATTTCGATACGTCTTAGGTATATAAAATAGTAGTTGTACGGGCAATATGAGAAAATGATTTCATTTTGAACTTTAGAAATGACGGATTTTATTACAGAGTTCTAAATGACAGCACTAAATTATCGATGTATCGTATTAAGAAACTTAAAGAATGCTCGATTAATTTATAGCAGCTGAAAGTTTCGAAAAATTTTCTGTAATACTCAAAAATATTAGTGCTTTTATTTAATATTTTTTCATAATAAGATTATAAAAGATTTTGTCCTTATATTTTGCTGTATGCACAAAAATTTCAAATCGATAATTCGAATAATTTTTTATATTCCAAATATATATATCTTCGAAATAAATTTGAAAATTTGTAATGATAAAGAATTATTCATGATTATGAATACTAATAATTTCGAAAACGTATGGTTTAATTATACGTTTTAATCTATTGTGATTTTGTAAAAATGCCACCAAATTCTTTAACGACATTCATATTAATTATAATTTTATGTTCACAATATCGTCATCGTCTTTAGTTCTTATTCTGACCACTGTTGGCGGTGTAGACCTACGTTTTGTTGGGTCGGTAACGTTGAGAACGGCAATATCATGTCGTCATGTCATCGTCCAATATTATCTACATAACATAAAATGTGATCGCAATGCAATCTACCAGTCGAGATGTTATTATCGACTATACTTACCGACCTTCAGTCGGTAATATCGAAAACGAAACTAAGATGATAAATGAGTTCATGATCTGCGTATCAATGAAAGAAAGAAACAATGCACTGATTAAGTACAAAGTAGAAATAACATTATATCATTGACTAAATACAGTATAGATCTGACATTATATGAGACTTCGTGTCTTTCGAAAAAGATCGGAGTGTTTCTTACGCCCTCTTCGATTTACTCTTTTACTGTGCGCGCGAATATGAAATTTATATTCAATTCAATCGTATAAATGCATAAACATAGGGCAGGTAGTTAAAGAATTTTGTAGTAATTTATAAAATCAAAATTACAATATTAATTATGGTTAATGTCATGTCCCAGATTGGAATCAGTCGTAACTTATCGCGCCTCTACTCGCTTTACGAAAAATAGATTTCTTAGTTTAATATAAAAAGTTTCAAAAATATGTCATCTACATTTACACTTTAAGCAATATAGTAAATAAAATTTCACCTGGTACAGGCATATAATTAAACTAGACCTTCGTTTGTTGTATGTTTGTCAAAGGAAAAACAACTGTATGTTTGTTAATTTTCAGCGTAAACGTTAATTAGAAGAAGTTGTACAATCGAAACGATTATCGTTCTTTTTGATGGCAACGTAACAGAGAATAGTTCAATTGTCGGTTAACCTTTCGTTCAACGGAACAATCAACATTAGTTTACCGCCAGCTGCTTCCTAAACGTAATAGGCCAGCACGTGATAATCACACGCTTAGCATATGAGACGTATTCGTGGCTCGAAAATTTTCCTACCATTTTCCCATTCCTTCCATAGGGCTAACGTTGCAAAATATATCACCTTACAAACATTTAGTATGTATGCTGAAAGCTTCAGTATCCTTCGTCGTGAGAGACAGTTTCTTTATTAAAGCACACGACACACGATAAACTTTAACATTTTTCTATGTTTTTTATAGAGTATGTTATTGAAAAATAATTATGTATACATATATACTTAAATTAATTTTCCATATTATTTATACCGTAAGATGAACACTAATGTGTAATCGATATTGAAAACTATTTTGCTATATTTTTTATATAACATGCTAATAAAAGATAATTACATATATATCGAGCTTAATTAAAATTATTGTATCTAAAATTTTATAGAAAATTGTTGTAATTTCCATCATATTTTTGTTTTCCACTTAATACAAGGTAAATTTCCACTGAAAGTTAAGAATAAGTTTTGCTAACAAAAGAAGTTGAAATTATGTTCAAACTAAAAGGTTATTTAACACTTAGCAATCGTACTGTGATAATTAGAAAAACAAGAAATTCTGCTAATTAACCTTCAATCTTTATCAAATTTCGTTTAATTCGATATCTGAAGAGTTCAAGATATTAAACGTTAAGTGATCGGCGTCATTAAACATCAATCAAAGATGATAGATTAATTTATCAAAATATCATTGGTTCACCTGGGTAAAAGTACTTCGTCGACTCTCAACATTTTCTATGTCACCGTAACGCCTCTTAGAATAAAGTCGTATTCATTTTGATGATTACTTGTTTCTGTCTTCTTTTTATCCATTGTATTCCAATATCTCACACATGTACACACATTATGCAACATATTACATTAACTAACAGTAGAATCACAAAGAAATTAAGGACGTGTGTCTAGTTTTATTTCATCTACAGTCCACTCTACTTGGAGTTACACTCTATTAACTCTATTTTAGTAAACTATACTTTATCTCAAAAGCAAGTATCTTCATGGCATATTATTTGATACGATATTATTAGTAGTTTCTAAGAAAACCTAGATGAATGTACTTAGTAAGATAAAATTGACGTCATCGATCAAGGTAAATAAATTATTGCGTCAAGCATTAGATATTCCATCTAACAAATTAATAATTATTATGAAATATTAACATCAGAGTTAAAAGTTTTTAAACAGGTTATGTAGAGACACTCGATCAAAATAATCAATGTACAATGAAATTTATGCTTAAAACTTGTTTTAACGCTAGAAATTATTTATTCCACATAACTGTGGTAATAGTATTGTTGAAATAATATCTTCAAATACATAGTATATATATACATACATACATAGTATATATATAATTTTTCTCTGACGTATATTTTCATGCATAATATTAATATGAATACATCAATATACAAAAGGCAGGAAACGATTTTAAGATTTCTAGACTTAAGATTTAATAGTTATAAAAAGATTGCCTTGCCAATAAAACGGTACGAGTATGTCAGTGTTCCTAACTATAATTCTTTGGTTCTTCGATAATTTCGATGACATATTCGAACATTTTCAAACGTATTTTCCTTAAAATAGCAGGAAATCCCAAGTACTTACGTTCTTGGCAACAAGCTTATCGCAAGACGATATAAAAATATCATAAAACTCGAAGTTAAAATTTTTTTTGTTACGATTTGATTTATTAAAGACAAATAAAGCGCACGATAAATTAAGTGGGAGTTAATTAACGTGTTATATTCTTTGAAATTGCGCATGAAGCTACACATGACCACGTATTCTGAAATATCAAATGATAGCTGCGTCGTGAGTCCTTGGCAAACAGACGGAACACGTCTGATTGTGCACTTTACATGATTTCGGATAGAGTACTACTTATGACTTACGTACGTAGAGACTTATATGCCAAACGAAACTCTTCATGAATATTAAGTGAAAAATTTCATTTGAATTTAATTACAGAAATGTATTAAAATGAGTGCGCTCGCTATATTTTCTGCATATTAATTTCTTGTAATACAAAATATTTACTGACAGTCTACATAAATAAATTATTTAACTAACCAATATACAATATACATATGTTATATAAGTAAAGAGTTTGAATTGTATTTAACACATTTGTGTTCTTTATTCACAAATACAAGAATTCAAACAAGTAAGGCATGATGTAAGTACTTTTTTAAAAAGAATTAATTAGTATTACATATGTATATAATACATATGGTTTAATGAGTTACTCAGTATTATTTTTTTAATAAAAATAGTATATTATAATTGGAATATTATTTAAAAGCATACATTGAATATCAGAAAGAATTCTTCAAATTTAATATCTTAACCGCGCCTCTTCTGTATCTTTTATTTCACACTACTAAGACTCTCCAAGTCCTAACTTAAGTTTTGCTAAGGAATGACCTTGTACTATGGTCATGGGTCGTTGAAATCTTCCAAACGGCCGCTTTCTGTTAAAAATAAAAAACTATAGAACGCAATTAAAAAGAAGAAGTAGAAGCATCCTTGAAATCTTCGAGAGCTCTCCAAAGGAAAATTATTGCTAGCATCCTATAGCTTCCACCATAAAACATTTTCACAACTATAAAAATAACAGAGATATTTAGGTGATTCTATTTACGTGGTCGATTTGTACGATGAAATAAACGAGGTCTATGTGGAATCATCTGGATGAAATCAATGTTGAAATAGCTACATCATTATAAATGCAAACCACAAGTTTGATGTTTTCTGGCATTCGTACTTGGCTACTACTTGTTTTGTCGCCATCGATGTCGTTGTTGCCAATGTCGCGAAAAATTGTCGAAACCGGGTTTATCCACCTCTGTCTGGTCTAAATTTCGTCTGCGGAAAAAGCAGAGTTGGATCGCAACACAGTCGCACAAATTTATAACGTAATTTAGTAGTCTACTATAAAGTCTGAGAGAACTTGAACTTGTTTGTTTGGAATTCGTGTAACTTTATCTGACAAAATTTACGTAATATTGTGTATAAAATTGGAAAACTACAGAATTTATAATTATATTTAATTTGTTATCTATCTTAATTTCAGTATAGTTTGTAGAAGATTATTTTTCATGTAGTAAATTATTCGTAAACAATTTCTAAATTAAATAACAATTTCAATTCGGGCGTGATGATATTATCAACATCTTGCTTGAATGTTAATTTTGTTTTATTTCTTATCTTGTATTTTGGGTTGAGACATTTCTGGCAATAAATAATATCCCAAGTGTTTATGTTCGATCAAACATCGATAAAACGTATCCGAATATCTATCAAACTTAAATCTGACAATATAATGAGCATGATTCTCAACTCCAAGTTATGTATCGATAAATACGTAGTCGCTGAAAGCCTCATAAGTTAAATAGTACTTACATGTTATACAAAAAACAAGAACTTCGTTTATTTATGATGAAATCATTTCTTTTTAAAGAAGTTTTAGAATTATGATGATACATCTAACAAACATAAGATCATTTGAATTTCCTTGCCCAAAATTGGCACATCATGCACGGCGATCTACTTTAATTGATATTACTCATGATCGTGGATCATGACTTGATTCAATTGTCATTGGAGGTGTACTTCCTATTATTCAAATGAAAAATCGTGGGTAGTGAACAGAATTAGTTAAGTTTTTATACTCTCTAGTCATACCGCTTGCTAAAGTGATGAGAAAAATAAAATTCTACTGTAACGATATACAATGTAATCTTAATATTGCATCGATCAAAGTTCTTTTCCAAAAATAATGATAATTTGTTTAACTTAAGTTCACCTTGGTAAACATATAAATTTCATTCTATCTTAGTTTTACTTCTGATATTTTAAATTTACAACAGTTTTGATGCGCAGATATTTTCTTCGTTCGACAATGTTTAAGTGTTTATACTCGTCATTCATAAATCTTGTGGAGTTGAGCCACTGCTTTCGGATTATAGGATTTAGGATTATAGGTTACATTTTTAAATAAAAAATTCCAGAAATTGAAGCTTCTGGTGTTACTCATTACGTTGATGATTAAATGATATGATATACGAATACTTCGGGTACGGTACAAGTATAGGTGGTTTAAATTTACGCGCGCGTACCTGAAAATATTGAAGAACGTTGGGTAGGTATCGGTCCTCTTGAAAGTACTTCTTGCGCATTCAAATATAAACTCAGAAGCCAGGTCACGGCTTGAAAATAATCCTGAGCATTTAGGAAGGCAACCCATTGCTTTTAGACCGACAGAGACTTGTGACGCATATAATTCCCCTTACCTCCCTTTCCGACTATGTTCTGATTTCGATGGCACCCTTAGAAATCGTTCTATCGAATCTCAAAGACTTAATGTGCTTAAAATAATCCATTACCGTCGTTAAGAACGTAATACATTCGCGTCAATATTTCTTCTGTAAACATGATGCAATTTGATATAAGTTTTTCACTTTTTCTGCAGATGGGGGTCTAAAGGAATGTCAACTTGTTTTTCTTTTTTTTAATAAATAGCTTTAATCGACGCGGCTCGTTATTATCTACAAAAAAAGTGTTACGTTGTTGGTCACAATATCATTAGCTTAAAAGGTACTTTAATTTCAAGGTGATAATATTATATAATAGGCTTGTCTTTTTAAAATAACGTACTACAGTTATTTCTTACAAGATATTAGAAAGTAACGAGAGAAAAGATAGTTTACGGATACTTAGAAATTAAATTACTTATCACTGACGTTTTTTATTGAGGAATGATACGACCAACCATAGAAACGAAAGGAATCTAATGAGAAATACAATGAGTAAATGAAGGGATCTAATGGAGGAAAAGAATCTCTACAATAAATAATTGCTACATGTATTGGAAAGAAAGTGAAGATGGGAACGTATTTGGCATCCAGTTCTCTTTGACCTTCGTGAACTCTACGTGGTAACGCGAATTGTGATATTACTCGCGGCGCGACAGCTACCATGGTTGCATATGCGTCTGTCTCTCTACGCAGGAACTGCTATTAATTTCACTCGTTTTTATTGTTTCAGAGTCCTTGCAATTGTTGTCGCATCTTGGTGAGTGACCTTACATTAATGGGTTATTAAAAGAGTGTCTATCGTTAATCCGACGCAATTATTTCAGAGAAAGAAGTTAGCTCACGTTACAATTGCTTTTGCGATTAGCTCATGAATTAATTTATTTCACGTTTATACGTATCGAAGCTCTTTCATAGGAAAGTTCGAATTTGGAAATCCTTCTTTAATTTAATGGTCGTGTCTTTTCAATTCCCTTGAATGAATTAAAATTTTCGTGAAATCCTCTGCGAATTCAGGCAACTCGACTAAAGCGGAAAAATCTTTAAGACTAAGCATTTTGTTGAATTCGTCAATTTGGAAAATATTGGTTCGACTGTTGTACAGTGATTCATAATTGACAGAATATGTTAGCGTCTTGTTCTTTATTGAATTTATATCGGCAACGTTACAATCAGTGCGTTTAATGTCCCCATTAAGAACTACACACGTGTGTGTCTTTTAATTTTTCAAAACCGTATGAATAAAGTTAGAAAATGTCGCAAAGAATGACGTCGTTATAATGTATCGATCATTGCCGCGTTTATGCAGACACGTAACGTATTTTCACACAGTCTGTTATGAATCGATTTTTAAACGATATTATTATCAGCGTCCACATCGCGCACCATTGATCCTAACCTTTTCCGGGCTATATTTTTTTAATGTTAACATTAAACGTTAAAGATGATACCGTCTGATATATCGGATGACCGAGGATGCAACCTTTTCTAATTAAATCGAAAGGCATGCGGAAAATCACAGAGAATCTTTACATAGGGTGTGGCAGCATATATGATAATACACGAGAAGTTATTCTCCATGCGAAAATACGACGGAAATTCGGAATAAGATCGTTTTCATTTGAAACTACGTTTTCGAGAAAATTAAATTTCAGCTGAAGATAGATTTATTGTGGTAATGAACTCAACTTGTAATGAAAGAAGGTATCAGACAGAAAAGCAAGGATAGTATAAATAAAGAAATTATATCCAAGAGATTGGAAATCCAAATGATGAGTTAACTTGATTCCCCGGTTAACAGTTAAGGAAAAATAAACATATAGCAGTAACCGAACTGACAAGAGAGTAAGATCTTTAGAATATGACTCACATGATGTTTCATATTATCTATTTTTCAATGAATGAGATCTATTTATACGGTTTGAAGAGGGAACGTATCTCGAGGGTGTGTTTTCGTGGAATCCTAGGATTGGTTGGTAGATCGAGGATGTTTAACCGTTAGAAGATTGAGGTCTAGCTACACTGAACAGCGAATGAGGATCTTACAATATTAAACAATTATTATTTTGTATTTTTATACTAATCTCACTGACCTTGTTATTTTTACATACTTCACAGTACAAGATAAATTTCATTTATATACATATAAATCACGAAAATATTTGAACATTTATGGAAAACTTTTATGAGCATATTATGATTGTTATAGAAAACATTGAAAAATTTTATTGCCACTGTAACGAGACACGGCCATCATAATAATAAATCATTAACAATTATAAACGTATCGATAATCATAAATTAATTTGAAGATATATATAAAAGTCATGACATTTATTAGTGATAAAATTTTTTTTGAGTTTCATATAGTACATACAATACATCTACCTAAGTTTTCCATGATAAGTGTTGTAATACTTTCTGAGTCACTTTAAACCGTAAGCAATTTCATTATCACGAATGAACTAACCATCACCTGGAAAATATATTGCACAATTAATTTCTCGATATGTTGGTATTTAATATAGTGAATACATTCGTTAGAGCAATGATCTCTATAAAACTCGATAACTGTAATTCTATTTTCGCTTAATCGCTAAACTAAGCGGCACGACGTCTGAAAATAGCTTAAGGCGGTAACTCTCCATGAAGTCGATCAATCGGTTTCTAATTGAAGAAACTTTCCGTGGTATAGCATCGAGATGCCACGAATCTAGCACGTGATATTTACGTGACGTTTGACGTCAATAAGACGGGAAATCTACGAAATTCGATCTCGAAAATTTGAATCATAAATTGGAAATGACGGGAAACGTTTAAAGTTTATGATTTATTACCCTTCGGACTGACATAACACCACAAAAAGCTAACAAACTGATTTTCACAACAATGGTTCAGCCAGATTCTATTGTACTCTCAAACTATATTTTACGAAACATTCTCAGTCAGTCAATGACCTGTATTTTTTGTATATTATAATTCTTCATATTTTCTTCAAACTCAAAAAACAAGTTATGATCGAATATCACGATTTGGTCCGAAAGTGAACCAAAGAAAGTAGTTCGCAAAGAAAGATAATTACTGCTTACTTTCGAAATATTTCTGCATCTCATATTTAAAAGATTTCTTCAAGGAGAACAAACAATTTTAAAGAATTGCAAAGATACAAATAGATAATTACATATATATTGTGTAATAATTTCTTTAAAATTCCAGTGAAATGCAAACATCAACGTCAAGCGAGTCATTCACCCTAACAAAGAAAATCAATAATAGAAAGTGATCAAGGAAAATATTAGACTTTTGTAATCAAATAATTGAGATAAACATTCGATACTATAAGAAATTGCGAAGTGTTATAAATTGTTTGAAAGAATTCGTAAAAAATGATACAGCACAATCCCTTAAATAGCAACTTGTATTGAAAATGTATGTGCGTATTTCACCGTAACGTAATGTAATAATATTTTGCTTCTCAAAGTTATTAAACGCTATTTTATGCGAGATGAGTCATCTTACCTAGGATTCCTAATATTTAGAATCTGTTTGGTAATACGTAACTCTAGCTTCTTTTTAATAAATATACGATCTTTGTTTAATTTCTAGCGATATTAAACAGAATCTGATTACGAAAAGATAAGACATAAGTGAAATTGCGCCTAGTTGTCTCACTGATTTGTCTGCTTCAATGTTCTCTGTGTACGACCTTCCTCCTCTGAGTATGGCACGAGCATAACTTTTTTTCCTTTTAGTTTCCTAGATAGGCTCGATTAACTTCCTTGTTCATGGGTTTTGAAAACTCTTTGAAAAATCCAAGGTAGACGCGCGAGATAGACAATGGAATAGCAGTTTCCTAGTTTGAGTCATACGCTTACGCACAAAGCGTTTTCCTAGCACATAATTTTAATATACTCACGAGCTGAAAAAGATTAATTTAAAGAGAACAAATGAGAGAATATGAAAATATTTCTTACAAATTTTGTAAGCCTTGAATCGGGACTTGAGTTTGTAAAATAAAAATATCTTGAATATTTTTGTATTGCAAAAATGATTTTAGGAGTACAGTAGAAAACTGATTAAAGATAGTGTTTTAAAATTAAAACAAAAAAGAAAGCAAAGTTCATGATACGTAATAAATAATAGAGATAAAAATTTATTTGCGAGAGTAATTTTTATACAACTAAGAATTGATAATTTTGACGGCTTGTTATTTTGAATTACAACATATTGTACTTCAATTTGAACAAACTCTAGATATTAGTATACAAAATATTTGACGCGAAATGGTCACTATGTTTCTGATCCCTGTGATGTATATTATTGACTAAAAATTTTGAATATATTACTTTTTTCGGTAAACTTCAGAACCGAATAACTTTTCAATTAAATATCAAATTAATTAAAAAAAATTGAAACTAATTGTTACAAATATCCTGTAATTATTCTTGAAGGAAAGTACAAGTTAAATTTCACAATTATGATTAGGCTTCTTGATAATTAAACTTATGTTAACCTTACGTTATCTCGTTCCACTCTTACTTTAGTACAGCAAATAAAACTATCGTAATAGCGTGATATTATATAATAGCTGAACTAAAAATACGTAAAGACGTGACATTAATACTTAAATTAACATTAAATTCAGACATGTGCAATATATTTGAATAAACAATAAGCAAAAATGGCATCAGATACATCGACCGTAACAGATGGAGAAAAATTTTCAATTCAAATTAAGCCAAAGTTGAGAATTAAGAGACTTTTTACTATTATTATAACAATTTATAAATCTATGACTGTGTAGGGGGATAAAACGATTTTATCGAGAGAGATTATATCCATTATAGAAATAAACTTGTTTAATAAGTAATCAATAGTAACAGAGTAGAAAATGAAAGATAGAAAACGGAGAATTAAAATAATTTCAAGTCCTTAACATTACCAACTTTGTATGTACATAATCAGAATGAAAGTTTATCTAATTAATTCTATATACTTTTTCTTAATTTTTAAAATTTAACTACCTTACGAACGGTGTCGAGCGTAAGTTAACACAACTTTTGCTCCTTCCTCTTTTTCTTTTTGACAAATAAATGTCTTTGAATCATTGTAATTTTTCGAACGGTTCCTGGTGTATACTTTGAATCTTGGCCAATAAGCGTCTTTATGGCGCGAAAGAGTTATACATTTGCGTCAGAAGGTTCCTTCGCGCTGCGGATAAATGGTTCTAAACTGTTCACGTTCAGGCTGGTTGAAATAGCGTTGTTTACACCCAACGATCTGCTGAATACAAAGGGGCATCTGCTCTCGATAATCTTGCTCTTAAATTCGCGTTAGTTGTCAAGCAACGGTACTTACATATGCAAATTGCAATATGTTTCAATATAAATTATATACACGTACGTATTTCATCACGTGTTGACAACAAATGTGCGTCTTCATCGTCATAAAACACTTGTCAAGACTCGAATATTGTGTCAAACTGAGACGATCATGGAAATAATAATCACTTCATTGTCTTATTATCTTAATTGTTTCTACATATTGTTAACTCTTTCTAAAGATGATCAGGTAATCAATTGAAAATTGATGAAACGGTCTATGCTTTTAAGTTTTTAAAAATGATTCATCATTCAATGTTATAGAATATAAAATAACAAATTCTCTTTATGATCTCTCTCGGTATAAACTCGTTGATTCAATTATTTACTTTAGTTTAACTTAATTCATAATCATGGTTGAAGGAGAATTTAATATGAAAATTAAAATATATTCACTTATAATGATAGAAAGATTATAGCAAGAAGATAGATAATAAAAAAAGAAAGAATCTGGGATTATAAATAGACATATAATCTTTTCTATTTTTATCAGCTTTTTAAAAATTGTTGCAATTTTATATTACGTTCATGTTAAGTACAAGGACAGAAATGCAAATAAAGTTATTTATAGGCTTTCTATCTGCTAACCGCTTAATCCCAGATAAAATGGCCTCATCATTTCAATGAAAATAACCAGTCACTGTAATTACTCGGTTATAAATAAGAATAAACCAAACTTCCAGATGGAAATTAGTACACGCAGACAGATATTACATGTCGAACTGATTAAATCACAATAAAAATAGGATATAAATACACAGTAAACCTCTTCTTTAGAGAATACAATTTACGCCTGTTGTTACGATTATAGCATTAGAAATTTATGCGTTGAAAGATGTAAAAATAGAATTTTCTTTCTACGACCATATGTATAAAAAGAAATGTTGTTCTTTAATATTGGATTGTTGAGAAGTTTATAACAAAGCTTAAAGAAAATTTGAAGACGAAACATTCTATTTATAATAAATATACGCAATTTGTTTCCATGAAGATTCAAAAACTTTAATCGAAAAGTCCTTCGCATTTTTGAATGATAAATTCCTTCAAATAATTTTATAATAGCTATTTACTAGACAGTATCTATTAATATAAAAATATTTTGATCAAAAATTAAAATGAATGATGTACTATACTTTTTCGTCTGATCAATTTCATACGTTTTTAATTACTGAGTTTATTGGATGATCAATGGCGAAGGTTCAGAGAAATGTAGATTATCCGATCATAACGAATAATCTTTCAAATCCATCAAATACAGAATAAAAGTTAATACCGACAGCTACAAAGATTGCTATATTTCTGTGACCAACTCAATATCATCGGTAGCAGGACAGAGCTACTTCTCCTATTAAGTGAAAAGAAAGCTTCCCATTCGAATGATCTGGCTTTGTTTTGAATGATTTAATACGTGCTAAATGTTATCATAATCCTTGCTTACCCTTATCACTCTAAGAATCGAAAGATAGAAAGATCAATAACATTTAATAGCTATTAGAAATAAGAGATACGGAATGGAATTACTTTTAAATCGTACTAAATGGCGAAATAGCCTTTCCGATACATTGTATTAAATGTCGATCGAAAATATTTGCATTGATCCATCACTAATTCGTCACTGTCAGATTCCCGCGCATTTCTCTAGATTAATTTATTCTCTCTCAAAAAAAGCCTTCTTTATGGATTATTGTTTGCCAGAGGACGTTTGTCCTTTCAGTAAAACATATATACAGCGATGTATTATAATGACATTAATCGCGTATAGTTATGAATTACTACATTGTTTGCGACGATCTGGTGGTTATATATTGAATACACTCATTAATTAGTATCAAAGGCATACATTCTTTAAGTCTACCGTAGCTTACCACCTAGTTTACCATAACAGAAATAAGTTAACTTACACTAGTTCGTATCAAAATTCATTTTCAGAAGGCAGAGTTTGGCGAATGGGTTTCTAAAGTTGACATTTTTCTACCATCTATATTTTTCTTAAAAGGAAATATTAAAGAACTATTAAGAGAATTATTTATGAACATGGGAAAATAAAGTGCTTGCAGAATGCAGCTGCGTCAAGCTATAAAAAAAATCTTCCTCGTCGGGGAAGGTTAACCATTTTTATAACTCCTGTGGTTGAGTTGTGTCGATCGATAAATCCGTTGACATTCAAGTATAATGCAGACATTTTATACCGTTACTGTATACTTTTAATTTTTTTGTATTTGTTTAGACTATCTAAAGAATGTATTAGATATACCAATATCGTAAAAAAATGTTCTATGCACATAAAATAAACATGTGTGATATAAAAGTTATTAATAGCTTCCATAAATTATTATAAAAGTTATAAGAAACGTATCGTTATCTATTACAAATATTTATGAATAGACTCGTGTCTGCAAAACGTCTACAATTTTAATTGTTTTTCGTGTTTATAAACAATGACACGCTTTACTTAGTATCAATTCTACTGTTCCTCACTAGTGGATTGAATCATCAGAATATATTTGTAGTAGCACGGTACAGTAATCATGAATACACAGACGGTAGTGTTTGCCTTAGATGTAGCTGACAGTAATGCCATACTTGCAACTGGTAATATAGGTAATGTATGCTGAAGATAATGAAACTCCTTTCCAATCAAAAGACTGAATTATGAAAATATTTGTAAAATAGATTCATGATAATATTATATTTCAAATAATTTCAGAGATAGCTTTGATGAAGCAGTGTAATAGATTTCTTAGATCCGTTAGGACCCATTAGGACCGTTAGGATCCTTGCAACTTAGAAATTTTCGTTGAAAGATGCTTAATACGTACACTCTACATAAATCCCCTAAATCTTACTATCCGATTTTCTATACGTCCTAAAACTATTATACAGCACAAGTTCCTCAACCTTAGTCCTAAGCCTATATCATAGAAATAGAAATTTGTTCGAAATGGTTAACTGGTGATCCTAAATTATATACCAATAACTTTCAACTTCGACTTAACGTCCACCTTCTTAAAATAGACTTTCTCACCTCTGATGAAAACAATACCTCAAACTACTACACAGGTTGAGGCAGGTAAAATTTTGTTTCGGAGAAGACAGGTAGGTAATTTGTCAGACGACCTTTAACAAGAGGGAAGAACTTTTCCCAATCTGTGTGTGCACTCCATCTACACATGCTAACACCCTTGTTAGTGAATGCTAGAAAGGAAAATTACCTATAACATCAATTAGGAAGCCCTGATACAAAGCAGAAACTCGAGGTTGAGACACTAAGAGACATACTTATTGTTATATGCTTAACCATGTACCTAAATACTTGCCGCGTAGAAGCGATACTAGCCGACGATAATTTATTGCTAGCTATTTGAAAATGATACGAATGTGTCAATTGGTATCTGTCGTATCGTAAGAATCTTTTTCAACAACAAAGTAACGATGGAAAAGTCTGCGACTTAGTTCCTAATTAGTTGCAAGCTAATCCCCTACTCAAAGATATAATAAATACTTAGACTAGAGGTTAAAGATCAATTTAGCTAGATAACAGGATTTCAAAAACTCTGAATTCAATGTACGCTTAACAAGATTTTTTTTTTTTACAAATCCTTAGTATATTTGAGAATATAACTCTATCAAAAATACGAGTCATCTATAAGTACCGGGATCTTTAGATTAAGATCTTAAGATTATAAGTATATAATTCCTGTTTTCATCGACCATGTACCTATATACATCAAGTAAAGTTACAATAACTAAGTTTAATTTTTATGAATAAACGACGTCATTACTTAAAACGTTATAAAAATCTAACGTCATATAAATTTGACGTCATATACAACGTTATAATATGTGTATTGATTTATAATACCGAGACAGCTTTCGAAGGGTAACATCCAGGGATGAATGAACATCGCAGGTCATTCTGACGAACGATACAATGATGTCATAAAAGTATAGTTTTATTTCAGGATACATGCAACCCTTGTAGTATATAAGAAATGAAATGAGATTGTGCAAAATAATGAAATACTATGGGAATGAGAAGTTAAATAAAATACAAAGGAATCTGTTTTTAGTTTTCAACAATAATAAAGATAAATGCATTTGTTAATTAAAAAAGCAGCGACACTCACTAAATTATCATTCTATCCATTGTATTCATACGATTAGATATTTCGAACGTACTAATAATGAAATATAATTATTTTTATTTATGCAGATCCTCCTGTCGACAGCGTGTACATGATATGTGGCGTATTGATCGCTTTGCTATTAGTCGGCGTTATCATCGTTCTCCTTGCTGTAACGATCAGGTAATAAAACATATACTAATATTTTAAAGAACATTTAACACCTTAGAATACGACAACGTAAGTATTTTGCATTTTCCAAAACATTTTCTAAACCTCTTAGAGTTTATTAATACATATGATATATCACAATAATATACGTATATTGTAAATGATTACTAAACGGTATTTGAATATCTTGTAGTATGTTATGTACAAAAAAAAGACTAATCTTTTACATCTAGTAATTTAGTCTTCGATACAAAAATAAAATATATATAACAGTTACGTATATTGGTACAACGGCTTCGAGAGCTTCTTTGGAAAACACACAATATGAAAAATGGATGAGAAGGATAACAAACGTTATAATAAATCAGTGGAGCGAAGTTGTAAACTATAAAAAAGGCCAACAGAGGAAGAAGGAAAATAGAGAACGCATAAAATATTAAAAATAGAAAGTACACAATTGGATATAGTTCAACAGTCCTTTCAAGCATTAATCGCGTGTTATTGAACATGCATCAACAAATAGCGTGTATTCATCAACTAAAACTCTATCCAATTAAGGTCATCTCTCTGTTTCTCTGTCTCGCACGTTCGCCACCAAGAAACGATATACTTACGTAGTTCGTATTGCTGTCGAATGCAAACATGTGTATAACTGCGTTGTAGTGTCGGCGTAAATTTATCAAGAAGAAAGCAACGCCGTGTATGATGCATATATCGCGATACGTGTACAAAACTTAATTAAATAACGTGATTAAAACTCGTTAAACGTTAATGACCAAGGAAATGAATGTATTATCGTGCAAGGTGATCCACCTTAGAAATTAAATGTATAAATGTTTTTTTTTATTTGAAATTAAAAGAAAATGAAGTCGGTTGCTAACCATAAGTACAATTTCTTTCTATAAGGCAATTCGTTTGTAATAGCTTCCTGGAATATGGGATTTCAATCGAAAACGTTTTAATAAATTCGAACGAAGATATTAAAGCGATGCTTGTCGTATCAATACTCAATTCGTGCATTCTTTAGTAACACTATCTATAGTTAGACTTTGACTTCAAAAGTAAAACTAAGCATAACAATGCTAATTATTCAATGAAATTTCTGATAACGTATGAATAGCCTGTATTTTACATTTCGTAGCGTGAATCAGGGTTTTCATTTGAAAATCTGACTCACACAATTCAACATTATTACAAATGATTTCGGAACGAGCGAATTATCGTGACTTAACGTACTTCGCATATAATTAATTAGCTATTTAGATCGGAATATCTTGTGCGCTATTAATAATGCGAAGTAATGTGTGCGGGTAAAGTGAGTTTACAATAAAATTGCAGCAAAATATTAAACATTATCCAATTTTTATAAAAATGCATAACTAACTCATTAGCAATCAAACCCTATCATATTTTTCAAATAATCAAAATGACGTTAATAACAGTTAATATGTCATTAACTGTCCTTATAACATGAAATAATTGCGCATTAGACGTACCAGATGCCGTAATAATATGATCGTTGGTCGCGTGCTTTAACAGGAATCGGAAATTCGTGAATCACGTGCAGACTCGCGTGGATGAAATGTGGAAATCTGATAATCTGTAAGAGAATTTCGCTTTAAATCCCAATAAAGGATTTTATCTTGGATTTATCCGACTGTAAGTTTTCCTGTCCAACAGCATTGTGATCGAGATTAGACGGAAAGGTTTCTCCATGTATCCAGACTGCAGTCGATAAAAATATTTTTCTTCGTATTTTCGCTAGTTTCACTTGAACAAATTCAATCTCGAGATTAGAATCCAGGAACTTCATTGCGATACGCTTTCGTTGAAAATTTTCTCTGTGCCTGTGATAGTAAAGCAACTTTTATTATCTCTCTCTTTATCTGGACAACAATGATGTGTGTAGCTTGTGTAAAGATGTTCATCTGTTTTATTGTTGATAGTATAAAGTGTTCCTGTTCCTATATGTTGTCCCGTAATTAAGTAAATGAAATTTTTATCGAAATTTGTCATCCTTATAAACAGTATGTGTGTACATACTATATACTGACAAATGCCATAAGATGTACGAAAAGTAATTTCCGGTTAGATAAACGCGAACAAATTGGAAGTGATCAAAGATGTTACATTCAATATAACAGAGAGTTTGAGCGAAACATTCATCACAATGTTCAATTTTCACAAAGATTGAAAATTAATCCTATTGCAAAAATCAATTTATCATTTTCTTTACCATGTTATGTAATTTTTTTAGTATTTCTAATCTTTTATATTAAAATTATCTTTTATATTATATTATATAAATTATTATATTATATCTTTTATATTATAATTATTATATCAAATTTTATATTATTAAATTATTTATATTAAAATTAATTATAAAAATTAATTATTAATTGCATTAATTGTTTATTTTTAACTACAGCTTTTATACAGTAAACTTTATAAATAAAGTTAATAAGAAGTGTTTACTATTATACGTGTTCGTATACTTACGTATGAATATGACAAACAACTCGCGATACAATGACTGAAGAAATGTCAAGTCCGCGCAGTAATACCACTAATAAAAAGAGTTTATCATTATCGACGTCAGTAACATTTAAAAACAAACTAACTGTTCTCTATAAACAAGGGCAAAATAAACATGTTTTGTAGCTTTTATGACATGCGCAGTAGGATCTGTTCACTGATTTTAACCGATTGACTCATTTTACAGTTTCTCACGGTTATTAGATCTTCTATGAAACAATGTTACGTATATCCGTTAATTAACATAAAATACGCACGTTAGAAGTTATCATTCGTTAAACATTTGTTAAATTCATTTAAATATTCAATGACTTCGCACATAGAGGATATGGTATAATTAGCGGGTGTTTTGTAACATGAAAAAATATATCTTTAAAGAATTTTAATGTTAATTTTGATGTTTGCTAACAAAACTGCGTTTAACCGTTTCCATTGATGAATTCCAGTGTGTATTATTCCTCCAGAGAATTTTTCCAAGTTAATTAAATTAGATACTTAAAATATATAATTTGTCTTATTATATTAAGCTAATCTCATTATTGCCCATTGACACAATTAGCACAGTTTCACAAAGAACGTGTAAGAGAGTTTTGTTTTATCTTTCACCCATTATCAAAGTGAAAACATTGTTTCATCATGTGAATATAATAATTCGAATTATATTAGTATCGAATTGCAGCGAAACTTTATTTTCAAAATATAAATCTGCTATGAATTTTCTTTCCTATTATTTTGCTTATTATTTTGCTAGTTTTCAGTTTGAAGTTTATCTAAGGCATCGCGAAAATAGGTCTAAATTTGAATTAGGAGCATAACTTTCGCTAGTGCAGTAAAAGCGCACTTTTATTGAATAGAAATGAAACTCAATATATGTATCAAATCAGTCATTCAGTGGAAAGTGTGTATATCATTTAAGACAGAACGTGCTTGTCGAATAAAAGCAAAATGAAAAATGGAATTAGCTACCTGCTAAGTGTCATACGCATTGTCCACTTTTCATCTTTGTTTCTATTCATACTTAATATCACACTACATATGATGCTTCCAACATTTGAAATTTTCTAAATACACATTGATACATTCTATAATTTGTTGAAATTTCAAAGAAACATATAAATTTTATTTATCAATCTTTTATTTATAAATAGAAGTCAAGCTATAAAGTCCAAAATTTACTTAAAACGCTTATATCAGAACTTATCCATCAGATTTCTATGTTGAGTGTTTTACTCAGAAAAATTCGTATTTTATTTTCTATATAAAATATTATTCATTACAGGAACACGCGTAATTCGCATATTTATATAATGATTTAATGATGGACAGCACGTGAATTTCCAATTATAAGGTACTACAAAGATATGCTACAATATCAATCATCTTGTTCATGATAATGATAGGATGAGTCAAGTTTTATCATGACGACAGGAAAGATTGGACTACATGTACAAATGATAGCAAACCGACATAAAAAGAAAAAGAAATTTAACATTTACAAATATGTAATTATTACACATCCGTTTATACAGATGACTAATTGAATATCGATTTCATAAAACTGTACAAACTATACACTTAACTTTTAATTACATTGGTATAGAATAACGTACATGTACACGTAATGTATGTAGTAACATTTTACAAACATATATTTATTACTAGACTACAGATGTTTATGCATTTATGGGATATTTAAACATGCAAAAATGTACAGATGTAGGAATTATTCAAAGTGAAGTATTTGTTATAATTAGTCTGCGAATATTTGTGCAAATCCACATTTTTATGAGCGCAACTAAAGGAATGAAACGTAAGCAGAGATTTGTTTCACTTTCACTGATACGTTCATTCCATACATTTTTGCATCTTGAAATTCTACATGAATGCATAAAAATTCACGGTCTAGTTGCTATTTGGATATTTGGATGATGAAGCAAATCTCTATTTAGCTTCCACTTCTTTGATTTTGTTCACAGAAATATGAGTTTGAATAAAAATTCGTAGTCTATTAATTATTATAATAATTTATAAATATGTATCTTAATTCTATTTTAAAGAGGTAATCTTATGATATACACCTGTTTTCTGACTTTTAAAGCTACTTTTTAATATAGCGACGAATAAGGTGGTCACAACGACCATGAACCGGATTAGGTAAATGTAAATACACTTATTATCGATTTAGTTAGTTTTGTAATGTAGTCGCAAGTAACAATCTATGTACACGCCCAGGAGACAAGAATAGATACTAATTAAATAGAGCACGCGAATACACCCATCAAACTACCCCTGCTTTGTCTAGACACGCGTCTACTTAAGTAGTGTCAGGTTAAATTTCAACATTAGCCAAACAGACCACATTAATGGCCTAAAATGTATAAGCGAACCATTCGTGTGGATTGCTAAAAAATTGTTTGCCGCTCCTTAATGAGGAACATATTCGTCAAAAGGATCAAAAGATAAAATCAAGGCATACAAGACATGGTCAATACTTCCCCGTAACAATAAAAATATCACATACGAGCTTTTTTTAGAACAATTCTTGGAATGAACAACAATATAGATGTTTATTATGTGTGTTCATCAACCTGTTGACAAGAACATACGAGTTAACTCGATAACTCCCTATTCTTTATATACAGTTTTGTTTTCTTGCAAATAGATTATATCACATTTATTTTATTTCTACTATTAATTTGTAATTTCATAGTAACAAAAAGTTTTTTTTTTGAAGATGAATTGTTTAACAAATTAATTATTTATGAAATATAATTGGAACTTTCCCACTTTATTTTAAATACGTAGAATCAATATAACAGATTAGTGGATCGAGATATATGAACTCCTATTCAGATTCATAAACATTTGTTCAAAGACTTCGATTGACAAAACACAAAATTGTATGCAACATTTATGGCAATATGGATCTTGATAATTATCATTAATTTTATATTACTTGATGTAATAATTCAGCATAAAAGGTAGGATAATAGTAAAGCGTTTGAGAATTTATTATCAAAAGATATAAATCGTTCATTTTAAAGAGGAAAATCCAAATTTTGGTATCTTTCATTATACAAGGTGATTTATTCGATAAATTTGAATTATTTATAGGCTATATATCGTGCAATGTTACACAAGACAAAACAAAACAAAATTTATGTGATTTCAAGGAGGACACGTGCTTTTCTCTATACCGTATTGTGTGAGCGAATGTGTTGCCAAGATCAACTTAAATGAAACGCTATATTTTTTCGGAAATTCAAAAGAACATTATCTAATATAAATATATTAAAATACAGTACATCTAAAGCATATATTTAAGCAAACAATTAGTTAACATAAAAATGTTACTAAAAATCATCATTTTCATCAAATTAACTACGAATGCATTTTGTAACCTCTCGAACCGCATTAAAACACGCGTATTTAGCATTTACAAATCATATGTAATTTATCTTATATAACTATAAAAATTAACAACATTATCTAAAATAAAATTTTCATCGCAAAACTCTCAATAAACATTCGCTGTTAACATGATATACCGTCAAAATATTGAATACGAGCAAAACAAAAACAATCATTGCATCGTATATCATTTTATCATTTTTAACATGCAAATATTATTGTATATGTTGCTTACATATCAAACAATTTATAATTAATTAAAAGTTGATAAGTTATCTTGTATATTCAAAAGAAAATGAATAATTGAAATTTTATTAATAGAAATGGATCTAAATATAATTAAATGAAATATAAATATAGAAGTAAACACTTTGAAGATCTATCAATAACAATTAAGAATATATTACTTATAATAATAAAAACTTCGACTTTCGGGATTCGTTTCGCACGATAATCGACACAAGTACAAAATGTGGTTCCAGTAAAGTGTTGAAAACGTTATGCAATATTTCCTACTTACTATATATAAAAAGAATCGTTAGAATCACATTTCGATTACGTTATTCCCCTTGTTCCACGGTTATGTTTAAAAACGTATACATGGTACACGTCTGGCCTTTCCAACAACTAACCGCAATGACGACAATGAAATGCTCTCGAGTGAACGAGCGAGCGTGTACCGTTCGAATTTCATGCAGTAAGTGATCCGATTGGCTGACGCTCGGGGCAACTTCCAATCGCAGCCTAGCGTCCACGTGACGTCACGAGACGGTAATATATACCGTCGCGCACCACATCGTTCCGATCAGATCTCGGTTGGCTTTTGAAATGAGCGAAACGAGGTAATTTTCGGAGAGTTCTGGCAGCTCGCGCGCCCTTCGGCTGTGAGAGAAGCCGGGTGGTGGTTTTTCCCTTAGTTAAAACAAGTAGAAGAAAGCTAAATTACTCGTACAAGTCATCATTCGAATCCTAGCAACGCGGTTCAACGTCAAGAATTCTTTCATAAACTAGTCATCGAACGCGTCGCCGTTGTTAGTCGAGTGAACGTACGAGAACGAACAGCTGAATTGTACAAAGTGTTTCGTCGATAGCATGAGTTAAAAGGTGGGCCGGAATAGGTCGCGCAGAACGTCGAATTAATATCCGTACAATTGGGTGCTCTGTAATCGAATTGAGGAGTTAAACAGGACTTTCTAAGTCAAGACTTCACTCTCGTGTGATATTTTTGCTTGTAACTGACGAAGGCTTTGCAACACAATGCTGGAATAGAAGCTTAAGGAGGAAGAGAAAGAGAAATAGAAGACGTGAGAAGTAAGAACTAGATAAGAAATATTACAA
Source organism: Bombus pyrosoma (assembly GCF_014825855.1). Taxonomy (NCBI): domain Eukaryota; kingdom Metazoa; phylum Arthropoda; class Insecta; order Hymenoptera; family Apidae; genus Bombus; species Bombus pyrosoma. Next base: position 644,414 of record NC_057778.1, on the reverse strand, counting down.
GAGAAAGAGAGAGAGAAACAATAGACTGATAAGAGGCAAATTGCCATAAAGAAAAAATTGTTATATTTATTTCGCGTAAAATACAGACGCGTTTTGGTTTATATTTTTCTCCGGAAGCCGGCACAAGCGTTCTCGATATACCATTCGAGAACCGCGGCACATAAACAGCTTAAAAATTAGTTCCGAAAGTTCGAAATCCATTAAAGCGAAGCTCTCGAAGCTGTACCTGAGACTGAAACAGAAAAAAAAAATGGTCGGGAGCAATGGGACTATGATTGCCATTCGGCTTGTCCGTAGCAAATTGCGGAAACGGGAGGATCATTCGAATGCGGTACATCCGGAAGCGACCGTAGTTCAAACAGCAACATCGCCAGTCTCGACGATCGTCGAACCGTCTTATCCTGGTGAAGGTTGTTGCACGCAGACGTCAGTCACTACCACATCGACGGATCTGGGAAACAGCACAGCTGTTGAACAGGATAACGTCTATGCTACGGTCAATCCGGCAGATCAATTCGTCTGGCAGTTTCCGCCTCCTTATCCACCGCCTCATACACCGACGCAGTATACGTTGTACAACGACCAGGTTAGTACTATGTATAAACCCTGTTTTTTTACTTTATTTCCTCTGCCCTTTTTTTGTTATTTCTCATCATGTGGTTCTTTTTTTTCTTTTCTTTCCTTCCTTGGAACTTGTAATCTTGAACGAAACGAAGACTACGCGTTTCTCCCTTCTAACTTCGTCCATATTCTCTGTATACTTACATTGGCTGCGCTAACCAGTAGAGCCAGTATTACCAGATTTTACTGGTTTATTCTCTGACTACCAGGATTACTCGTATAATACTTAAGTTAATAGAACGATCCTTCTTTTTATGGAATTAGTTGCAACGTGTGAAAACTTGTTTATATCTTGATCTTTTAGCGGGTAAAATTAAATGAAGAATATTGTGATACAGGATGTCATTAAGTAATGTAATTAAGGAATAAGGTATTGGTGGGAAGTACATTGGTTTCGAAGGATAATAAAAAGTGGTTTAAACTATGTATATCGTAGTTGCTATGCCTATACTTGTGTATTCTAGAACTGATCGATCTTGTGTATATATACATACATACATACATATTACTACTCTACGTTTGCTTATATACGGTAGTATTAAAAACATTTCATTTGCTGCAAATCAATTTTATTTACTGGATATCAATATTATGAATCGAAAATTACATTGAAAAACGAGATAGAGGATAAAAGATTTGAAAAAAATAACGAAAATTCGAGCATATTTTAATAAAAGTAAAAGGTATCAAATGTACTATTATAATATTTGTTACTCGTTGCTTGCTTACCAATGTTTACTTTATCAAAAGGGTCTATATTATACTTATTGAGATTATAGATTACTTTTATGAAAATCTTATTGCAATTTTTATTATCGTTTACATTTACGAAACCTTCAATTCAAATAACTTTCTTAGAAACTTGTATCTGGTCAACTTGATAAACTGAATCTTGGACCTTGAATGAATTCATAATATTTTTATAACGAACTTCATATAAAATAATATCGTCAAATCATCAAATATTAACGTAATTCAATAACCAATATTTAAAAAAAAACTTATGTACTAAATTGTGACTACATCTATGCTTCGTTACAAATACAAATGAGACGACGATTACAATATATGTATCTTAACAACAAGACTTTAAATACATTTATTATAATTTTATTTATCTTTAGTCTATATTACATAAAATATTGCCAATTGTATTGTAGTTTCAAGTATATTTATAATTTCGCGGTAGGTTCTCGCTAAAATTTACATCCATAAAATTATGAAAGCTTGTGCAATATGTTATTTATAGTAGATATAATGCATCGGCTATACATAATATATTATAACTGAAAAAGACATATCTGGTAACACTCCAGGATATACTTCGTAATGGCAAGACCTTTGAAAATTGTAAGTAGTTATTAATAATAGTCGATGGCGCTATCGATTGTCCAAGGACGAGGCATACGAGTAGACGGCCTGGCAAACGAGTTGTAAGGTCGAGGCTCAGTCCGAGGCTCGCCGCCAGAAAAATCCCAAACAATCGGCAACGTTGCCACTTTTGCTCTGCTTTGTTGCCGTTATGACACGTATGTTTCAGTTTCATGCTCCACTTACCAGTAAATCTCTACTGCTTTCTCATATATATATATGTACATATCTTTTCTAGTTTTTGAACTATTTCTATTACCCCTATACTATTACGTGTCTCGTACAAGAATAGCCACAGTATTTCTATATTAAGCACCAAGTCTCGTTCGAATTTCAATTCTAGAATCGAACACTATACATATCACAGATATACAGTGACTCGCGAAAGTGGTCGAAAGTCAAACACTTACCAGGGAAAATTTTTGTTATACAAGACATTTTGAAATTCCATTAACGCTGCAATGATATTACACTGGTAACATCTGAAACAAATCTGAAAATGTATATGAAAATTACGAGGCCATTTATTGCAAATATACATTTAATGAAAAGTTTATATACAGCATGAATAGTGATTTCAAACGTGTATTTAGCGTCAAAGATGGCGTCACTAAATATCATAACTTACTAACTGTGATGAAGGATTGACTGTTCGAATATTTTGGTTATCTTTATGAAAAGTGTGTTTACATAAGATATTTGAAATATCTTGTGGTTTATGTACACATTTTCAGATCTTACCAATATAAGTTTCAAATCGTACTAATATAATCACGATAATCGTGATTCCATGAATCACTGTGTATAAGTTTCTTCAAATTAGAAATCTTAAATTACTCCCATCATGGAATTACCTTAATCTAATCGCTCATTATCTAAACGATCAAAATGACATAAGTTTCCATGCTTGTGATATAAGATACTTACGTATGACGTACATAATTTCTTATGTACGATTAAAAACGTACACGAAGCAAGCCTGTCCTTTGTGGAAAAAAGATAAGATTGAACATTTTCAAGTTTCATACTCTATCACGCAATTAGAATTCTGTGAGGCACGCTTAGCCATTCGCTGAATTTCACGTGTCTCGATACGAATCTTCATCGCATTTTAGAAAGCATCAAGTCGACCTCGGTTGTCAGTATATTTAAAATAATAAGAGGCATAGTAACACTAACGGTAGTAGTTGAACTTTATTTCATACGTGTTAAGATCTTCGTTGTATTTGCCAGTTTATAACGGTGGTACGTAATGATCCTGTTCGTGTCAATCACATATATACAGTTAAGTAATACGAGAAAAAACGTCCCAATATTTGAATTCGTTGAGCAACTTAACTGCTAATGTTATTCATTGTTGTCCTTAATACCATATTCATCGTCTACGTTTCATATACCTTGCGATTTTCCTAGAATATTATACAGCGCAACCGTCTTTTTTACATCAGTCACCTTTTTTTTGTAACCTTGTCTCAGTTATGTTAAAAATTCTGTTATACGCCAGTCATCTTATTTCTTATGAGACACTAACAAATGTTTCTAACCTATTTGTTATAGCTGAATTTCCACTCTCTTTCCTTATCTTTTATCTACTATATTCATTAATATTTATTTGAAATTCATGTGTTATTCGATTAACATTCTCGAAGACAATTGTATATATATAATATGATTGCTCGCGTTTGAATGGTGCTATCGGTAAATTATATGAACGTAGGTACTGTCGCAACGTTGAATTTTCCATCTGGCAAACCGCGAAAGCCACTATGTTTGGTGTTTTGCACGCATAGGCGCACCTAAAAACCCGCTTTTACCCCTCTGGCTGGCTCTAAATTTAGCGTAGGTGGGCGGCCACGACCGTTTGCCAAGCAGCAACAGGACTTCGGGCATAGGGTGCAGCTGTCTCGTAGACGGTGAAATAATGCGTCTCTCCTTGACGATATTGGCAATATTCCTGCGATTCTGTTACCTCGATTCGCCGAACCGATATTTTCATTCCCGACCTTTCTGTCTTTCGCGGTTCGTTTCTAAATGTCGATCGGGACACGAGGATTTCAGTTTCCTCTGCCCACGTATACATACATATCTGGTCATCTACCTCCGTCCAACGGTTTTCCTGTTCGCCTCCTCGTAATACACTACCGTTCAAAAGTATCCGCACATTGCTTATTTTTGACAAGATATACTTTATTCACAAAATTACAGTAATTGTATTCTGTATAATAATTACAGTTATAATATTTTTATTAATAATAGAATATCATGTTTTGCATTTTTTAAAAGACAATATGCAAAATAACACTGTCGTTTAACGTTGTCAAATCTTGTAGAACGATTTTGTTACTTGGCAAACTCTTTATTTTTAGATTCTTTAATTTCTGAAGCTAGATTAAGAAACCTGTTCTAACCTGATTTATTAATTTAAATAATAAATATATGTGATATATAAAAAAAAACAAGAGACATATGTTATTGCCATGTGTTCTAATAAGTAACTTAACTCTATAGTCAGTTGATTGCAAGGGTTGCATTTAGGTATCAACTTGTTATCTCGGATCATCTATTACTCAAAAATACAATATCTATATTCTTATAAAGATTATACATAATAAAAATGATAAACATTATAAGAATTTATTTTCAGAGACCTCTTGCAGAATAATGTACTAGCTAACAATTTGTTTTATTACTAAATTTGTTCCTATATTTTATGAAGGAATTTACTGATACTCATATCTTGCATCTTGTGACATTTAAATTTTTGCTAATAATATTAATTCAATTGCGCAAACAAGCCTATAAAATCCTAGGAACGAAATTATTATATCTAAGCGGTTAGAAATCTCAGTAAAACGAATTAACTTGCGCAATTCATCATTAATTTGCACACTTTGATTAAATTCAAATATGGTTACTACAATTCAACTCAAGTGTCCGGATATTTGTGAACGATAGTGTATGGCGTATGTAGTTTCTCTGTCTCGCGGCTTCTACATAGCTCTACATAGCTCTGAATCCTGTCGGTCGGTTTCGTAACATCGCACCCGGATACACGACGTATCCTGCTTTTTCAGTCGACGCGTTCTCGTCTATTTCTATGCTTCATAGATCACTCTAATCGTATTGCTGCGTATTATGTATATCGTAAGTCGTAATTCTCATGTGGCCTTACTTCGTTACTCGTATGCCTGACTACGACATGGCTATCACATATTTTGTAAGCTGCGCCATATCTAACAATCAAAAGCGATAAATTTCAACCGCTGTCGAAAGATTTGTTAAAGTTTGCAAACGTCAAATTCAACAATACGGAACGTAGAGTAAACTGGTAGAATTGAAGAAACTCACAAAGACATATTGGATTTGATTGATTATTTTTGAAGTTGAAACAATCAAGCGCACTTAAGATATAGTATAAGCAAACCATTCTTGTTATACATACTTAAATTATTACTCGTATTTTTAAACATTCTGTCTCGCAAGTCATTCTAAATAATGTGGTCAAGAGATTATTTAGTAACATTTATGTGCTATGTGCGACTGTTATTCAGTGGGGAATAAAATAATAATATATAGACGTAATATCATGTCTAATAAAACGACATAAAGTTTCAATTCTAGTCTATTACGTTGTTAAACAATGACACGCTCTATTGATTATATAACTTCATGATGAGAGATTTATTTCCAAAACGAACACTAATCTTCAATAATTAAGAATAATATTCACATTGAAACGAAACATTGATGGGCTTTGAAAACGTTGTTTCAAATTGTTTCAAACTACAACAGAAATCAACATCCAGTATTTAAGAAAACGTAATACGTATTCAGTCGTTGAATATATCACGTTTGCTTAATTCCTGGAACAGCAAGTTCAACGGACAAAAGATATACAAAATTGTTGTAACAATTTCCAGGCAATGATTGGTGTATTCAAGCAGCTCTCATAAATATTTTTATTAAAAAAAGAAATCTATCTATATAAAAGTACTGTACACAATATGGTTGTACAATGTTTTGATATTACCATTTTATTTACCCAAATATTGATCAAAATTATTATTATACATAAATCATTATACATATTCAGGGTTCCCACCTAACAGTGCTAACATATTCTATGATTAAAAATACAGAAAAAGTTTGTATAATCTTTTAAAATGCTAATGTTAAATATAATCCTCTGCTGGTTAGTGTAATAGCCAGTTCAAAATAAAACGATAAAATTGAAAGAAAAATATAATATGTACTTAACTGCATGCATTATTGTATTTCAGGATACTCTTGTACACGCATTACCGTCGGATAGGCCTGGATTTGCAAAGGGCTTCCGTAAGAATATCGGGGGACGCTGGCGTCGCTTAGTGAAAAGGAAGCCGGAGACGGAGACTTGTGCCATTCCTCCTGAACTGAAGGATCAACTAAAAACAATTTACGTCTATTGACGATCAGCGTTAATGCGCCGTTGTCTATATTTTTACAAACCTTCCTCGGTAATCGATGCTTTCCTCTATGTAAGATAATAATTATATCAAGAAAGATAAAGATGACACGAGTTATGAAGGCAAAAGGAAACGAACGCGCAAGGGGATAGTTCATAAAAAAAAAGACAAGTGAAAAATGTATTCATTTATGTAAGTGAAAACGTTTAGTGAGAAATTTCGAAAGGAATTGTAAAACAAAACAGAAATTTATTGTTCATAGCCCTCGCGAAACATATCAAAAAGTGCCTAAAGATACGTTTTCGGACACATTAAAGATATACATACGTATAGAAACAAAATGACCCTCTTCTGATGTTGAATATTCCTGTGAAAAACAGCATTGGGATAACGATAGCCTGAATTATAATTGCATAAAATAATGTTAGCAATATTTACAGAGATATATAGAGAGAAAAAAATTTTATTGTCATAGGTTTTGTGATGTTTTATCGTTGGGTATTTTAATAAGATGCCATGAATCGAAACGAAGGAAAAGTTTGAAACAACTGTCCCGCGTATTTAATTGTTCGGCTATGCGAAAGATTTAAAAATCACTGGGCTTTGACACATAGGACAATGGCGTCAAGAACTCTATGAGACTGAACGTAAAGAGTACGACAACACGAGTTACCTCGTAGCTTTTCTTGAATACGTTTTTTCATGAATAATGCAACAAATTCATTTCAAATCACTAGTATTAACGTATACCTGAAATTTTATAACCTTCAGACTTGCCAAAACTTTTTCTTCTACATCCTATTTGGCAGCTCTGTTGTTACATGTAAATAGATGTATAAAGCAGTGAAAGTATGAAACTACTTTTAATTCTTATAATGGCCGATCGTTAAAGTAAGAACCTGAAATTTCCTTCGTACATACAATTTGGGGAGTTTAATATGTTACACAGGAAAAGAGCAGGGTACGAAAGAATGCTAGTAAAAAGAAATTACACCCAATCAGAATTATTCCCTGATCTTCAAAAATGGGAGTTACGCAGCATTTTGTTGTATACTTGTAACATAGGCCAATTTAAGATTCTTAATATCATTCGACAGCTCATATTGAGCTCAAACTATATACTAATATGGTATTTTAATTGTATTGTTGTATCAAGCAATACTTTGTCTTTGAGATATGGTCAAAATTTAATCGATAATAATTTAAACAAACAAGAGAATTCTATGTATAACGTCGTGCCACGCTTTAAATTTTAGTAAAGCTATTTGATTTTATGTTGGATGTATTTTCTGCACTTCCAGTTTTAATTGATAGTAAAATTGATAATTTATAATTCTGAGTGAAGCAGACAGAAATAACATATGGTAAACATATTTAAAAGAAAGGAAAAAATGCATTACTTTCCAGTAAGCGCCAATGTTCCTTTACGGCTCGACCTTTTAATTCCTTATCGTAACTTTTTAGAATGTAAATAATATTATTGCATTGTTTGTTTATCATGAATGTGATGGCATAATGTTTGAACGTGATGCGGATAGTTTAAGAATCAATAACGTGCCTACGATTTTTATAAACGATGAAATACTGATGGAAATGAATCCGTCACCTAGTCACTTGATAATTATTGTTCAAAACTTGTATTGTAAACTTTTTGCCGCAGCTTGGATCTTTCCTCGTGAAAATCTGTCTGAATACAACAATATCAAATAAAGTATTCTAAAAGATATAATGCGTGTATACTTAATTACATCACCTAAATTATTCCAATTGTTATTTAACTATGGACGTATTTTAATAACCTGCTGTTTCCTTTCCTCATTTCCAAAAACAAAAAAAGAACCGAGTATGAATTCGATTATTATAGCTGCTTTTAGGTTTCCCAATGACAGATATACTAATATACTATAATATACTCTGATAGTATTAAAATATGACCAAATAAATATCTGTCTTTTAATTGGTATAAGGCGTTATATATGTAAATCATTCTGTACAGTGTATTTTACGGTAAAAATCAATATTCTACAGAAGAATCGTATTCAACAGTATGAAACGAATAAAAGATGATTTATACGAATACTGAAGCTTTAGAATGAATATGTAACTCAACAATTTTTAGAAATTATAATATTTATTTGACAACATATCCTATTGTATACAAGGAAATGTTTTATTATTATAAGTATTATAATTTATGATATTACTATTTACTATGCTGATAGAATAATAAATACAGTATAATATCTGCATTTAAAACATTGCATTTATACACATGTTATTTTGAAGCATATACATATATATGGCTGATTAAACATTTACTGTTCTCATGTGATTATAGCACGTGATCATTACTAAAAAGATCTTAATAATTTCTTTGTTCACAGGAGTAGAATTCGGTAAATGTATACCACAACAGTAATATTACGAAGAAGTAAGTGATACGTTGTATGATACAGTAATATCATCAGTCTATATTTTTTCATACTTGTAGTATATTGATTTATACAAATAGAGGTTATGTTTCACTTTATTATATTACTTTTTTTAATGATATTACCAAATTCATTCATGGTTACAAATACAATATTTTGATTATTGATTAAAAAATTATTTTCTATATATAATATAAAAATGATGTTTTGCTTTAAACTATACATACAATTGTATTTGTAGGCTACAGGAACACATTCTTAGTATCAAAAATGTGTAGCGTAATACAAAATAATTCTGTAGAACTTTCTATAAAAAAAAAATTGATAGATTCTTTAAATCCATCTTATATTGAAATTATAAATGAGTCGTATATGCACAATGTTCCTAAAGGATCTGAAACACACTTTAAAGTAATTGCTGTTTCTGACAAGTTCAAAGATATACCATTAATTAAGGTGAGAATTTTAAATATAATAAAATTTTCAGTCAAATGTTTAAAATAAGAGATTTTAAATTTTATCATTAGGCTAATACGTTTATTTTCATAAACTATATTTTTAAAATGACGAGAACTGTGCATGCTTATCACTTTTTACGTACCATTACTGTATACTGTATACTAAAAGTTTAATTCTATCGATTTAGCGCCACCGAATGATAAATAAGTTATTGCAATCAGAGTTAGAAGGTAGCGTGCATGCATTATCAATTATAGTAAGTATTATTATAAAAATATTTTAATATAATGTAAAAAGTTTAATATGGTAAAATTTGAATATAAGTAAATGTTTACCATTTATTTACAAAGGCCAAAACACCTGATCAATGGAAAGAGGAAAGTACTGTAACTCCAAGTCCAGCTTGTAGAGGTGGTTTTGGAAAATGAACTTTTGAAGTTTAAAGATCGCATATTTATATCAGAAAGGATATCTGCTTATACCAATATTCGAACTTCAAATCACGCACACGTAATATCTTCGTATTAGATGTGTTTCCTGAGGTTCTAATTTATGTGATAATTATATGCAATTAAGGAAGTTAAAATAAGATAAATGTAAGCTTTAAAATTCATACTAATATAATTATTAATAATACTTAATCAGAACTGAAAGTAATTAAAAAAAATAAAAAGTTACATTAATGTCATAAAGCAAAAGTATCCAGTCTTAATTTTCCCTCATTCTCAGTGAAATAAAGTATATCAGCCATGGATTGTTCTGCTATTGCTTCTTCTGCCCTATCATGCATCTGCAAAATATAAACGATTCGTGAAAAATTGTTCTGAAAAACGTAAATCCTAATTTTTATTGTTTTATTTTGTTTTTATCAATATAGTACATACCCCTCTAAACGTAATATCTCCAGGAGGACATTTAAAATTGGGTCCAAAATTAACAGAAACTGTAGCACTTTTATGAATAGAAACTGTGGGATAGTAAGCTCCTTTATTGACATTGATGAATGCTTCACCTTGATTTACTCCATTTTTGTAAAATATAATTTTGCTTCCTTCTAATGGTTTGAGAGCTTTAAGTGCTTCAGGTACTTGATCTTTTTCTTCGTAATACAGATGACTTTTAAATTTTACTAAGGGCTAATTTATAATCAATTAATTTATGAAACCCGTATGAAAATATAATAAACAAACTTACATTTAGTCCTTACCCGATCCTTGTAGGTGTTTGGTAAATGTGAAGCATCGTGTGTATCAGGTAAAATTACCAGAAATCCTAATGTATCTCCTTCTCCATAACCATTACTGTAATGTTTACCTTTGCTTTCATGAAATCGTGTACCTTTTCTATCAATAATTATAATTATGTATTTATTTTTTGAATAACAAATACCATTCTATATTGAAGTTGTTTTATTAGACCATACCTAGATCTCCAAGAATATCCAAATTTATCATAACCAAGAGGAGCTTGTAAATTAGCATATTCTTGACCCCATCCTAACCTTGTAGCTGATCCTTCTGGCATTTCTTCAATAGTTGCTTCCCAGTACCATGTACCTCTACTTACATCTAAAGAGTAAGTAAGCAACGTGTGTAATATATAAAATACAGAAGGATACCAAATGATTTAATGTATACTTATTGATGCAATTAATGGACATCTGATATAGTAGATCATGATTTTGACATACTATGAGTTGCTCTGACCATGCAATAGCCTTTTTCTCCAGTTACTGCTAGCCTGTCTTCTGAAATCCTAAGCTGTGGTGCTCGATCATGCAAAGCAAGTAAAACTGTACTTGGACTCAAGGCTCTGTACAGCCAACCAGGAATAGGTTTTCCAGCCCAATCACTACTTTCATCAAATTCCTGTTAAATAATGTTGATAAATTTCATAATATACTAAAATTGCAAAATATACAGTATGATGGCAAACCTGTCTGAAGGGAGCATGAGGGTCAGGTTCAGCAAGGATATATCGATAACCATCCTTATTGAAAGGATGCTCAAGAGGATATCCATGAGCAGGTAATTTAGGGGCTGTCATATCAGAACCTCTACCTTTTTTGCCAGGTCCTGTACCTGTTCCTTCTCCAGGAAACTTACGTTTTGCATTGCGACCACGAAAACCTCCACTAAGTGGTACTGTATATGCCATAGTTATGTTTATTAATCACTTAATAACTTTCAATGTTCAATGTATCATTATTAAATATATAAAACTGCATAAAAAGATAAGATAAAATAAGATTACATATGATTTTAACTATTCAATTTTTTCTTAATGAAACTAACGGTTCAAAATACAACAATCTTTTAATATATATTAAGAACACAAAAATCACAATGTAAAATTTACTAAGTAGCTTAACTTATTCAAGTCATAGACATTCTGCAATTAAACAGGTTGTTGTATGATATCATGGGACTGATTAATATCTTGATAAGATAAGAAGTAACTAAAACAAAAAAGAGAAAAACTAACTATTAAGAATTTACTGATAAAAACAGATATTAATACATTAATAGAAATCAAATATGCAGCAATCTAATAAATCATAACAGTAATTATAATATTAAATAAATTTATTAATATAGCTATATCTTTTGATATGTATATTTTCTAGTATATAACCCATGACTGATAATTAAACTTACCAACATGTTGAACACCCATTTCAGTTACTTTCAAATGACCACCTTTAATCATTGCTTCATAATTTGGCTTAATCATTTGGAGATCTGAACATATAAGTCCGAATAACTGACCATCTGAACTGTTTTCATCAATAGTGAATAATGTTCCAACATCTTTCAGTAATGCTCTATGTATCTATGTTATATACATTAAAATATTAGTCATTTTCATTTTTGTATATAAAATAACTTCTAAATAATTTTAAGGAATGTATAATAGTAAATTTTCATCTCATTTATACTCAATATCAAAAATAAAAAAAGTACTTATTTTTATACTTATATTCAAATAATTAAATTATTTAGTTGTAGATTTGACTTACTGTTGCATGCCAAGATTGAGTTACTCTACGTGGCATTGTGGTCATGCTGTCCCAATGACATTCAATGAAAGGAATAATATCTTTATCTTTATGAAAAAATGTTTTTTGTTCATTTTCTTTTTGTGACATTTGTAGTAAATTTGCTATTGCTGTTACACACATTTGTGGAAATGCTAGAAAGATCATATTCTTTTAAGTGTTTAAGCTTTAACTCAGATATCAAATTATATATCATAAAATGTGGTTAATATTCAAATGTATTCTTACGTGCTTGGTTTTTTTTGAAACTCTCTAAACCGGTTGGAGAACAATTCTTGCACATAAATATATAATTCATCATAAAGGGTACCAATTTACCCAGTTGATAACCAATGCAAGATTCATGAAACCATCTTGAACAACTAGCACATAATAGCTCTATAATGTTAAGATTTCTTTCCTTTGCGCTAAAAAAGTATGAGCTTGTAAATCATTGATACTTGTTCTTTTTTATATAATCTACTTTAACATAAACTTTAATAAATTACCAATAACAATTTCCAGCTTCGTTGTTATTTGTTCGGCCATTAGGTTTCTCAGTGTTTTCTTCTGGTTTATTTTTTTGTTTACTTTTATCATCGCTCTTTGATTTTAACTTGTCATCAATGGACTCAAGTTGTGCTCCTTCTACTTTATCGATTGGACTACAAAAAATACGTCTGTATGTAACTTAAAAACAGTCATAACCTCATTCAATTCATAACCTCAAAAATATTTATTCTGTCATGCGGTCTTTAAATAAATATTTCTAAATTGAATCAAGCTTACAGAAAATCTATTATTAATGTTACAAACTTATTGTTTATATAATTCTGGTAGGCATTATACGTATATGAATATGAGCGCTTTATAGATACCTTTCAGACTTTTCTTCTGACATTTTTTAAATTTATGTGTTTCTGTTACTTTTGAATTATTTCTATTTTGCTTTATCTTAAAGTTTCCAGCGTAACAATATACAACAATACGTGCAGTATACAATATATACATACACAATTGTGCATACTTTCTTCAGTTTACTTCTTGTTTGTTCGATAGAAGTTTTTAAAACTTGGTTCATAACCTGTATGTCGATTGTTCACTACCATCGATTGGGTACTATGGAGATTATCACGCTATCTTATGTGGAAAATGTAAATAGTAAATATACACGATAAAAGTTACATAAATGATAAATATTATTATTTATATTCTACCTTTATTAGAACATAGACATATATTTATACAAAATTAAAATTTCATTTAACGTAAGTAAAATATGTAATTATTACATCTAATACGAAGCTTACACTATAAATTTTATAATTTATTATATTATCTGTATTACATTAATAAATATAATATATTAATAAAATATAATATATTATAATAATTAATGTATATTAGAAAAATATATCAGTAACAAAAATACAATTGTACTTCTGTCATTATATGGCAATATCAGTATTTATATATATACTATGTTTCAAAATTATTTCAGATTGTATTAGTATATCTTGTGAGGAGTAAGAAAGAACTATTATACAATATATATTCAGTTTATCCGTTTTTAATTCAGAAAATGACATTTTCTCTGAATTTACAATAATATTTACATATAAATAGAAGTTTGACTATATCTCATATTATTTAATGTTTTTACATGTTTGTTAATATTTTTTATTTTGTTTCATTCTTTTCATTACAGTTATGTATAATAACATATTTTCTTTCATTTTCAGTTATTACACATATATAAACAGTTTTTTAAAAAGTTTAATCTTAAAAATGAAAATAGATGTTTAATAATCTAATCTAATAGAAACACATAGAAACAAAGATTCCAGTGTAAAATTTGAGTGGAATAGAAGAAACGTAATAAAAAATTGTGACTATGCGAAGTACTGTAACAAATATTGCAATTGACTTTGTAACTATTGCAATCAGAAAGATTCATCAATAAATGTGCGATAAGTTAATCCTTTGATATTTGACGAAAGTTCTACGCACGAAGAGACGCATTCATGTAATAAAATTTTCATAACAGCATAATTATGCAAATATTCCAAAACCAAAAGTGAAATATCAAAATTAAAAGTTTTGAGTACAAAGTTACATATCAAGAATAACGTAAAGTAGGCAAAATATGTACGCAATAGTAGCGGGAACCGAATAATTTAGTGAACTAGAAGTTGCTGTGACAGGGGTTAGATCTGTTTTGGCGCAGCGGTGTTCGATGTGGCGTCCTCTGGCGGTAAGCTCGGTTAGTAGAGCAGAAGAGATGGTGGGGAATAGAGTGTAGCAACGGAGCGTGCGTCTACGTCAGGAAAAGCTCTGAGCTTATTGGTCCCGGTCCATTGTTGCGTATTGATTGCTGCGGAGCGGTGGTATGGTCGTTGGGACACTCGGTCGTCCTCATCGCCGTCGTCGTCGTCGTCGTCGTCGGTGGTACAGTCGAGTAGGTTAAGAAAGCGGGACACGCGTACAGATAGATCAGTTTTCCGTGTCGTTGTGATCGAAAGCGCGTTTCGTCGCGTACGATCCATGGATCTGGGTTTACTATATAATATTTACACGTAAAATACAAGTATATATACATATTATATACGTATTTCTTCATATATACATATAATTACACGTACACCAACAAACTATACACTTACACATATACGTGGTACACGCGAACACTTGTAAGTATATACGCGCGCGCGCGCATAATTATATACACGTATAAAACATATAACACAAATGATACCAATTAAAAATTATTTGCATATATGTATATCTATATAAATGTAGACACTTACACGCGCGCGCGCCTACATACACATACTACGTATACATAAGCATTTACTTATAAGTATATACACGTACATACGCGCGCGCGCGCGCATACATTTGCACTTACGCAGATACACTTGTACATATGTCATGTATATGATTATACATATGTGATACAAATCAAATATACACATATATACAGGCTGATACGCACACATGTAATTAATATTGCACATACATATATACACATACAGATTAATTTAATACAAAAGTACACACGCGTTGAAATACAGTTAAACATCGAACCACACGCACGCACGTATGTGTATATACGTGGACGCACGCGTATGTATATATCATCGTAGTGGTGTCAGTGGGTTGTTTTCTTGTTTTCTGTTTCTCCCCCTTTCGAGATTGGAACTACCTGCAGCATCAGCGGCGGCGGCAGCGGCATCAGCTGCCGCCGAGCGTGTCGAAACCGATTTTCACTGATACTCGGTCGCGATAAACGCGCTGGATAGTTCTCGAAAATAGTCTCGCGAATCTTAGCTCGAGGAGAGAACAATCGACAGGCACAGAGGGAAAGAGAGAGAGGGAGAGAGAGAGAGAAAGAGAGAGAGAGAGAAAGAGAGGAGAGTGGGACAGAGATAGAGAGTCAGAGAGAGAGAGAGAGAGAGAGAGAGAGGAGAGAACATGTACGCCTGGAGAATCTCGACGAGCGAAGGGACTGACTAATCGGGGCTAGTCGATCGAGAGTAGACAAAGATCGAAAGCTTTCATTGGTCTAGCGAAACGGAGAGAAGAAGCGCAAGACGAGAGTCGGCCAGGCGACTCGAATGTAGAAAATTAGCGTCGCGATCGGTCGACCCATCATTCTCGCGACAGGGAAAGGACAGCTGAAACCGGGACGAACGAAACGAGGAGGCGAGAAAAGCGGACGAGATCGCAAGGGAAAGAATAGAAAAGTGAGAGATAAGACTGAGATAGAGAGTGTTGTGAAGTGAGAAAGAAGAACGAAAAGGGAGAAACGAGTGTGACGAACGCGATAAGGAAGAAGAGAAAGACTTGTGTCGAAGAGGAGAGGAATAAGAGGACAGGAGATTACATATAGGGGAAGCTCAGTGAAGAGAGGGGGAGTAAAGAGCGACAGTAGAAGTGGCCAGTAGAATCAGGTGGCAGTAGCAGTGGCAGTAGAAGCGGCGATAGAATCAGGATTGGTAGGCTTTGGTAACCGGTGAAGATAATTCCGAGGAGAGTAAGCGTGTTACGGGGGTGGGTGGGTGGGTGGTGATCGGTGCGTGCATCGTGCGTCGTGCGTGCATCGTGCGTCGTGCGTGCGTGCGGCGTGCGTGCATAAACAAAAAAAAGAAGAAGAGGAGAAGGAAGAGGAAAAGGAGGAAAAGGAAGAAGGAAGAAGAGGAAGAAGAGAAAGAAGGAGAAAGAAGCGAACAGTAGTAAGACGATATTAAAATTAAGGGAGAAGAAAATAGGAGAAGAAGAAGAGAGGAAAAAAAAGAAAGGTTGGTTAGTTGTTCGGTGGTAGTGGTGGTGGTATTATTGGTAGTGGTGGAGGTGGTGGTGGTATTGGTAGTAGTAGTGGTGAGTGGGCGCAAACTGCGCGAAGCTAGTTCGTGGTTGAAAGCTGCAACGAAGCGCGAGGCGTGCAGAGTTGCAGCAGGAAATTATGAAGCGTATAAGGAGCGCCCCGTTGGCCGCCGCTTGTGATAGCTGCCGGTGAATGTGTGATCCGGGGGCAGCAGAGATCCACCGTAATGACGACCGAAGAGACGACCGAGCAGCCCCCGGTAGACGACTGCCTGAAGGAACGGAAATGGTGGTGCTTCCTGCTGTCGAGCATCTTCACTTTCCTTGCCGGGCTGCTGATCGTACTCCTCTGGCGTGCGTTCGCCTTCCTCTGCTGTCGCAAGGAACCCGAGTTCGCCCCAAATGACCCGAAACAGAAAGAGCAAAAGACGAGCCGCCAGGGCAAGGAGTTCGAGGGGACTTTTATGACCGAGGCCAAAGACTGGGCCGGTGAACTGATTTCTGGACAGACCACCACTGGACGTATTTTGGTGAGTTACTCTTCACCCGTTAATCTTCCTCTGCCTTTGCTTTTACTCCCTGTAAGCACGCGTATCTTTTGCTTTCTCGTACCTTTGGTTATTCTGGTTAACTTTGGAACGAGAGGGAGGGAGAGAGAGAGAGAGAGAGAGAGAGAGAGAGAGAGAGAGAGAGAGAGTGAACGAGCAAAGAAAGTGGGTAAAAGAGAGAGGGAGAGAGAGAGAGAGATATTCGCAAATAAGTAAGCACAATTGTTTTTTAATTTTTGTTGTTTGTTCTTACTTTTGCAAGTTTCATTTAGCGATAATTTGAAATCTAATTTTTGCGATGTTTTGTGTAGATGGTTACAATTTTCTAAGATTACTTACTGCATCATTGAGTTTTAAACGATCCAGATTATTACGAGTAATAAATGACCCAGAAATATTATATTATAATATTAATATTAATATTAATACATAATATTAATATTATGACCCAGAATACACTATGATTTGTTTCATTAATATACGTTTCTTCATTCTGCTTACGTTTACTTGGTAGTCTGACGCGATTGATCTCGATGAATTCTGTCGTCATTGGCATAAATCATGTTTAAATATATATTTCTGTATTTCTGTAGAATTACGCTGGTTTTTAATTTTTCATTGGATTGGTACGCAGTTTTTGTTAGTCTTCGAGAAAAATAGTATAGATCGATCGAGAATTGAAGTATTCTACCAGACGTGACACGATGTTTCGATCGTCTGTGTGAGATATAATCTATGACACGGAGGGTTAGAGTACGAATTAGGCATACTTTATAAGGTTGCTTTTATCTGATAAAGGTTCTGATTTTCCCATGACTGTGCTTTTAAGAAGAAAGTGAAAAGCGATCGATCACAAACGCAAACGTGTTAGTGGGCCAAACTCTAGCTCCTCTTCTAGTTTCGAAAGACTATGTTTACGGTCATTACATATTACAAGTATTGGAATTCTTTGTAGAAAGAAAAAGAATATTATAGCTTTGGAATTTGTTGAAAGTTTACGTATTTTAGATCAAGATCGATTTATCAATTGCAAACTAAATTCGATATAATATCACTCTTCAATTTATATTTCATGGTATCCATGTATAAGTGTCTGTCAAAAAACGATCGATGGCTGGGGCTAATTTTTATTCGTCATTGTGAATGTTTCACGTTATGAATCATCTTTTACTTTTCTCTATTGTATCATTGAAACAGACTACGTACATGGTAGACTAAGGTAAATATCGATTATAAAATAATTCTAATTTAATACGTGATTTAAAAATTGTCTACTACAATTAAATAATATATTTTTTTAAATTACAAGAAAAAGTTGAATAATAATTCAAGTAAATTACAATAAAATATAACGTTTTGATATCGTTCAAATATTACAGTACACAATTAATCTAAAATATTTTACTATTAGATAGATGTTGTTCGATCACAATTTCCTATGCTTTCGCCTTGTTTCCGTTTGCTGCTTATCTCATTAGTGATCGATCGTAGGAAGATTGTATCGATGATTCTATCGCTGAATATATACCATGTGTTTGCCTAGAAACTGTCTATAGAAAGAGGAAAAATTATTATAACATCTACGCGCAGCTATATCACGTTATGTAGATAGATGGGTATACATGTACATATAACGCCATGTACAGAAAGTGAGTTCACGGCACGAGTTAGCTCGAGTATCGTAGCTGGTGACCCAGTTTTCGTTCGTGGAACCAGCACGTCGTTGACTGAAGTAGAGGGGTAGTTTCTACGCAGTGCGTGCTTTATCCTGTGGGGCGTGTTTCCAGCTTTTTTCGAAGCTTCACGATTCTATACTCTTTGTTTTATTTGTCTTGATTCCAAGCGAAAAAATACTAATTCGCAATCGACATTATAAAACGAAAATCAAAATTTTAACGTAGTATGCGTTGATGGATATGCTAGACGGGTGTTTCATTAATAATAACTTCGATCAACTTATATTTGTTTTAAACTTGTCGAATATTTTTAGTAATTTTTGTATCATAATAATTTCGTTATCGTAAATTTTTAAACATTTTAGTTTGGGTGATATGCTATTATATATTAATCCTTTTTATTTTTATAATTTTGTATTTATGGGGGTTCTTTGGTACGTAAATATAAAAAGTAAATTTGAGAAACTTCCTTAATTGGGAAGATAACAAGTTGATGGGTAAAAGTATTGGAACATTCAACAAATGCATCGTAGAATAGTTATTTATAATTACTGGTTGTGTTAATTATAACTTTACGGGATAACAGGCTGAAAACGAAAATTAATCCATTGTAAAAAAGAATGAGGTGTGAAAATTCGATCTAATTTGAATTAAAACATTGCTAGGGTGTATAACAAGAATCAATGATTTGTATATTCTTAAATTTCCAATTTAAAATAGTGTATTTTTTTGATTAATCCGTACGTCTTTGAATATCTTCGTAATTAGGAATTCCAATATATAATTGGTTTCTAAATAATTCGTGTTCTAATAATCGATTCTATCACCTATTTTATTAACTTCAAGCATACGTCGATACAATCCCATTAATTTAACAATTAATATTAATAACATTAAATCATATTTCGATTGGCTAAAAATTTATCATGGGAACTAAATTTTTCTTATCATTAATCTTGTTTAGTAAATTTATATATTATATATGAAATAGAAATTATTAATTTTTATTTGAAAAGAAAAATGATCATAGCAAAGTGATCTCTCTGGTTAGCAGTCTTCTTCAATATGTGATATTTCTGAAACTTTTAAAACTCAAATTAGTTACACTGCGATTATGTTTGTTGGTTGGAAGTTTTAGCTTTGCAGTAGGTACGTAACACTGATCTACTTTAGGACTTGAATTATCATTGCAGTTTCCATTCACATGACGTGTGCACTACTTTGGAGAAGGTACTTCGTTATTTTTATGCTTTCAGTTAATTTCCATAGTTTGTCCCATTTCGATAGATGCACATTGCACATACGTGTATATCGTGTTAAGAAGTGTGTTTCTAGGTCGGACGATAAATGAATCGAATAAATTTTGATATAAGAATTTATTTTTCCTCCTTGTATTAGGTCGTCCGAAAAGTTCCTTTCGTTTTATAAGGAAATAATGGATGTACAACATTTTCCGTTTTATATTATTTTATCGAATTACGTATGATCCATTTTGTTCTATCAAAATAAAGATCACAACGTTCGACAGATTAGGTTTCATGTTTGTATAAAGATATATCGTTGTAAAAGACGTGTCTGTAAAAGAAAGACACTTTTCGGACAACCTTATATTTAATTTATATCTACTATGAACTTCAACCATTGTCAGTATGATCATTCGATTAATTATAACGTTAAAAATTATGTCATAGTTATGTTGCTTCTAATATCATGGTCAACTCAGCAAGTCGCAGAGTTAGAAGATCAATTGAGTTTACTTGTCAATTCAACGGGGAATCGCGTGTCTTTCTTTATTAAGCACGCGATATTCTTCGCGATACATTTTCTATATTCTCTTCGAATATAAGCTGTGCCGCTTACATAATAGCGACGTGTCTTACAAAAGACAACGGGGTAGGTTTCTCTCTAATTTAATCCAGCTGGAACTTATCGCCACCAACGAACTGTTCCAACCAACAACCACACCGTTTTCTAAAGTAGATGACGCGCATGTCTTACTTCTACCACTAAGTTGAATTATAAAAAGCCTTATGTATATTGACATCTTTCTTAATTCAACTATTGGTTATATTTTTTATTGTAGATAACAAGGCGGTGTAACTTGAAAGTAGATAAATATTCGTACTAAACACTATAAATAAATATCAAATATTCGTAGCAAATAGTATAAATAAATATTAAATATTCAGGGTAAGCAGGATAACATTCTAGTAAATACTGTTTGATTTATGTGGATCAAAGCGTAAGGCTGTGATTCATCCTATTATATGTATGTATTATGTATATAGGATATTAATAGAAGGAGAGATTCGTGAGTTGATTCATTTACTCTACGCAGTTACCAAGTGTATTTCTAACGTAAAATTATGTTATAACATTGAAAAGTAAGTCCCAAAGGATATTTTTGTATATAAACTTTCCCCACTGTCTTGAAATCTACAATCACTCCTTATAAAGACCTAGTTTTTTAAAATCACTGTGTATGTAGATCTTAAGCGCGATCTGTATGTATATTTGTAATTGTTCACATGAAAGGCAGCGTTCCCTTGTTTCCTTCTCGTTTATCTGAATCGAACGGAATATATTAATATTAAATGAGTATTTGTCGAAAACGATTATGATTATTATTTTTATACTTCATGTAAGGTATTGCAGAGATGCGTGATTTCCTCGAGTAGCATTATTAAAGTAATAATGGGGTCGCTGTATTAAAGCAAGTGGAGGTAAAATCAGATCGTGATTTGTAATACAAGCATGGTTAGTAAGGCTGGAAATAAAGTGGAAATCAGGAATAACAAAATTGCATCACAGGCTTCTCTCTGGAGAAAAATGAATTTAAAGATCGATCCAGTACACGTGCACTTGACTTATAGATAAGCGGTGTTATGAATTTCACTACAGACTGCTAGTAGTACATAACTGGTCTATACATACTTCAATGTCAGAGTTATTGATATTTATATTAATTCGTCCTTAAAGGTTCAGGATCAATACAATCAATGTAATAAATCATCGATCAGTTTATTAACTAAGATCAGTTTATTATTGTAGTTGAAATATCGTTCTTCTATTGACATGGTTTTAACGTAAGTACGACTAAGTAAGTAAAATTGTAAGTAAAAAAAAAAGTAAGCGTTGATAGCAATCATCTCTGACAAGTCTCTTGTATCCTATACAAAAAGTCACAATAATGGTATAATTAATAAAATTCGTAGCACCGCTTATCAATCACATGCACGTGTACTCGATTGATTTACGAATCCATTTTTCTCGAAAACGGAGCCTCTAACGCTATCTTGTTATTACCTTTTTTTATTCTACTTCGCGATTTACAGTGCATAACATGTAAAACATATATTATTCGGCCCTTCGTATATTAAAATGTAACAAAATCACATTGGATTAAAAAAATTGTATTGTTACCTTAACGAAATAGGAATCGGAGTAAAATTCTCCATTTAAACTTTCCAATTAATCCAATTATTTGTCGTTGGTACATAAGCAGTCAGTCATAGCGTAAAAAGAGCGTCACGTAATACTTATCGTTAATTCAATGCCATACTGCCTTGAACATGCAACTCTGTTATTATGCTGGTGCATCGACAAAGCTTTTTATCGATTCTCAGTTCCATGTCATATATACGTACACATATTATGTATTCTCTGCGCACGGCCCTCAAATTATGTGTTAACTTTTGTCTACCTTTCATCACATTCTTAGGAAAAAACTACTTAGTTCGATGCAACGTGTATACATTGTTCGTTATCCGGGACGGATTGAAAATTTAAAATTTATTCATTTTCACTTCTATAACGATAACTGATTATTATCCCAATTGAACTTGATGTATTCCCGATTTATTTGTTATTTGTTATGCAAATTTATATTCATATGGGAGAACTAAAATAGAGATCCATTTTATCAATTAAAAATTATAACTAACACTCTACTTTGTATATTTTGTACATTTTTCTGTATTATATGCATCCTCTGCCTTTTCCCGTAAATCGATAAAAATCCATATTTTAGTAGGTAATTTTCAATTAGAATATCGCGACCGTCAAGTAACCCTTGTTGAAATATTATTAATAGGCTTCCGATTATATAAATTCCTTCGTTTAATATTTAATCCAAACAAAATTGGACTGTTATTGAAAGCTTAGAAACATACAAACATCGTTTATATTTTTTCTGAATACAAGAGGATGTTTTCCTTTGATCGTGAAATATTTGCCAAATCAGTCCTTCATCCTTCATCTTTGGATCTTTAGACTTTTTAGACTGTCAGCATTCCACCCTTTTCTAGTTTGGAATTAGTAAAATGATGATGCTGCAGATGTGAGTGATTTAGGTTCAGGAAGGAGTAGATTTCGAATCATACTGGCTATCCATGTCATGGATTTGTGATACATCAATCGTTATTAAGTATGCAGAAGCGAGGTGTTAGTAGCTCATTTAGCCGACGTATGTGTAATCTTTCCTTCAACTATGAAATAATTTTTAGGCTCTGGTTCTTGATTCGAGCGTTCGATTATAGTGAAACAAGCATTCAAGTTCTCGAATGAATTTCGAAGCTCTTACAAGCAACTAAGAAAGTACTCACAATACTAAAAAGCTGTTTACATTAGTTTATATTATATGTGAACGTTTGTATACTTTGATATTAGTAGCGCTAATTTAAATGAAAAAATATTTAATATGAAATCTGTGGTTATTGGTTTAATTATACTCTTCACTCAATAATAATTCAAAAACTATTATTTGCTAGGAATGGACGTACGATGAATGGGACTGTCGATATGTCAGTTATCAAAAACTGTCGATTTGTTAGAACGATTTCATACACGTGTCTCATGTCCATCGTACTGAACGTTATATGGAACTATCGCCTCCATATATTTGCTTTTAGTATCGAAATATTCAATGACACTATGTGTACATATCACATATCTTACATTAAAACATAGTAAATATGGTAATTTGTAAAACTTTTTCATTTCTATACTTATTTTTATATTTATGTATCTGAATTTTTAAGTAATTTTCAAATCCTTTAAGACTGGCACGATATGTAGCCTGACTAAACCTACCTCATTAACTCCTTTCTGTACGTAAGATGTAAGGTACTATTTAAAGAAATAGGAGTAGCCTTGAACTATCAAGAGAAGGTGATCATGCTAATGACTATGCTACGTATAACGTAAACGCCTAAGATATCACATCACAACGTTCACAACTACTCATTTTCTAGCATCGATGTAAAGCTTTAAATTAAAATGGACATAATCTAATCGAAGATGCTTCAAAAAGAAGAACAAAGTATTAGGTTGTCCGAAAACTTTCTTTCGTTTTATGAGAAAATAATAAACGCACAACGTTTTTTGTTTTATATTATTTTGTCGAATTAAGTACGATCCATTTCATTCTGTTGAGATAAACACCGCGATATATCACAGACTTGGTTTCATGTTTGTATAAAGTTGCACTGTTGTAAAAAACACGTTTGCGAAAGAAAGACACTTTTCGGACGACCTAATACATTCAACATACCACCAATTGCATCGCAACTTTTATCGCTTTTCCGTTGCATCGTTTCATAAAAATTATTTCATCAAAATGGATAATGACAATATTATTAAGACTCATTGCTTAGAAAACGTCACGATAATTTTTTTCTATTGAACATTCTTATCGAAATAATTGATAATCGTATTTAATAGGAATTTGTTGAAAATTTTCGAATTCTATCGGGAGGTTCGGCATTTTAGCGTCTTCACAGTCCTCGACACGTACATATGGTTCTATCCTTCAGCGAGCATCAAGCGTCAATGCGAATGCAAATAAACTGCGGTTGCCAAGGCACACCCACTCCCTTCAATTACATTCAATGTGGGATCCACCCTCGTGGCGAGTGAAACGCGCATATAATCGCGCATACATAGGCATGTATTATGTGCATACCGGTTTTGTCTCCGCGATATCATTATGATGGAGTTTCTATTTATGACGATCCTAGGAAGCAGAACGGCCATGTATCTATCCTAGCACTTTGTGTCGAACCTGCTTTTAAAAAAGTTTCTTCAAGACGATTCCCTTTACTCTACTTTCTACATCCAATGTTTTTATCTGTATTTTCTTGTGAAAGGAAACGTCTTAAACGTTTTGCACTATCATCGTAAATACAGCGCTGCAATATTCTGCTATCAGTTCGGATAAGTTCCTTTTATTCAGTTTATATATTTTACTAGCGTATTTTTGCATATTTTTTGATGTTGAAATATTTGTACAAAATTATACGTCAAGTTTAGAACGACGTTAATTATCTATGAAAGTTTCATATCTTCTTTGCGTTCGAACGTTTGTTTAAGTTTGTGATATATTTGGACATTGCAATATGATCGAATAATATCGTAAACAACGTCACGAATGATGGAACGATGTGAGAATTATCTATAAAAGCTCGTCTTATTTTTTCCAACGCAGACTGCAAGGCAGCTGTATGCCTAAGCTGATTAAATTAAAATGTCTTAAATGAAATTTCCTTCAACAACAAGGAGAAATTCCGAAGATTGCTCGAAGATTGATTTGCGTCAGAAACAATGGAATTCTTTAAGCAAGGTATTTAATAACTATTAAAACGTTGGAAAGAAATTGTAAACAACGGTTGAAGATAATGGTGGATAATGGTTTAAATAATGGCGGTAATTCATTAAGCCATGCTAAGTAATTACGAAAAAAGTGAAGTTTTTATATGCCAAAGAATCGCATGAATTTATGAACTAATTTAATAGGTATTTTTTACTATTTATTTATCCCCTCTAATGTCCTAAACTTAATTCTTTTTTCATTGCGATCAGAGAATTTCCAGAATTTGAAGAATCATTGTCTTCCTTACGCGTAAGATTAAATTGTATGTGTTAAACGTATACGTCGCATACATTTCAGGATGAAATTATTTATATTCCATTCTTTTGTGTTTTTCTATTGTAACGCTATAGATCTTTGAATCGAAGGTGATAGGGATGAATATACTTCTCTTTTCTTCAATTCTTTTTTCGTTTCCTCCCAAGCTTCGCTCATGACTCTAACAGAAATACTAAATTCAGATATGGTTCATTCGACGTTTTGTTTTTGAAATTAGTTTCTTTCCATCTCAGTTTCCTTCTTCCTCTTATGAATTGTCATTTGGCCGATCAAGTATTTGCTTTCGCTTTTTTGAATATTCTGGCTGAGCGAGTTTAACGTATCGAAGACTTTAATTAGGATAGACATGCTTTATTAATTTTCCTTTTGAACATATTGGAATAGAGGTTCTCTATTTCTAAACAAAGTCAAAGAAGACGTTACAGGCTAAATAGTTTCCATGTATTTGGTGTTCGTGTCAATGAGTTATCCTGACTTGTGTTACGAAATATTCGTTACCAACACTTAACCCGTTTGCACTTCCATTTCTTGCGTAGTAGGTAATCAAGGAAGATTGCGACTTAACTTTAAAATACGCCGTTGTCTGTCCTTTCTGAATGTCAAAGTATATCTATTTACTACTGCTTCATAGAACTATTTGCATCGTTGGTTTTGTTTACCATATCAAATAACATAGAAACAACAGTATCACTGTAGTTAAAGAATAGTTTTTATTGCAAATTACACTCCTTTTGTCTATCAATATAATTAGCGATGGACAAAAAAAGTCGAAAATGGAATTACATTTGACAAAAACAATGAATGGATATAATACGTATATTCTAGGATAACATGGTAAAATGTCTAGAAAATGTTTAGTATAAAAGTTATTATTATAATACTCATAACATGCTTATTTTCAATTTTCTTCTGTCATCTTCTGTTTGCCATGTGTCTTGCGTGTATTACATGTTTATGAAGATGCAAATATAAACACATATGTCTGTGCAATAAGTAAAAATTCAAGGTAGTAAGAAGTTTACTCAGGCTGGCGGTAGTCTTGGTCAGCTGCCGCGGCCATCAATGATCATCACTACTGGCCGGACTCACGTGTTGATCACTGACGGCCGCGACTACTGGCTATTGCACAATATGCACGTTACACATACTAAGCGACTGCAATAGTTCATCCAGCATGTCGAGCCGGTGCATATAAACAAAACGTTTGCGTGTAAAGCACGCCATTTATGCCGCAGCTCAAATGTCTTCTTGCACAATTCAATTAATCCTATTAGCGAAATTTGTACAAGTCACAAAGGTCGAGTTAATAAATTAACTCTATAATATATAGTAACAAATTTACTAACGAAGATACTATTAATTGGCTGATGGTTTTATGTTCTATGTGAAATTGTAAAATTGCAAGAACTGCTTGTACAATAGAGCTTGTCACTCGTCAATACGCTAATATCAATAGTTAATAAATTATCGTGTAGGAAGTTTCAGATATTAACTGACTAATAGATGTTAAGAAATGAGATTAATTATTAATCATTAAAAAGTTATTATAACTCTTCGAAATATTAACAGCGAATAAATATATGGAAGATACAATGAGAGAGTAAATTAATATTTGCAGAAGTAGGATAGAATTCGTTTTTACTGTATTCGATTCGTTTCGAAATATTATGAAATAGGTAAATTGCCAATTCGATTTTATTTCACTTAAATGATCGTGATGTGTATTTGTTTATAGCCAGTGTATTTCTAGAAAGTATGTTACTATGCTTGCTATAAGAAATGTTTAAATGTGTGGGATGTCAATCACCAATGGCTGCTACTTGTAGCGAGAATCAATCACGACCGAGGCGTGAAGCTCGACCGCGCTTCAACGCTCACTGTATTTGCCGGGCTTCTGATTTACTGAAAGCATAGTTAAAAAGCTATTAAACGCGTTATGTTACTTCTTGAAATCACGCAAAACTATACGAACCCTAGGGAATTTGTGTAATATTACGCAAGATCTTGCAAATTCACGTAAGATCGCGCAAGATCTCGTAAGATCGCGTAAGAACGCGCCCAAGTTTTACGTTAGTCCCATCATATCCCATAGAAAGATTGTTGCAATATTCTTTTCAAAATAAACGCGTGTAAATTACGTATTTTCCCTGATTTATCGACCACTATTGTGTCTGTACAATTCGGCGCAAGATAACATCCGTTCAAGATGGAGCCTGGATTCGAACGCGCGCAACAACGTGTGGCACTGCGCATCTAAAGTGGATCTGACTTTGGAAAGCGTAGAATATTTATTGATTAATTTTTATGCGTTTCTTTTTGTAATTTTGTATTTTTATTGCTGAATGTTCTGAATGCGCGCGTTTATATATTAATAGAATGCGGATTTTTATGTAGTTCCATATTTTTATGGACTTAGCAAAAAGCGTGGGGTTTACATAGAGATTTGTTCCACCGGCTAAATAGGATTTATTTTAGATATTTTACGTACTATTTTGCATATTGCATTCCTTGGATTTTTTATACTCTTACATTTCACATAAATGGATAAATATCATGTATGCGTTATATATGCAGTGCATATATTAGTAAAAAGCAGGATCCACGTTTTAGTTGTTACCGTAATTGGTTTATGGAGTTCACGATTTATGCGTTAGCTGCTATTACAAAAGATATAGTCTCCGGCTATCGAATTAGAATCATGTGCAAGGATCTAGTTTTTTATCTAGCATGTTATGTTATAAATGGCAAATTATTCGGCGGTCGTCAGTAATCGTGAGAATTATCCAACTTTGTGGCGTTTTAAACTGTTATGGCTGTTCTTTAAGACGTAGACTTGTGTAATTCCTAAAGTACGAGGAGGAAGAAAAGCGCTTCTTGACTCGATATACGCAGTTAAGAAAACAAACACCGAGATAGTCGAGCGGTATATGGGGTGATCTATATAAATATACAACTTGCAATGTTCTGTGTTACGAATCGGATATTTCTCTTGTATGTATCGTCAAAGCGATCAAAAATGAATTTAAACGAAGAAAATAAATAATTTAAAAAATAATATATCCCTAAGTATTTTGCAAATCTGTGTATATAACAATTGCATTATCTTTTTAAAGAAAGTGTTATGTTTCCGTTTTTTTTTTAAATACATCGAATCATCTCGTTATTTTGCGTTAGAAATAAAATAGTAAATAAAAATAAAGTTAATTATTGTTCTCATGAAATCGTACATCGAAATGAATTATTTTGGATTTAATATAAAACTTTGATCATCTAACAATTACTGCATATTTTCGCAATTGAATTAGAAAATATCGTCGTCGAATTTATCTCTTTAATGGATAAAGAAACGATGTTTCTCGGATGGATCTCGCTTCTTTGATCGAATATTTTACTGCGCGAATGTTCCATTAGATATGACACGGAGGAATTTCACGGAGGATTTTCCCAGTTAACGAGTCGATTTCATGTAGGACAGGATAGTTTATTTATTCGAATGGTATAATTGGAGTGTAAACTTTTAGTCATTGTCCCCGAGCAAGCGATTCGTTGCTCGACCTATATAACGAAATTCAACCTCTTTTCACGGATTGATATCTATTTTTCTTCGAACGTATCAAGCGATACCATATCTGTCTCATTGGTTATTTAATTCGCATCCCATTTCTAACTCAACCGACGACAGATGAAGAGTTTTTAGAACTACTGATCGGGTTTCGTCCTTCGTATACGGTCTATTTTTGTGATTCTGTAAGCTGCGCTTTACGAATCTTTAATAAGTTCTTTAATAAGAATTTGATGTTCAAATGTGGATATGTTGAGCGACCTCTATACCGTGGAATATTTTATCGTGTGTTCCAATTTGTCTTTATTTAGGTACATGTATATCGTATTTCAATGCTGTTACCTGTAAAAGCAAAGTACCATTGACGAATACATAAGTATTATCGACTGTAGAATTTTCATTAATCGTTCCTCGTATTTTGTAATAGATGTGTGGTATTAAGCTGCAACGTATGAAATGTTCATTTGAATGTATCAGAATTTTTATTTACGCTATATCAAGAAGTTACTTGACTTACTTGCGATACGATTTATATGAAAGTAAA
Organism: Bombus pyrosoma; assembly: GCF_014825855.1. Lineage (NCBI taxonomy): Eukaryota > Metazoa > Arthropoda > Insecta > Hymenoptera > Apidae > Bombus > Bombus pyrosoma. Next base: position 614,468 of record NC_057778.1, on the reverse strand, counting down.
TATTCATTTATGCTTTCTTATATTGCATTTTAATATATCTTTCGGAACAAGCTTATGAAGCTTGTTCGCAACAATGCAACGAATGAAAATTTCATTCGTGAGTTTAAACTTGTTGTTGGCTATTCTGTACAAACAACGTTACAATAATTTAAAAAAAAAATATTACTAATGAACGTACTATGTTCATCTTGGGTCTTCCATATTTTTTTCTAACGGAACTATTTAAGAAATACGTAGAATAGTAGCAAAGACTGTGTAAAATTATAAATTTTAATTATGTTAATTTACAGAATCGATAAAGCTTTACACCGTAGAATAGGCAATAAATGAATATATTGTAGTTGATCGAATTAAATTATCTACGTAAATTAAATTAAAAAATGGAAGTAGAGAGGAAGCGAGATTAGATTAAAAGGAATGATCATATTTAGAAGAAAAGTCGTTAGTTTCAGGCTGGCAGACAGCCAGTGTCAGGTTCAGGCTTGAGGAGAGATTCGCGATGACGCTGCTGGTAGAGAACACATAACAATTGTCTGTACATTGGTCCAGTTGGAGCTAAAATGTTAGATAGAACTCGAAGCCTTTGTCCTTCTTCGTTCGACTGACACGATTTCGCTGTGCCAAGGCGTATTAAAGATAATCTAGTTTCCAGTTAAGAACGAGATACATACATAGTTTATAATACGTGTTTACTCTCCGGATACTGGCGATGAGTTTCCCTCAAGTATTTAAAAATATTCGTTCATCTGCATCTGTGCAAATGTCGTTTGCATAATTGCATTAACCCATTCTGTGGTTATGCGAATTAACTGAAACGAGTGCAAATCAGGCTTAGCCAAACGAAGCAAAGCTTTTTCCTACCTCGTTATCAACTTGTTAAGTATTTTTTTGGATCACGTGGTCGTTTCGTCTATTTCCTTTATTTTGATTGTCGATGTTTATCAAACGAGTAAATATCGCCATTTCACACTGATAGTGGCACAATTCAAAACATGTAAATTTTAGAGAAGAGGCTTTTTTAAATTTACATTTTTGAAAATATCAAGTACAGGCCTTATTAATACAACTGCCCTCCGACGCAGAACCGATGGATTTATAAATATGCCGTTTTACATGATAAGAGCTTGGACATAGTGTAAACCTTGTATTCGATAAGTGTAAGTTTGAAATTGTTTGGGTTACGTTGTTATCAATGCCGAAAAGCAGTAAGTGATAATTTAGCTAAGTAACAGAAATATTCCAGTATACAATATTTTTTATATAATGGGTCGAAAATTGGCACTCGGTGATTAATCATCGTGTACAGGACTCGATTGCATGTAACGGATACGACTCGACATTTTATTGAACTTAGAAAAAGACAGTGCGAGTGAAAGAGAAAGAGGTCCGAGATTCGGTTTGATGAAAAAAAAACGTATCGATTGGACAACGTTAATGCAACTGAGACACTTTTTCCTTTTCAATTTTTATTCAGTAAATCTTGTACCGATGATTAAAATTAATTCTAATTAAAACAATTACAATATAATTGATATAATCATATAATAATATTATATCAGTCATATAATATAATTGATATAATATACATGTCTATTACATATACATGTAAATGTGATTTAAACTATATCGTGTTTGATTTCATCTTAATCAGAAATATTTCACAAATACTTTAGTAAAAGTTTAATTTTTAAAAAGCCAAAAATAAAAATGTTTAATCATTATCTTGTAGGAAATTAGTATTTTTTCATGGATGGTTGAATTTGGTTCAGGTTACACTACTCAGCTATCGAACTTCGGAGTGAGTCACCGCGTGTGTCAAAGGGAACACTAGGACTTCTTGGCGGGGGAGGGTGGGGGGTGGTGGTGTCTTCCCCCAGTAGCGGAGTTGATGAGCGATTAATTACGAAGAACATAGTGGCGATTACTTATGTAGAAAATATAAAGACTTGCATTGTGATTTACATGTATAAAGATTTGCATTGAATTTGTGTGTTAGGGATAATCATAGTTATGTTAGGTTTACAATATGGACGAGATTCTTTTGTTATGTTTCAGGTTAACATTCTAATGCTCGTTTATTTATTATTTTACCTATTTTTCGTTTATTGCTAAAAAAATGTTTCCATTTTTTCCAATTAAATTCTAAGTAATGGAGAACTCAAAGTTTTTTTTGATTTTCAGCAAAATTATCTAGGCTTTGCCAATCAAATTCTGTCAGAATGTTAGATATGGATAAGAAAAAGATATTATATAAACACAAATCGTTTGAAAGTTCATTCGAAAATCGACAAAATTTTCTATAATGTTCGTGTCCGAGATATCTTGAAAATAAGCTGTTTCCTTTTTTGGTAAATATCTCCGGAATAAAAACATGATTTTGATATTGCCGGTATTGGAAGCAGAGCGTAAAGTGCTTCGTTGGGGCAAACGGTTGGTCATATGAAATTCCTACCTTTTTTTTTTTAACGTGTCGCAGCACTTGACCTAAATTGTTTACGACCACTAGCACAGGAAGATAGGGACAAAGACAAAGGCAGTGGCAAAATAAAACAAAACCGCGGAGACCAAGTAGAAAGAGGTGGAATTAAAGAGGAAGCGATTGTCGACGCCGTGTTTATAGTAGAAACCACTTCCGTCATGAGGGTCGTTATCACGCTCACGGTTCCTGCTATTAGTTTCTATCTTCGGTTAACAAAGTCGTTAAACCGTATGCTTGGCAACCATGCTCGGAATATGATTGAAATATTTGTTACTTGGTCTTTTACTATATTTTTATGTTACTTTTACTCGATATTTATGTTACTTGATATTTTAGAAAATAATTAACAATTTCTTATTGCTCGTATATACTCATATATCTATGTCTATATATATATATATATATATATATATATACATATCTATAATATCATTTATTAACGTCATAGTTAAACAATAATCAGTTTATCCATTTATGATATCCTAATGCTTTTTTTCATCACGTGTATGTATATATTTTGTGATAATCATATATGTTTTGTAATAATATGTTAGGTTTCATTGAGAAAAAGTCTGATAAATCGTTACCTTGATAATTTGAATTATCAGAACACTAATCGTCAGTCACGCATTGCTTGGATAATTGAATATCTTTGTTTTCATACATATGAAAAGAGATCATTGAACTATCGAGCTATTTTATATTACGTTTGAACTGTAACATATGAAACAAGATTATTGAACTGTTTCATAAATATTAATTTATCTCTCTACTCTTTCAGTTTCGCGAAGAGAATCATCTTCAAATTTTCTGTTGATCGATGTTTCCATAATAATAATCTTCTGATAATTCAGATTCAAGCGTATTAACTCTAACAGAATTCTATATCGGTATTATCGTTCTCGTTAATAATAACTCAACAGGTGTAGAATATGAAAAAAAGAATGAAAATTTGTTTTCCAATAACGATCCTAAATTTTCCATTAATCTATGTCCCAACATCTTCCATTGATCATTCTACTAATAGTTGCTCTGATAATTTAGTTTCCACTCTAATTAATTTTAATTAAGTTCTATATCAATATTCATTATTTCCATGAATAATTAATAGCGTAGGATATGGAAAAATGAATTGAAAATTTCTCGCCAAAAGCATCTCCAAATTATTCATCAATCAGTATCTCAATATCGTTCCGATCGTGCTGTTAATCGATTAATCGATGCTCTGATAATCAAGCCAATATCGTCGGGTATGGAAGAAAAATAGTAAATTTTGTATAGGTATCGTGGTTGGTTTGGCACGTCTGTGTCGTTTTATTGGCGATAGAATTTCAGGACTTAATTTCGCGTTTACTCCTATAAATAGTAGTTGGGCGAGAAAAACTCGGTCGAGTCTGGTGTTGGCGCGAAACGACGGAAACTTGGGGCTATGCCATCTCGGGATGTAAAATTTCTTGCCTGGCAACCAGTCGCCCGTTCTCCTACTTTCTGTCACTTAGTGCGTTTTAATTTGGGCCATTCTTATACTGGCCAATTCACCGTATTTCGGTGAAATAGACAATTTGTTACAAGGCAAATGCCTTTGCACCGTTCCTTTTGCCATTATCTTTTCCAATTTCGATTCATTTTTAAACGACTTGCTGACACACACGTGTGTGTGTACAAAATGATTCCATCTATCTTTTATCAAACATTTAAACAGTTTTAGTTATTCAGTTTTATTAAAATTGTTTCAGTTTTAGATTCATTTTCATATTTACCTAACGGTTTGCTATTATTCTGAATTGTTTCAAAGTATTAAAATTATTCAAATTTAAGGAGTAGGCATGAAATACATAAAATTTTTGAATTTTCGTCAGATATAAATATTTCCAGGAAGAGATTAATAATGATTAATATTCTTCTAGAAACTTTGATCTAATAAGTAAATACGATATTCTTAATTTTGATAGAAATTAATATTATAGCTTTTTCTGTAGACTCTAGAATTGACAGTGATCTACACGAATCCCTGTGAACGTTAGAATGATGAAAAATGAAAAACACAAAATACAAATAATACCGATGATATCTTATACTTAAATTACCTAAAATATTCTCTATCCATATGTCTTTGTTTATATTAATAATAAAAAGAGCTATTAATTGTTAATGCAGATAATGCAAATACACGTCAACGTTTGGTATAAATAACAGGGTTCATAAATCAGTGTATAATAAAAATTATAAATCCATTTCAGTAGAGTAGAGGAGCTTTCGTATTAAGTTCTAAAAGAATGTAAATTGAAAATGCAAATATTTCTCAAAGAATAATACTGATTCGAGTACTATAAAACATTTTCAGAGAAACATCAATAGTATCTGCAACGTTAATAGCAATGCAATAAACATAAATCGTTCTTTCACTCAACACGTGTACACCGCTATGCAAAGAGCACGTGGGCTTCGTTAAAATAAATCAGAATGAACGGTGTCTTAAACCAATATAAATTTCCAATCTCCAAAGATCGGCGCAGCTATTTATTATGGTTTCATCAAGATTGATCGGGATTGTTTGATAGGATCTCGTAGACACTTAGATCGCGAGAGCACGGGCACAAGTATATCCATGTATATCCAACGATACGAAAATAGCAAGGGCAACTCGTGATGAGTCTGCCCGAGACCCACGCTAATTCGCACGCTAAAATAAGAACAGCAATTCTTATTTATAGCGAGGTGCGATAGGTCAGATTGTTACTTACAAGGAAAATAAAACAACCATTCGACGTAACCAAAAATTTGTCTTACTTTTCCGAGAAATGTTAAACGAATAAAGCGAAGTATCTACAGTTCGAATAGAATATTACGTTTAGTATTCACGACATAACATTTGGTTTCGTCTCGTTTCGTCTTGTCTAGCCTCATTTAGTCCCGTCTAGTCTCGTTTCCTTGCTTTCGTTTCTCTGCCTGTGGACAGGTTATTTTTGAAGATGCTCCTATGTTTATTATTAAAGCTGCAGCTACTTATTATGCTTAAATCTATATTACGAGATTACATTTTAGACTGTATCGCGAGACAATGAAGTAATAAATGATCGTAGAAACGATAGTGATGTCTATACACAGGCTCATCTTCTTGTAGTTCTTTCAGATGAGTGTGTAAGTGAGTAGTAGTAGATTGTATAATGGAGAAAATTGCAATTTTTATGGATCTTAGATATGCTTCCTTGGTATGAGATTATTGTGAAACATTCTTAAATACATTCCCAGATACATTCTTCAGTTATAGTTATTAATCGCGAATCAGTGAGTCGAAGAATGGTACAAGTTGAAGAACAACATTTTCAGGTATCTTGCAAAATAGTTTTAGTTTGCACAGGGTGATAGTGTATCATTTAATGATGCTGCCACGATTTAAGCATTGTTATGTTAACTCTGATAAACGTTCGTATTACAAAATAAATTGTGGATCAAATTTTTGGATGTTTTATGTATTAAAACAAAGTTATATCGAGATTATACTGATTTTAAAGCTCATCAACTTAGTGAATTTAGTTAATTTAAACAAATTGATCGAAATAGTGTTGATAGAAAGTTGCCTGTAGAAGTTTGAGATTGGTTAATAATTTATGAATTAGTAAAATTAATAAATTGATAAGTTACAAGTCGTTCCATAATAAATGTTGACAAGAATGTTATATTCGTATTTAATAAAATTCAAATTCGCAAAATAGTTATCAATAAGTTCGTTCAAAGTCCAGATTGGTCAATTTTTTTTCTAGAAGAATTATTTAGCCGAACGAGTTCAGGATTCACGGTACGTGCATTTCTTTAGAGTTGTCCTTTGGAAAGAGCAATTGGTTGGAAAAGCTTCTGACGATGAAAAAGGATAAACCACCAACGATAGTGATAACCTAGTGACCTACCTCTCAGTTGCCACGCTACCCGGTCGTCTTTGAAAGCTACTAGCATCACAGGTGCACAACTAGGCCTATTTTGCTAAGAAAAGATAGACTCGTTATTGTTGTGTTTCATTAAAATCACTCACAACTTATACGATATCTAATTTCGATAACATATAATAGTATTTGCCATATTCATCTAATTTGTTTTAAATTACATATCGTGTTTTGAACTAACTAGTTTAAAATTTGTTTTACCTTCAATTCCCTGTAATAATGCCCGAGTTCAAGTTTTCATGACTTTCTTCATGATAAATTTTGAAAAATTAAAATTAACATTCCTTTTAAATTAATCATTTATAGATGCAAATAATTTAATAGTTTTTAATTTAATAGTATAATGAATAGCCCGATTAATGTGTCAATGTACAGAATTATGGAGTGTTGTTTAATTGATCATGAGTTCTTGTATAGAGAAATCGAGAGTGTTCGTTGAATCGTACTTTAATGAGGTTAATTTCAAAGTTATAGCTATAGATAATGCTTGAGGAATTTCGCTTGATTTAACCCCTTCGCGACTATAATATATATCTCGCCCAAAGAATCGTGGATAAAAATCAATTCGTGAGGCATGTCGGTGGATGCGAATAGGTTAGCGACGTCAGATGAAACTATATAGATGTTGTATTTTTAGAAACAAATTTTTTTTCTGTTTTTTATGCATGAAACAACTCAAAACATGACGTAACACAATGTTACAGTTCTTACAAAAATAAAAATAAATTCAGAAACTTATAATTTTCATGAACGCAACTAGAGAAGTGGAATTTAACTATAGACCTGTTTCATTTTTTTAGATTAGTATTTCGTTTTGAACATTATATATATTTTTGAATACCATATATACTGTACATTCTTGCACATAAAATTTTTTTATAAATGCATAAACATTCACGGTCTATCATTATTAATCTTAAAAAAATTAGGATGAAGATTTCTGTACCGTTGCCTTGTAACGAAATATATTCATCTAATATAATCAGAAAAGTGAAAGAAGAAAATTTGAAATTAAATATTAGTCAGCTGTATGAAACAGACTAATAGCAATTTTCCAACTATAAGTCGAGTTTTCATGCATTTATGGAAAATCGAAAATTGCAAACATGCACATATTATGCAAAAATATTCAATGTATAATAATCACCATAATATTTAATGGCTGGAACAAATCTCTGTCTAGCTTCTGGTTTAATCGTGTTTATAAAAATCTAAATTTGCATAAAGGTTCACAGTCTAGCAACAAATAATAATTTCGTCTCCCTTGCAAAATTTCAATTTGTATCGAATTTTGCATTTAATCTTTTCTATAATCTCGATAGCATAATTAAAATAATAAACAAATTGCGAATGCTCATGCATTTAATGAAAATTGAATGTTGTAAAAATGCTTACACTATGCAAAATTATTCAATGTATAATAATCACCGTAATATTTAATGACTGGGATAAATCTCTGTTTGGTTTGTACTTTGATCACGTTTATAAAAATTTAAATTTGCATAAAGAAGATCCGGAAGTAGGATTCCGTAATAAAGATCCCAGATCATAGCCTAGCAATAAATAATAATTTCATCTTTCATTCAAAATTCCAATTCGTATTTTCTCAAAGCAAATACATTGCCATTCATATCGTCAACTATATTATCGAATAAGCGAAACGTTGATGTGAAAAGAAGCGGATTAGGAGGTTTAATTAAATGAGCGTTACGGCTTATTGATAGTAAATCGATCAGGATCCCATTAAGCGTGAGTATCCGTGTCTACTCAGAAGGTGAAAGAGTGACCTGATGTATGCTTTCCTGTCTCTTTCTGTATTCCCAGAAACGCTGACTCGGCTCGTTTTGTCTGTCGAACAGGCTGACGAGAAAGAAAAGCAAAAAAGAAAAAAAAGAAAGCAATAAGGAAAAAGAATATTTCTGAACCTCGAGCTCTGAACCTCATTCCACTGGAAGCAGCGTTTCTTTAGCGAATCAGCGATGCGTGGCTGAGTTACCTGAAAGCTGAAAACCTGCTGTGCTCTCTCTGTTCTAGTCGGCTATGAAGCGAGAAGGTAGAGCACACGTCGCCGTAATTTCCATGTAATTTCACAGTGACAAAGCGCGTGCAAGAATATATCACGCGACTATCATTTAAGAGATAAACATAGGATTCATTCCTTTCAAACCGATTGTCAGCCCCAAGCATTTCTCTGCTTTACGAGTTCTTCGTCTTGTGGGATTGCCAATTATCTTGATGCTTGCATACTTCGTACGTGTCAAGATCGAAGTGCTGACGGAATAATCTGAATTCCAAGTATGGCGATAGTACGTATCGGAAACCGGAAGTGGTCATATATCCAAAGAGGTGAGTTTCCAAGAATTGGGTCAAATTATCCGATTCGTGCCACTGAAACCATGCTTTGTCGTGCGTGCATCGAAGGTAAAAGTGAGAAGCAGGCAGCGCGAGTAAAAGTGAATAGGTAGAGTGTAATAGAATACCATAGAGTTAGGTCATTCCTTACTCTTAATCGTATATTACGTATTTCCTTAGTTTAGTGAAAAGTTGTTGATTAAATATAGTCATGTTCGATATCATTTTGATCGTACGAATCTCAATAATCTAATCAACATCATTTCTTAACGGCGTTATAAAAAATAGAAAAAATTATATTTTTCCCATTTTGGTAATTCCCATTTGGAATTGGCGCGAATAATTCCCATGTCCTAGCACAATTTTCGACGTACGTCAGGACATTAGTGTTACTTCTTTCAGTGATCGTTCTATTAACGTTAAAAGTAATAATTTCATACAGTTTCGTCAAAATGAACACATTATTTAAAATTTGTTATTTGAATCATTATTGAAAGCATGCAAATATTTTTAGCAAATAATTATTGTAGTAATTAAAACTATAACTGATTAACTAAAACTGTTTCTTAATAAACTAATATATATATAAAATATAATCCCTATAATATTAACTTTTATTGGAGTAGAAACAGGATTATTTATAGCTATTTATTTTCATAACATCACTTTAATTGCAATTGTTTATGTATTGCGAATTTGGATACACATTAAAATTTCGTAGCTCTAGTATTTTTGTAAGGATTTTTCGAAATTTTTATGTCCTAATTTCATTCTTTATTTGTGTTTCAATAGATAAAAAGATCTTTAGTACTTTGAGAATAAATTTAGCTTGCATTTGAAACGAACATATTAGTCACATTAAGACATTTTATAAATATAGAAGAACACGATTCAGTCGAAAGTTCCTTTTTTGATGAGTAATGTTCTATATCTGATGGGCTGAGTTCTCTTCCTCTGATATGTTAAATATACTAAATCTTCTGAATATTTAGTTATACGTAAGAATTTCAGTTTGTGTATTTTACTTCACACATTTGCAGCGAGTTCTAAGCAACCATGTTGAAGTAACACTTGTTTATTTTACGGTTATAAAATTTGCAGTTGTAACTATGTGTATATATAATATGTAGCATACATGTGTATACGTAATTTATTTAACCGATATTTCAGGCAACTGACAGCTGCGATAACTAAAGATTATTTATTATTACCTCTTTTCATGTATCCATTACTATGAAATATCCTAATTGCACATACATATATACGAGTACATTATATATTTTAATTTGAATTGTCGTATGAGTTATTAGTTACGTCACGAAATCGAATGTCATTTTTAGCATCGCGAGAAAATAGAACGAGGGTTATATTCGAGGGTCAAATTCTAAAACGTCGAACAAAATGAATTGTATAATAAAAAAGCGTTATTAATTATCTATAAAATCCTAATTGTAAGTAGTGTGGAATGTTGATAAAGTATATTATCGTTACGTACATAGAAATATATTCTTGGAAAGAATTTCATTCGTTATTTATTTAATAAATATTTGACTTTACGTGATCATCAAATCAGGGAGCTTAGTGCAAGTCAAATGATCTATTATCGATTTAGCTGGTGTTACTTTGCGAGCTTGCATCATGGCAGGAACAATTGAAAATATTTACTAGCTTTGAAGACTCGACTTGACTTTAAGAGCAATGCTTGTCTTAAAAGAGGGTTATCGACGTGTTCCGATTGGAGTTTCAAACGAGATTGACCTTTCGCGGAGGAGGTGAATATCGATAGGGTTACGATACATATGATTAATTCGGATGCCGAAAATTAATTATCATCAATTACTATCGACAACGCTAAAGAGAAAGAAAAGATTTGTTGTATATACAACAAGATTTGTAACAGAAATGTTAGAGTACTCGTAAATAATCGAAAAAATTCATATGATTTTTCTATACGAGTTTAGGCTCGGGATAAGTTACTGAAGACATAAATTTAGCATTTGGAGAAGGATTATGTAACTGTTAGGACAGTTTAACGTTGCTTCGTGAAATTCAAGGCTAGTGATTTTTCATTTGAAAACGTGTCGACGAATAATTATGTTTTAAGGAGTATTGTTGGAAATAATGTATGACGGACAAGAGAAATGAAGTTTCAAATGAAAATAAATTGTTTTGTCATTATTTATTACTTTGTTCAAAGAAGAAAAGTAAAGGAAATAGGAAGGATTTTTAAAACATATTACTATTTGTTGCGTGACAATCAGTAACGTACAACAACAATGGCTTAATGAAAATGTCTTCATCGTATCGTCCAAAGAAAATAATACTCAGTATTTACTGAATTTGTTCATTACTATTTCCTACATATAATAATCTAGAACCACAATTGCGATATTAATATTTTGAAAAAAAAAAATCCTTGTTGTTGGACAAAATGTTTCACGATAATATTTATACAATAGTTCACTGATCCTCTATAGTACCTATGATTTTTCGTTCCTACAAACAGTAGCAGAAATTCAGATAAGTAGATTCAATCGGCTGAAGTTTATGTAGTCAGACATGTACTAGTGGAGCTCCATTTATCAGAACGAAACTTTAGTTAACGCTTGATCAAATAAACTTCTATCTATTAAATCTACTTATCTGAAGGGGAATTTCTATTATGCGAACGGAGAATTATAAATTGCCAGGAAAATCAGTGATTCCTTATAATACACTGATTGAGTAAACTCCAACCCACCATAATCTAGTACGTGAAAGTGAATACCTATTCTACGAATGAAAAATCAAATGAACAATTGCTTCTATTATATGAACTGTTTATTTCTCGATTTATCCAGCTTCAGACGAATAAAGTTCTCCCGAATAGTCCCGTATAGTTAGTTAAATAAACGAAGAACATATAAATGAAATTCTACTGCATTGTCGATACGTGTATAAATATGAACGATAAGCAGGACCTTAAATTTACAACTATAATATGAAATTACATGTAAGATCGTAAAGTTTGTGAAATGATTGTACTTTGGCTTTCATGGCCTTCCATTCCCTTCCGTGGTTGGGAAACGAATATGAGAAACGTCCGTGCATGGTCTTCATATTTGGGTGACCTAGATTTTCGTAGCGCAGCTGCATACACTCAGATGGTGCATCGACAGAATGACCTTACACGCTCTTCTGTACTCCTACAGCTCTAGAGTAGGTACGTAGGTACATGAATATATGTATGTGCACGGTCTTCTACAAATTTCAACGAGACAGGTACACGCGAAATATCCGACTGACAAAATTAAATTTGTGGTTCTATAGAGCTTATTATAAAATCGATTCAGTTTTTATCGCGTTTCAACAGGCTGAGTTCCAGTAACAGTCGAAGGAACATTTTTCATTTTATATTCCCGTAATTAGTTATTTGGTAATCAAAAATTCAACAGCTTCACGTATAATAGATATCGATCGTTTATTTATGATTAAGCATTACATTTAGCTGAATATGTTTTAACATACAGTGAAGAGCTATAACTGAATCAATAACCATAGCTTCACACGAGTCATTTCTTGTTGTGAATCAATTATGGAAATTAAGCCTACTGTACCTTTTTCGGGTAACTTCTTTTTGTTCATAATAAGAAATATTTACTGATCAGGTTTTGTAATAAAAGCTACAATAAAACAAAATTATAATACGAAAATAATACAAAATAATAGAAACCAAAATATTGTCTCCGGCAATAAAACTTTTTAGTTTTAATAATTTTCTACTGCTCAATCCAAAAGCTTACTGGCTGTAGAATCGCTTTATGTAAGAATTCGACAATAATCAGAATGAATTTCGACCCATTAGACTCTAGTACTCATAAGCAATTCAAGGATCGATCGAACAACAAATAAATGAAGCCATTGGTTTAATCATACAAGGTGTTAAATAATTCTGATAAGTGCCTCTCGTATTTCGCTATTTATTTTACTTTAACATATATTTACTAATCTTGTGATTGGTGATCGTTTTCTAAATGTTGAAAATTGCTTGATCAATTTCCTGGTAGTGAAAATGTTATTTGGATGGCTGCAAATGGCAAGTTTTGCTTTATTAGATGATGAAAGGTTGATTCGAAATGGTTAAAGGCCAGATCCGGCAAATTCATTTCGATAATATATCAGTGACGATTAAGAGTCATGTGGTGAAATTTTTTGGTATCTGACGAGTTGTTGTCTGGCATGGAGCCAAGCAAAATCGATCGGCGGTTAAAGTACATAAGCCTTCTGCTTCTTTATTTATTCACGCTACTTGCGCTATACGCTTCAACGAGAAGTCTCATAGTACAGAAGTTGCACATATCTGTGTATATGTTGCTACATAATATACGTGTATGCGAATATTTGGCGCATCGATGACTTCGCCATCCAACGTATGTATATTTCCTTTCCATATTTTCCTGCGAGTAAACTAGGCGGAAGAAAATAATGGAATAATAGAAAAGATCCTCGTTTTCACAGTTGTTTGGCCATAGTCAGAGTTTGTTCGACGTAAAACTTCTATTCGTGTCTTTTCGTGACTACATTGCATTAGTCGGGAAGCATTACTTTGAAATATTTGTATTCTTTGGCGATGTTTAAAATAACAGTTATAACTGGCATTGTTCGAGATAATTGCTGTGGAAGTTCGTTTTGAGTTACAATCACAATCATATATTGTAACAACTGCTAGGATAGATATCAGTATATATTCTTATTTCCCAAAGCGTTTTATTATTAGCAGATTGCGGATTTTTATGCATTTATGAAATTTTAAGGTTGAAAAATGCACAGAATTCACATAATATTTAAAAATATATGAAATATACAATGTGTAGTATTTGTTATAATTAGGCTCCGGATATTTATGCATTTTTAGGAAATTTAAGATTCCAAAAAATTACGGAGTACGTATAATATGCAAAAATATATACAATATTTAAAGTAGAGTATCGTTTCTTTAATTATGTTCATAAAAATATAAGGTTGCATAAACGTCCGCAGTCTAGTTAAAACATTTAATAGGTAAAACAAATTTCTGTCTAGGTTCCATTATATAGTCATAAAAATATGAATTTATATAAATATTCGCACTCTGACTTTCAGGTTCTACATACTTTATTTTCACAGTACCAGATTTTTGTATTATCAAATTTCGTATATTATTAAACAATAGGAAGTTTAATATACAATACTTGCACTTTTTTAGTAATTTTTTAATAAATACTTTAAAAAAATATTTTTTAGCCATTGCAAGTAACGAAGTTCTTTACATGAAATTCAACTTAATTTAGATCGTAATTGCTGCTCGAAATAAAAATCAGAGAAAGTCGTTCTATAAAAATATATAATGTTACAAAGTTCGCTCACGTATTATAGTTTTACTGTAATAACAAATGATAAACACCAGTGGTTGTATTTAGATTTTTTACTTGCGTGTAGTAAGTAAAGACAATCGCGAAGTGAAACTGACGCTTGGAACGGTCGTACATTTCGAAAAGTGTTAACAAAGAGGTTGAAGTACAGCCATGTGTTTACTTGTCGGCGCTAGTCAACGTTCGTAGACGAGTGAACTTCAAGTACCACTTTAATCGCATTTAGATGTTGAAACTTCTTATTACCACTGTTAAAATAACACAAATTTTTCAAACTAAAAATTACGACGTTATGAAATACATATACAAATTTGCTTAAAACAGGTAGTACATTAAAAAAAATGTAAAATAATCTGATATAAAAACATGAATAGGAGATGGAAAGAAACAATTTGTATAATTAAAAATGTAGAATTATTGCCTTTATACCTTGTACGTCAGTACAATTATTTATGTTAAAGGATATTATAAATATTTGAAATTCATTCTCTTACCTGAGATTTCAGTTTCCTATAGTTCATGATTTTCTGTAATGTTTTTTTTAATTTAATTGGACTAAATGGTTTAACGTTGAATTATATTTTGTGTTCCAGGTGGTGTTAGTTTTCATTCTCAGTATAGCATCGCTTATAATATACTTCATCGATGCCTCCAGGTAAGGAAACTAATTATTTTTCAATTAAAAATATTACATCAAACGTTGCGGTATATTCCTGTTTAAATAAATGTCATTTTAATCCTATATAATAATTACAGTATAATTAAAATGAAATCTACTTTTCGTTATCTGTTCGTATACTAAAATAAGATTGTACAATTATGATTGTATAAATTTATTTATACAAAAGAATTCTATCCAGCAATCTAAATACACACAGGAGAACACACGACGGAACAATATTTCTCATCGCTGATTATGTTATTAGTGTTTGTTTGCTCACGGCAGTCAGATAAATCGGCAAAACAAATATTAACGTAATTCTCTAACATCGATGTGACAATTTTATGTTACAGCGAAGAGGTGGAACGTTGCCAAAAGTGGAGCAACAACATTACTCAGCAGATAGACTTAGCTTTCAATATATTTTTTATGGTCTACTTTTTTATACGCGTAAGTGTAAACACAACAATTTTCACGAACATAAATATTGGTATAAATTTTCAAAATTTTCTTTCATGCTCACTGTTGATAGAGATATGATATAATATTGTTTGAGAGTTCAAAGAAAGGGATAACATTGAACATTTATTTCGTGATAGTTTATCGCCGCCAGTGATAAGCTGTGGTTCATGCTGGAGATGTATTCGTTCGTGGACTACTTTACGATACCACCGTCCTTCGTATCGATATATCTCGATCGGACGTGGATCGGACTGAGGTTCCTCCGAGCCCTACGACTGATGACGGTCCCTGACATCCTCCAGTACCTAAACATTCTAAAGACATCGAGTTCCATTCGTCTCGCCCAACTTGTATCGATCTTCATCTCCGTCTGGTTAACAGCTGCTGGCATCATTCATTTGGTAAGATGTTATTCGTTATTTCATCAACTCTAAACTTCCCTTTCTTGTTTTTCATTCCTCTCGTTCATGTCATTTTTTCACATGTGAATACTTAAGTAGTTAATTACTGGTCGTCTTCGACCGGTAATTTTAAACAATTTTTCATATTCTTTTTTCATATTCTTGTTTAAATCCTGCTTTATTTAAAAAAGTTAAGGTAACATATATAGCAATAAAAAATTATTGTATGATATTCTAGAAACCTGGAAAAGAATATTGAAGAATTTTTCGAGGATTTTTAAAACAAAAGCCTAAGAAAATTGCCGAAGGAGGGTCAAAAGTAATTAGAAATTTTATTGCAAAGTCTAATAGAATTACAAACATAATTCTTTTTACTTCATTGACTTTGTTATAACGATATCGACAATGTGAACATTGTTCTACATAAATAAATTTACAAATACCTACAATTTTTTTTATAGAAAAAAATCGTTAGCTTCAATTAGGGAAAATTAATATTCAATTTGGTTTTTAATTTAACGATATGCTTGGTGGCGAGTTTAATTAAAATATTCTTGGGAGAATTTGATTTAAAATAGGTTTATGAAGTTTTCTAGTTACTATCACTGTTGTAAATTGTTCAGTTTAAAAGGCACAAAGAAGTATATATAGAATGAATATTATGATTCTACGGAGAATTTTTTTTAATAAATTTGACAAATCACTGGGAGTCATTGTATCCAGAAGTATCTAAAGCAGTATTTTAGATGTTGAATTATAAGTATAGGAACATTGTTTGCCGGCAGCTTGAAAACTCAGGGGACCCGTTCGAGTTCACGAACCCTCAACAGCTTTCGTACTGGACCTGTGTCTACTTTCTCATCGTGACGATGTCCACGGTAGGATATGGCGACGTTTACTGCCAGACGGTCCTCGGCCGCACATTCCTAGTATTTTTTCTACTCGTCGGTTTGGTAAGCCTTCTTTATATTATCTTTATACAGCCAAAATATTATGTTTAATATGTTATATGAAATAAATGACTCTCTATAGTTCAGTGTAGAAGAATCTCGCACGAAAAATCGAATTGCCTGAACATCGCAAATAAACTTTCTTAGTTCTTCAAATATCGTTTACTACGTCCTTGTATTTCACAAGATTCATTGTCAAATTTAAACAGACAATTTGGTTTTTCCCGAGAAGTATTCGCAGTATGAGCTCTGCGAAACACGTGACCGTCATTTTTCATCTATAACTTATGTGCAGATGCATTTTTCTTTGCGTTATCGTGAGATTATTCTTGATAATTTTAATAACCGAGTATCGTTGTTTTCGCAGTAATTTTACAGTGACACTCGCAATATTATTTCATTGTACATTAATAGTATTTTTATGATTACTAAAAGAACGATTGTTCTTTGATATTAACACGAGGAATTAGATCGAATATGTGAGTGTTTCGCAGAATTCGTGTCGTTAGAGTAGAACCTTGATCTCGCCATGAATTGGCAGATCAGATTTTCGTAACATTTACACATTTATTATCCTTGAGACACACAAAAACGGTGAATATTTCGACTGTGTACAATGTTCTCTGGTCAGCTCGATTTCTCGCGAAATGAATCAAAGATACTGCTTTACCCATTCGACGATGAGACGTTCGTTTTCTTTCATATTTATAATGCGAATTTCTCTTTAATATTTCGATTCTCTTATTTCTTAAAATATCAGAATTGCTATCTGAAAGAAATCTTTTTCTTTTGAAAAAGAGAAATGATCAATTACTCTGTGTTCGCTGTCTGCGTTATAGTAAAGCTATAAATGTAAAATTATCTATAACTCTATAATTACAGTGTCTATTAAATCCGTAGATGTTTTATAAAATTTCTACGAAAAGTTGCGAGTTGCTGAATTTTTACGAACTTCTATGATACTCCTTTTTTTACTAAATTACCACTCTCTGTAATTCTAATTGAGTGATTGAACGTGAACATAATTCAGATCCGTTTATCGTCCTCCTTAAAGGATGATCAGAAGGCAATTTTATTACATTTTCTAATATTTACGTGATTGTTGTTCACTTTCTTCAATATTTCTCTAACTAGATGGTCATCGTATTCATCGCTATGAATAAATAACCAATTTTCCAAAACTAGCTAATAACGATGCAGAAATTTAATTAGCACGTTCAATTTCGAATCCAGAGAGACTAACATAACGCAAAAAGAAATTCCCGAAGATACATCTGAGCTAATATAAATCGTGCATATTTGTCTTTCATTTGTTGAATAATTTTTACTAGGAGAAATTCGCATTTTATCGTGAAATAGCACGAGGAAAAATGGTAAAATGGAGGCATAGACGCATAGATTTTCTGTGTAGTTAAGGAACCATCGGAGAACAGTGTCACTCGTCGCGAAATCGATTGCTTCGTTTGAACGACGATGCGCAGTGTCTGCGAGAAGTGTGACTGGCCGCGAGTGTGCGTGCGTACCTGAGCGTGTGTGATCGATCGTAACAAACCACGTATTAATTTCGGTAGTCGATAGAGGAGTAACGATAAGAATTTGTATTTTCATGGCTCGTTGAAACATATCGATATGTTATAATATATCTAGAAGAAGCCTGAGCATCGCCGTTTAAACGCGGGTATGCTAGCGTAACGTTTGTCTACAAATGTCATTTAGAATACGAGAGATCAGTTAACAGCATAGTAGACACTGTAAATTATCGAAACAAAGTAGGAGGACTGTTCTTTTCTTCGAAATCTAGGACCTCCGACAAACCTTACGCCAATCACGGTAGCCGTGTTTCTCGACCAGACGAGGAATCGACTCGTCTCTGTGAAAGATGAAGAATCACGATGCGTAATTAATCTACTGTTCAACTCCGAAAATTAATGCACTTGATTCCTAGCAATAATAAAAATAGACACAACAATCTTGAATAGATCGATTCTGCACAATTACAGTTCTTCAAATAAAATTGACTGGAAGAGTAAAATAAATATTTTCATCGAATTTTAGTATATTTCAACGTACTATTGTTATCTGAATAATTTCAGAATATAATTTTATAATGATAATTTATTTTTAATTACTTAAACAACAGAATTGTAACTCGAATAATTTAAACGAGTTATATCACAATTAATAAAATACAAATAATATTAAACAATATAATTTGAATAACGAGGAGCATTTATTTTAATATTTTAATTAATCTCAGATAATTTAATTCAAATTAAATGTAATAACGAAATTACTGCTAATAAGGCAGGTAGATTCACATTTTCTCTATTTCAACGGTTGCCTCTGCTCGCGCATATCGATCGTACAGAACGAGTCGATTCTTCGTCAGGCATCGAGACCCGGAACGTAAGAATTTCAACCGAAATCACAGGGCAGCTTCACACTTTCTCTATCTATCTATCTCTCTCTCTCTTTTTATACCGATTTGAATCGTACCTATTTAAATTGAGCCCCCACACCACGAGTCGCATATATAAATAATTTTATATATGCCATTGAGAAAAGGGTATATCTCATTCATTAAAAAAAAAAAAACAAAAAAGAAAAACAGAAAGTAATAAAAAGGAAAAGAAAGCAAAACGAAACGCAGCTTGCTGTAGCTCGGTCCAATTCTACGCCGGCTTGGACCATTTTATATTTCTCGTAACAACGAGAGAAAAGCAATTGAAAATAAGGAAAGGAACAAAAAAAAGAATACGTGAAAAAACGGGAATAAACGAATGGATAAACAAAGAACGAGTAACGAGTAAGAGCTCGAAAGTTTTCTATAGCGATACTGGCTACCTGTGCCTTATGCCTATACCTCTATATGTGGCCGTAGTCGGGACCGTCTTGATATTTCGTATAATATTAATTACATAACCCTCGTTCCCATATTTTTTACTAAAAGATGATTCCTCTATTACTTTTACTATTGCTTTGTTATTTTTATTACAAGTCGTGCGAGATAAGTGCACTTTGAATGCAACTGTACATTTAGCTCTTGAATTTTTATAGTCGTGTAAATCTTTGATTGACTTTATAACATAAGCAAATTCGTAATTTGTAGATTTTTAGGTATTTCAGTAACTACGTCAATTTGTAATTAGACTGTGGATGTTTACACAAATTCATATTTTTACGAATACAATTATGAGGAGAAGAAGCTATTGAGAATTATTTTATTTATTAAACATTATGTGGAATAATATATTTTGGATATTTTACGTATTTCTGAGCGCATCCTGTGCATTTTTGTATTTTTACATTTCCCATAAATGCAAAAATATCGGCAGTCTACTAATAAGGATAATAACGAATAACGAATAAATACGAGGAAGATTAATGTAAAAGTAAGCGAAATAATTAGCCTTTTTTAAATTTATGTTTAAAGATGTAAAACTATACGGAATATATTACGTACAGTTATTACTTTGTACAATTATACTATATAGAAATATTTAAAACATCCAAAATAGAATATTTCACAATTCAGGATATTTCATAAGTAAAATATATTTCTCCTCAAATTTCTTAATTCATTATCGTAAAAATGTAGATCTGCATAAACATTGATTATCTAATAATAACAAAATACTGAAGAACTGTGAAACGGTTCGAACCAGTGCGGTGTTTCAACACACAAACGTACGTTCTCAACGAAAATGTTCGCCTTGACTCGAAACTGTCCCTCAATTACCAGTTTCACGTCCTTTTTGTCATATCTGCACGAATTATAATTCGCCAACTGGATTGAAGGCAACAATAGCGTAATTACGAGGGAATATGTGATACTTTGAGAATAATAGACGAAACGTTGATGACGGTGCCCGACGGCGACCTTCTATCGTTCTCGTAGCTACACGCCTCACTCTGTCGTACGAAAATTGAAAAGGTTTGTAGCGCGGATCGCCGCGGCATCTCGCGCTTCGAGCTCTCTCGGGGTAAAGTGGTCGGAGGAGAAAATTTCTCTGCTTATGCAACTGTTTCAAACGTTTTTTTTTCCTGTTCTCTCTATACGCTGTCTTCCCGACCGTAAAGGCTTTCTAAGTAACCTATTATGTCGTATAGCGGTTTATATGTTTGGCTTTCGATTATACTAGGTCATTCTTAAGAACGCTGGAAGATGGGGTATTATTCTGTTTAAATTTTGCAAGTCGAGGTCAACGGAAGTATATGGAATTGAAAATATTGAACGAGTAAAGAGTAATTTGTTACCTTTACGATGTAACACCTTGCATCATATTCAAATTTGTGATGAAATGTTCTTGACAATATCGACGAACAAAGAACATTTGTATTTTTCTTGACATAACTCATGATGTTTTTTGAAACGTAAAGTAAATAAATATATATGGGTCATATATGTATGTCTCGTTTTAATACATTTACGAATAAAACGACAAAATTATGACAACTCGCGAAACGTGATGCTTCGATATGTTAATGCATATGGTAAATGAGCTTTTTGTTCTGCGATTGTTCGATAGTAAACAGTAGTCGTTGCAGTTTCGAAAGAGAGAGAAACGACATACATACAGAGAATTTTGGGATGAATTTGGCATTGGACAAAGAGAAATTAGCTGTCGCTACGGTAATGTGCTATTGTTTGTGTAACTTAGGATATCCATTATGGAATTAGTGGAACAACACGAAATACGTAATTTCACCCGAAAAATATGAGATCATAAACCGTAGATTTCTTTTTCATATGAAGCTTTAGATGTTGAATGAGTTAGAAGCAAAGATATCGCTACAAACTTTATCATAATTTATGTTTGTTACATTAGATAAAAAAATGAACATTAAAAGAGAACTGTCTTTGTCGGTTTCAAAATTTAATTGTTATTCAAAATGGTTAATCGTAACAATTATCAAAAACGATTTCCATCTTTATATCTAGAATTACAATTACAATTCTATAAATACTTTTATCGTGTACTTTTAGAACGTTAATTTGTATCATTGAAAAGATTAAAATATTAATTTATATCAATTACATTCTCGTTACTCTTATGTTCAATTTCTCTAATTGTATTAGTAAAACGAAGATATAAAAAATAATATAAATGGAAATATCTTAAACTCCTGTGCGATCAATTTTCTTCAATTCGATATACTTCTGGGACCGCATTCGTAAAATAGATCGACGCGAAATACCCCGTCCGATTTCGGCAGAGATATATATTCATTCTATCAACTAGCATCCAAGCATTTAAAACAGTAGAGCATCTCGATCTTCGGATATCTTGTTGCTCGTAAGGCGTTCAGTAATTTATCGCAGAGTAATGTAAATTAGCTTTGTTGCAGCAGCAAGCGTATACTACTTTCTCGCTGAATGAATCAATAAGAGAAAGTGACTCGGTATGACGATCATACCGTATGTACCTTTAACAACATATTTCAACCTCGTTATCGCATACTCTAACTTTTTCTTTTCTAATTGCTTCCAATCTCTTGTACGAGTCTCGCCTTTATTCATAATCTAATCGCTATTCTTCCAACAAGTGTATCGATCATCATCGGTAATATGATATACGGTAAATCGAATCGTAGCAGATTGTTGATTTGATTTACCCTAAGAATTCATGCAAAATTCAACGACTAATTTTTGAACTAATAGGATCCTGCGTTTGAACGAGCCTCGAGTCTTTTCAGGTTCATAAACTCGGTCAGATAACGTCTATCTAGATGACAGAAATTTTGATAAGTTTAAAGCAGAAGTTACTTGCATTTTATCCGTAAGTTGTTATATTTCGATTCGAGGCACGTTGTTCTTCTAAAAATCCTGAAACATCGATTCATACGTGTCGTATAACTCTCCCAGAAGGCACGAAGCCCAACGACTTTTAGTAAAATGTTGGTTTCTGTGCGAGCTTGATCTATGACTGTTCATTCTGTCTGTATGTTTATCTGTCTTTCTGCGAACGCTAACATGCTGCTAACCTTACTAACATTAGATACTTACGTACTTGTTTTTCTGCCCGCTTTGATTTTCGTTCTCAGATTGCCGTTGCGAAGCGTTCAACGTTCTTTTCTTTTTCCATATTGATTGTTCAAGATCCTCGATAATCTACATGCATAATTTTTCAGGGCAACTAGAAAACTAGGGATTAAAACTAGGAACTGAGAAATCTCGTATAATTTTATTTCTCACTCCAGGACATTTTCTTTCGAGTAATCACGATTTTTTATAAATCTACAAACACAAGGAATACACGTCTCTTATATAAAAAAAACTTCATTTGTTACTTATAGTGGATGTCAATTTCACCTTGTAGAATGTCAGGTTACAACGTATTATGTTTTACAATAAAATGTCGTTTAATAGTTTCGATGTTATCGGTATTCTACGTGATACGAGGAACAATGTCCTCGTACCATTTAAAAGCGAGCTTGTTTTGGAACCTTCTCAAAACATTTGGCACTTGGTTGAAAGTATGATGTCACTGAGTTTTGGTATAACGTATGCGGCTCAAACAATAAAGAACCGCTTCAAACCGATTTCAGTAGGTTTCGTAGCTAAGAATGATAGGACGATTTTGGGCTGGGTTAACAATTTTATTAATTGAAGCGGAGTTGGCAAGAGGGAAAGAGCGCGTAGCGAAAGAACGTAGAAAGCATTTTTATTCGTTCGAAAGCAAAATTAATTCGTTCTATATTTAATTAGTCAGCGAAAGATTATGCAGCGTGAGGAGAGTGGCTTTGACAAATAACATGATCTTTTATTTTCCTCGTTGCCTAAATTCACTGTTTGTTTTCGATAGGAATACAGACGATCATGTTGCGTTTTTAAGAGGGCGGAAGTTTATGAAACGAAAAATACTCAAACAAATACTCTTGCAAAGTTATCAAATAAATACACTTACAAAGTTTTTATTCAGCAAACATTACGAAAGTTATGATTGGCAATTGATCGTGGATTGGAATTAGCGGAGCATTTTCTGAAATGATGTTTAACTTTATATAATACTTTAAATTAATAATTTTCCTAAGCAGTTGATATACCTTACATATTTGTAATATTGTAATAATTAACTAAATATGATTTCGTTTAAATAAACATAAGCTTTATAAATTTTCTTGTTTTTCATTTAAACGATATTAATCTTAGTTTTCAAAGTGAACTTCGGCAAGCAAAGGAGAAAAGTGGTAACGTATCGTTTGTCGAAACACTCTCATCCTATATAATTTTTTAAAAGTATCTGTAAGAATTTTTTTCAATCTCCATGTAAGCTATTTTTTTTATTATTAAGGTCCTGGAGTCGTTTTACCAGCGATTTTATAAAATATATCTAAATCTGTCTCTTAATTGAGAAGTACAATTTTCAAGTTCGGTCATTTTGTGCTTTATTACATTATTCTATACATGGTGTCCCTAAGGAAAGGATATCAATTAAACAAATTGAATATTCAAGCAAGGGTCTGTACATTATAACGATCTTGAAAAGTTTATGTTAAATCAAGAGGAATATAATTTGCGACGAAACGTTTCAGCAAACGAGTGATCGAGAACGCCTTTCTAACAAATTAATGTTCAAATACTAATTATTATTTTCTACTAACAATTTTGCTTATATTTTCTAATAAAAAGAACGAAGACGCAAATATTATGTATTTAAGTAATTAGTCTAGAGACAATTGTTAGATAATAAAAATGATATTCGAACATCATTGTATATATAATCTAGCAATAAATTTCTCTTGCGAATCATTTCAATAATTTTGATTAAATGTTTGAATAACAAGAACGAAACTTTATGTGATTAATGTAACAGTAGTTAATAGTTAAAGAAAACAAACTTTCTTGCGGAATTATTGTCCTTTCATTTAGAGACATCTCGATCGAATTTCACTTTGTCGAAATTTGTTTTGCAATAAAATTCGACATAGAAATATCTCCTATCTACTGTACTTCACTATGATTTTCTTTAATCGCAGTGTCTTTAGTTGCTTAACATGTACGATGAATTTGCCTGACGTGTGAGTTACTCACTACACGACTAAAATAAATCGAAGGGAGCACTATGAGGTTTCTTAATGGTTCGGCCAAAAGTTCTAACCTCTCTGAATCAATTAACAAAATCAAACTAACAAAATGTTCACAGTGGTTCGTTGATTCTTTTACTATTATTACGACGAATAGAGATTCTAGAGATAGTAATCAAATTGCAAGTATGATGTAGCGCTTCCCTCGTTGCAGACCTCTATAATAAAATGACTTATGCATCGATCAAACACACAATTTTTGGCGAATTTCGAATTTAATAGTTTCGATGCAAATTTTCTTCTCTGATCTGCAAACGTAGGGGTCTGCTATACTATGCCTTATATTTGCATGAATAACGATTTTAAATGTTTGCTTATGTGTAATGATACTGATCGAGACAGAGTGCTCAACAAGCTTTCCCGATTTCTATTCTTTTGCTTGATGTCTAATAACGTAACACGATCTTCCCTTTGTACCTTTCTTCGCTTCACGAAATAATATTTCAGCATGTGCAATTTTATTTTCGACTACCTTTACCTGTACCTAAAGTATCGCTTCCTCTGTAAATCAACCATTTTTCCGATTTCACTGTACATATCATAAAATTGATCCATCATTGTGTGTCTATTATTACATGTACATATTTACACATTCTTGTATATAGGATCTATTAAGCAGAGTATTAAAAAAGTATCTTTTGTTAAAAATTGCTTGTGAAAATGGAAAAGGAAAAATAAATATTGCAGTGAGTACGATTAGATGAAATTCTAGTAGGAAGTTCAAATAGTTTATCTTCGATTTTTAGCATTATTTTTTTCGATCTTGTAAGAATATAAGAAAATATCGGTGAGAGATTCTTTCCAAACTATGTGTATTTCTAGATTCATATACATACACACATTAAAAGTAAATCAGTTTGAAATAGTTCTACATAGATTCTGAATTCATTTAATTGAATGGTCTGACACAAATATATTTTCAAAAAATAATAAAATAAAAATAATTTTATTGTATAATAACAAGCAAAAGTATGCTTTTCGTTATGTAAAAATATTTGCAACAGACAATGTAATTGAAAAATTATCTTTTCTAATACTCTGTACAGAAAATATTTGTATTTCTACAATTTCAAACCGTTGTAACATTTCCTCGCAGTTATGATTGCTTGCTAACACGTTACTGTTACATTTCGGCAAAAGCATCTACTTACGTATACACTGTCATACTATTTCAACAAATTCTGTTCATCTTATTCATATATAATAATACACCTGTATCAGTGATGCTACAATGAAGTTACATAGGTTTATGCGAATAGTTGTTTGCTCGAATATCGAAGAAATAGAATTTTGCAGAATTCACATTAGAAATGCAACAATTAGAAGGGAAATTGACTTTGCTTCAAATGAATTTTCAAACACTTTTTTTCAAAATTATAGTTCCTAATAAATTAAAAGAAAGCTATAAAAGCGAGCGTAACAATTGTAATCAGTTTGCCAAAATCCATCCTGAAACCCAAATTCTAATCGATTTATCAAAACTCAAAACAAGATCCAGGTTATAACCAATCCACCAAATCCAAAACCAACATCCGAATTATAATTTACCAAAACTAACATCAAAGGCAAAACCAAATCACTAAATTATAACCAATCCACCAAACACGCGAGAACTCGAAGATTAATAAAGATCAATATCCTTTTTAACGTTAACTTAATATTATCTAAGTATTCGTGAAATTTCAACCAATTAAACTCGGAAACCGAGTCGAAGACGATAACGTCGATCGTTGGATCAAACTTTGATCAAACTGAACGAGATAGGAACGTTCGCAAAGTCAATTTCCCGTAGAATCGTATCGTAGGTTAATCAGAAGCGTGGA
Source organism: Bombus pyrosoma (assembly GCF_014825855.1). NCBI lineage: Eukaryota > Metazoa > Arthropoda > Insecta > Hymenoptera > Apidae > Bombus > Bombus pyrosoma. The sequence goes on along the minus strand of NC_057778.1, from coordinate 587,921 downwards.
GTGTGCATTTTCGATGACGTCCAACGCTAATCCAGAAGTCACCAAGCATCCGTAGCTGGATATGAGTACGGGTATAACAAACTGGTCGGGATTTTTCGCTGAAGAACAATGAGAAGCGCGCGCATACGGAGTAGGAAAACGCAGATCGTTGCCCCTGAACCATATCTCCTATCTGTTCCTCCCTTTTTTATCCCCTCTTTTCCAAAAACCTACCCCTCCTCCTTCTTTTTTTCTTTCGTTCTGCTGTGACCACGTAATCCGAGGATCCAGCGAACGTGTATATATATCTGGCGAAAGCCTCTGTTGTACATTGCAACCATACATAGATGACCCAGTTTGTTTGTAACGGTTCGTAGTGGCATAGCGTTTTCTAGTTATGATTTCTATTTGCAGGCAATTTTTGCTAGTAGCATACCTGAGATAATAGAGCTCGTAGGCAGTAGGTCCAAGTACAGCGGCGAATACAAGCGGGAACACGGAAAGAGGTATTATTATATAATTACATCCTTCAATCCTGTCTTTTTTTGTCTATTAACATTGTTCTTTTACTTTCAGTATGTATATATACTTGATTAATCTTTTCATATTGTATGTACACACGTTTACACATTTTATATATTTATACATATAACTCGTGGTTAGCTACATACGCCCTTACAATAGTTCATTGCTATATCGTAATTACATGTGCATTAGAAACACACCAACATACACACGTATAGACGCTGTCACATACCTTCGTGTATCACGTTCTGGGTTATCTCATTAAGTCTGTGACGAGAATTTATGAGATCTTTTCGCGTAAATAATCAGGTGGTACAAATTAAGAAAATGAGGTTGGTGATAAATTTTTACACGCGTTGGAAACTTCTTGGTGATCGTTGTAATTTATGATTTGTATGCTTGTACTTTGTAAACCATGGATATTCTAATTTAAGTAGAAAAATTTACAAGTATCCGTAAAATTCGTTTCTCAAAAAGTGTGCTGCAAATTTACTTTCTACGTTTTTATATTTTATTTTTAATCTTGTTATCATATTTCTAACACGTTATATCGTAATTTCTATTCTATTCATTTTACTGTAATCTTTGTGCTGTATATACATTATAAATTAGTTGAAAAATATTTAAGTCAAAAATAGTTATTCGCGGATTAAAACACACGCTTAAAGAATACGCATAGATTTATCGTAACATTTCCTAAAATTTATAATCTGTTGCCAAGAATTAGAACTTTCAATCATGTAAACTCGTATGTTATAAAGCGTCAAAATAAAGATTGGAATTTCTCGGACAGAATTGGTGAAATAATCGATGAATACATTGATATACATTGAGGTATGTCTCTGGTGTTCTTGCGAACACGACAACTATAAACTAGTTAAAGTGAAAGGAACGAAGAGTGCCGAGAAGCTCGTTATAGCTGACGCGATTATGCGGACTTTGACGTTTCAGAAATGTCGTATTTGTAAATGTGGTATCGCTCTCCGCGTTCCCTTTTCTTTTCAAGCGAACGAAGTTATTTCAATGATCACGGTGGAAGATCCAATACAGTTTCATGATTAAATATGCGTATATACAAAAAACTTAAATACACATCGTTTAATGAGTTTCAGATTTGTCGAAATATAAAATTATAATCATTGGATAGAATATAGTAATTTTATATATTTATAAAATCGTGAGTTTCACTGTTGCGTTGTGTTTAGTTGACGCTATACAAAATGATCTCACGAAATGACCTCTTACGAAAAAATATATATTTGCGAAAGTTGAAATTTCAAAAGAATAAACTTTTGCTTGAAACAATTTATCTTTGGATTATCGGAGGTAGTTTGAATATTCTGGCAGCAGAACGTTTCCTTGTCATTCCTTTGTCATTACTGAAGTTTTATGAGATTCATTTTTATGAAAAATAATTTAAAAATTGTACGATACTCGTGCACGACGAAAAGAGAAATTGAACGGATCGTTACCATTTTGCAATCTCTTGTTTGAAAACGAGATTCCATGAAATTACATGAAACACGTAATTTATTAATTAATTCAATGAATTGAAAGGATACGCAACAGTGAAATAATTTCATTTTTGAGAATTTAAACGTAACATTGGCGTACAATCGAAGGAGCTGATACATCAGAGAAGCGACGTACTGATTCGATTCGTGTTAGTAGTTTTACATCTAGGTAAAAATAATTTCTTTAAACATGAGATATCCTACAGTATAGTCCGAAATTTAACTCAATATAGTGTTTCTTAGTACAGGATCGTAAACAAAAACTAAAAATTTCAAATATGATTGTCGATATATCGGGGCGAAAATTAATGAATTGAAATCTTTTGTTCCCATCCCCCAGAATTGTTCCGATTTATAGAAAACTATTATTTAGAGATTATAAACATGAGCAGATAATGATGAAACATTGAAAATGAAAACATCTTAGTATATATCTTTAAAGGAAGGCTTCTAGTAAATACATAATTTAATATTATTATTGTTGAGTTTGGTTTTCTAATTTTCACTTTTAGTCACTTATTAATTTATTATAGACTTATATTAATTTAAAAAATTGTAACCAGGGACAGGATAAAGGTCACACTTTTAGGGGATCGTAATTGTAAGAAAGATTTAGTATTATTAAAGAAGATAATATTTACAATGAAATATATACTAAAAATCGGGATTCGATTAACATAGGGTCGTAACAAATATGTAATATTTCATAAATTGAAATAATCATGGAGGATGAGAAAACTAAACTACAGAAAATATCTTTTACATTGTAGGTCAATGTTACAATATAATCCATAATTATTGAGATCATTCACCGTGCAATAGTTATTACGTTTAAAGAAACGTTGAAACGAGGGATTGCAACGCACAAATTTACCAAGAGAAGCATGAAATCTTTTCAATCAGTTCTTCTCTCGCATGTCTTTGTATTATCGATCGGATTTGTTCGTTCTGACGTAACAAGGTTTATCGATAGGTTGCTCGAGCACTCGGCATTGGTGTATTTTAATGCATTCGCATCTCACTTATTTGTATTCGAACGAATTTCCATCATTTTTATAATCTTACTAGTATGTGGTGCAAAAGTTTTGTTGAAATAAATTGGAGGAAATACGAAGGGTCTGCAATGTTCCTCGAATTTTCTTCGGCGTTTGATCTACTTTTACAAGAGTTATAACAAGAGCACACCTTTTGCCAAGATTGCACGGTTTGCCACTTTAGTCTGCTACCTCTAACGTAGGATCATGTATATTATACAAAGAAAACATCGCTTATTAGTATTAGAATTAGACATATAATTCACACGAGATACATAATTTTAAGTTAGTAAGCGATTATGCTTGACCAACATCACTTACATACATCGTATTTCTTTCTTTTTTATTTCTTGTTTCTTTCTTACTTTGGATAATTTTTTCGTGAATTAGCAGCAAGATTAATTTACTTATTAATCTGTTATTTAAGGGTCACCTAATTTTTTATTATTAGGGATTTCAAAACATATAAGAAATATCGCTTATTAGTATTATAATCATTTAGGAAAGTTTTGTGCACTCTATAGAGGGACCTATGTTATTAAAATAAATCGTATCTATTTACATACGGAGAGCAGTAGCTGTTTTATAACGACATGTGTTATTCTATAGAAATATTCGATATGAAAAAGTGAGGTTCATGGAGTTTTTATTATTTTCATTTATAGATGCTTTTAGAGTAGCTCTTAACTGATATTTTTAGCATAGAATATACTAACTTTGTGGTGATACTCGAAGAAATTTTATATTAATAAAAGTAATCTTATTGTAGTGTATACAAAGAGTCATGATTCTCTTGAGCATTGTAATATTAAATTAGCAAGTTTAACAAGTAGCAGTAGTCTCATCGTACTTTTCGACTTACATCGATAGTCGATGATATCACTTGCATCGTATTTTTTTCCCTTTGTTTAACAATTTAAAAGAATTGAAAACTACAAAAAATATCGCTCATTAGTATCAAGCATAGTCATGTAACTCACTCAAGATACATAATATCCATTTAGTAAACGACAATGTTTGACCAATATCATTTACATCGTATTTCTTTGGCGTTTCTTTTTTTCTCGTTTCTTTTTCGCGAGTTATCAATAAGAATAATATCCGTACGCGTTTTGCGGATCTGATCTATTTATTAAGAAATTTCAAGATCGACTATATCGGTGAATTTATTTATTAAGAAACGTTGAAGTCAAACCTGGCGAAGGATGCTAAAAACACACGATTCAGAACTCCTATATACATTTTCATATATGACCAAAGTGCGATACACGATGTAAAATGTTCGTTCCAGTTTTCGTTTATTTTCTACCCTGTATTCCTTTATATAGGGCAATACCATTATGTTTTTATTCACGTACGAGCGCTCTTGACGACAGACGATGTCATCGCAGAAATGTTGTTGTACAACGCAATTGTGCTCCACCCTGTGGTTGTAAGTTGTCCACATCACACGCTACAATAGAACCTGCATGCCAGTTAATTGAAATCTGAAATTTTTATGAAGCTTCGTGCGACGCTTGTTTCTTTCTCAATAGGAAACATACGTCGTTATCGTATAAAAATGCTGATAATTAGAGTGATGTACTCGAAGGATCATCGCACTGTGACTATAAAATAACATATGAGAAACTAACGACACTGTATCTTTAGGGTAGTATAGTGGATTCGTGTTATTTTTTGGGAAATGTGATTGATCGTTTATTTATGAAATAACGATATTATGTGCAGCAAAATATCGTTTCCTTTTTTAAATGTTATAATTTTTTCTGATTTACGTTATCCATGTCGTATATTGTGGTTTTGACAAAGTTATTGTTATTTTACTCGTGAGTGGTGTAGTCAAAGCTACTTAATTCAGTATCACTTTCTTCTACATTCACACACACGAACAAAGAGTGTATGTAAAGTATGTGGGAATCATTTGAGGTGTTTAGAATGGACGACGAATGTCTACGCGTCAGGCTACGTGTCGCAGGTTGAAAAACGATATTTGAACGAGACCTGGCTCAGATTGAAGTCGCGTGGAAAACGATAAAACGAAATTGTTAACTGTTTGGAAACTTCATTTTCTGTGAAGCAATTTCGAGTATTGAGAATGTTATCATCGTGGTTTTTCAATTTATCTGGCATATTACATCTAATTTCAGCTATTTGTGCTTATCACGTGGAAAAGTTGAAAATATACTCTATTGCTATGACAGTTATTTTAAAATTGTTTAACAGAAACTAGGGCGTATTTTAAACTTTTATTCCTAGTTCTATGTAAATCGATATAATTGTTATATCGAAAACTCAAATTTTTATTACAAGATTGAGTAACAAGATAACAAGTTTGCTTCCATTATGTACATTAACAAATCGAGCCAGATTTCGTTTGACGAGTATTCGTCTAGGTACTATAATTAATATCTCTTGCAACGAACAAAAACATCTATTAACAACACGTTAACAATATGTTCTTCTAGCCACATTTCCAAAATAATTATCGATTTCTATTTAAGCGTTTCAATAAGTGGTATCTTCGTTATGGGGTTGAAAGTCATATTCAGCCAACTGTTCATTAATATTCCACTTCTGTAATCAAACTTTGATTAACCTTAATATCTTGAATAACCTCACAAAGTGATAGTAACTGTTTCACAATTCCGAAAATCCTTACCTTCTTTCGAAATAACTGAAATTCCACGATCTAAAATTCCTAACCCAAGAAATCTCAATATAAAAATTGGAACGTCAATCTGGGAGCCTCAAACGAAGAAAAATAAACGGAACTTAAGTGACTCTGAATGAAACAGTTACAATAATCCATTTAATTGTTGAACCAACGATTCGATTATGTTCTACGCCGATTATTAGATTCAGATTGCTTTTTTAGTGATCTGACGCATCCCAGAATTATCTCATTCTCGGAAGTTAACTTGAAAGGGATCGAATCTTTCGCTAGCTTCCCTTCAAACGTTATAAAACGAGGATCACTTCCGTGGGTAGTCGCAAGCGATTGAGCAGAGAGTGAAGCGTTGCGAGCGTGTATTTCGTTTTAGGCGTTCTAAAGATGCATTCAGGAGGCGAAAACTGTGATAATCATAAAATGAATGCGAGTGAAGACGAATGTAACGATACATATGCACAATGCACACACTGACGAAACAAAAAAAAAAAAAAATGAAAAGAATCAAACAAATACAGATACAAGTACAAAATACAAATTACAAAAGTGCAAATGCAGATGCTAATGCAAATGCAAATGCAATATAAAGAAAATAAATAAAAAAAGAAATAAACCAGAAAACTCAGGCTAGGGCTCTGTTCTGACGGCAACGGATGATTGTGGGTGTGTAGGCGGTGTTCGCCAGCTGGATCCCAGAGATCACGGAGCTCGCCGCGAACCGCTGCAAGTACGGTGGCCAGTACAAGCGCGAGCGTGGACGCAGGTATCCCAGATATCCACCTACGTGGAAGCCAGCCAAAGACACCCCTTGAAACTAGTCCCTGAACTGTTATCCTTGTAGTCACATAGTTGCGAGGAGGAGCGAAGACTATCTGGATAGCAAAGTGACTCGTTTATCGTTTTTTTAAAATATTTTTCTTTTCGCTTGGAACCGTCAACGGGGAAAAGATTAACGTTGTAAATCGAGTATTTTGAATTTGCTCGAGAGGTTTTTCAAAGCTACGAGGACGATGCTGACGATAAGATTTTTACTCCGAAAGAACATTGGAATTTTGATACTGTGCGATATTTTCTTTCTTTCAATACAAAAGAGAAAGATATTTGAGTGAATTTTTCGCGTAATCTATTTTTCGAAGAATGCGATTGTAGAAACTTTTTGTTAGCATCGTTTATAGAAATCTGACTTTTCAATTAATTCGTGATTATTTTATCCTTTCAATATTTGTTGACGAAAGAGATCATGTGGTACGTACGTTCCTTGATTTTGAATCTTCTTTTTTGTCAAGATATAAACGGAATCACAACTGCTATCCAGAGTAATTTTTTAACTAGCGTAAATATCCCTCACCTTCACTATACCTGGTCCGTAACTGTTAGAAAACATGGCATCCCAAATTTTCTGAGATCACTATTACCCTTTTTTTAAAAACCATTTCTTTCACCGTTTATTTAACGTAACCTTGTGCTGACTCTCACCGCTTTTCTTACCCACCTTTTACCAAATTAGCAAATATATCTTGGTAACACGTGCTGGTATGCTTGGACTTTTGTAAAAAGAAAAGTACACACACGAGTTTTTTATTGTTCTATACACACATGTTTATATACACTATAGTAGATGAGATCAATATATTACTGTTGCATCTCTCTCTATTTCTTTCTCTTCCTTTATCTTTCTGAATATTTATATATACATTTGTTATACATATATACATATATACATGGTAATATGTATATGACTGCCTCACCGCACGGATTCGAGATTTTGTAGTTTGTACATTCTTGTTCCTTTTTACCGATTTGTCGACGAATTTTCATTTTTTCTTCCGATTTTTTTCAATATATATATATATATATGTTTAAATAAGGCGCGGATATATTTTCCTCTTTTCGTTATACAATTTGTTTCATTGGTGCGTATTGTTTGTTTGATTTTGTTTTTCGCCATTGTTTTTTACGTCGGATCGGGCAACCCTTCTGCTTTTAATTGCGTAACAGGATAGATCGTCGATTGCTTCGGCATGAAAACGTTGATTTGCGTGTAATGAAAATCTTCTTCCACGACTTGGTTCTCGTTTGAGTAAACACCGATTGGTCGATCATTTAATCACGCGAATTTTTCTTTCACTTTTCTCTTTTTTATTACATATACAATGGATTAAAAATTTTCAGCACATCTCATATTGAATAAAAATTGGCTGCATCGACAGCGTTTTTACTATTGCTTTGTTTATTACAATTTATGAAATATCGCTTTTCTCATTGTTGCAAATACACAATGTTTATTTTCTCATTATTATAAACACACAAAGTTATTTTAATTTATTTCTAAACAAATTAATATTTTAAGCGACATAATAACAAGAACCAGGTCATTGAAGTATATTGTATATATCGTTTTTGATTTTGTAATTTGTTTTAATTCATGATTAATTTTTTGTTTAATCACAGATAGTTATTCTTAATTTGTATATTATTTATGTATTAATCAAATTTATTATATCGTGTACTTTGAAGTCTATATTTTGTTGTAGAGGTTTTGTAGAGAATTAGTATAAAATTGCTGATTTCGATACGTTAATCGACCAGTCTTTCACTTGTTTTAAATAACAACCAAAGCCTCGATCGACGGTTAAATAATTTCTCAACAAAGGGGGAAGTTATTTACATAATTATTTTGTAATAATATCTTGTACAATATATTTTAATAATTGTTTTACTCTTTATTGAATGTAAATTGTCAATTTGGTTATAAATTTGATTATTCTGTTGAAGGAGTGTCGGTAAGGTGAATGGAAATTGTCAAATCCACTGTATATATATAATATATATAATCATATATGTATATATATAATTATCTTATATATGTATATATAAGATGATTTCTTTTTCAATTAGGAGAAGCTGTAGATACTTTCTAAGCAAAGGTAGAGAAAATTGGTGAAAAATATTTCTTGTATGGATCAGTAGAAATAAAACAGACTTTTAATTGTATCGACTTATCGATATATAAATTTATATAGTACCTTTTAAGGTGATCATGCAACATTAGATACTCTGAAGCAACGTACATACATATAAATGTATATCCACTCTTTTTACACTTAACATGCTTTACATAAAACATTTATAACTTCTTTGTTATTACTTTGTTGTCTATCTCAATTTGTATTAGCCTTTCTTTATTATTATGTTGTAATCTCCTATTTTTTTATGCAAAATGATTGAATCAATATTATTTCAATATAAATACAATTAAACTTCATTTAACCAAACCTTCAAGCAGGACCAAAATGTTTTATTAAATAATGAAATTATCCTAACTACCTTTTGAGTGACTTCAAAAAACTGAAGATTAAAACGATGGAAAATTAAAACACCATCGCTTTATGCTACTATAAGTATATTCTCAATACTAAAACTACGAGACACTCTTGGAATAATCCATTTCTTTCTATATATCCACTCTAATGCTTATATTTTCCATACTTTATAAAGAATGCATAGTCTCAATATTTAATTGAGAGAAATATAAAAATGGGTCTGACTTAAAGCATTATATTCGAAGAAGCAATGAAATTTAAGGGAAAGAACTTTTAATCTACCAATATTCTCCATCGTCACTTAGAAACGTGTTACACGCTGTCTCGAAACTATGATGAATCACTAAACAGTGCACATATGTTACCGATACGGTCGTGATATGTCAGCGTGAGGATCTTTGTATCGATTAATCAACAGGAAACGATTAGTTTGGGTTTTTCGATACCATGTAATGGGTTCGATCGTATCAGTTTTTACGCCATCTTGGAAAACTCGATGATATCAGTGATAGGGATTGCTCGACATTGTCAATCGAATATTATCAAACGAATTATGCAACTTCGATATTATTACGTCAAGCAGATTGATCGAAAGAGGAAAAAGATCGTTCGACTTTTTCTAAACTATTCGATATTTCTTGAAAAAAAGCATGATGATCGACGCAACGATGAATTTTCTATACTCCATCGTTATATATATATATACGTTCTCTTCGATAAAAGGAACAAAATTTAAGAAACTGCAAATTCGGGATATTATACTCCTCGATCTACGAGCGTCTCCAATGACGTGGAACGTATCTTTAAGCCATTCCGATTGTCCGAGAGAATAAATAATCCCTCTTCTTTTTGTATCGATCAATGTTCCAGTTTGTCCTAGGGAACTTAATAAACGTTTTCGAGCAGTGTATTTGTCGTGTCGGAATCGAGATACCATGGTTATCGAAGTAGTGTGGGACCGTATATCTTTTGGGAAGATCGTGAAGTTCAAGTGATCGGTAGAATGGTACGGAATGGAAAGGAGGAATCGTGAAGCAGCGGGTTGCGAATGTCGCTGATACTTTTAAACATAACCGAGACATAACATTAATCGATTAACTGTAATACGATAAAGTATAGGCTAAGAAAGTAGGAGGAATTTTATCGTGAAATTTCTATTGTGCGGTTAAAGAAATCCCAAAAGTATCAGCGACTCGTGGGTAATTTTTGTTTTTTCTCTTTCTCTCTCTTTCTCTATTTCTATTTCTATCTATCTACTCTACCTATCCCTCTCTATTCACGAACCGAGTTTCTTGGTGGCATGCGTTAGTGCTCTTGGCTAGCCTGTAGAATTTCCAAGGGTGAAGAAACCCGTCGCGGAATGGCCTGTTAGAGAAGGAACGGTTTTTCTCACTCGACGCACGAGCGAAAAGGAGAAGCCTCACATCGTCGGATCGAGACACGATTTTCTCTGGCTTGATATAAGATATAATACTTGGCACTTGAATTAGAACGCAGCAGTAGAAGGGTGGTGCAGGCGTAGGCACATGCGGCTGCTCTTTAGGGATTTTACTAGTAGAAATTGCACGTATAATTGCGAGAACACTCACACAGACAATGCTTACCTTTTGGCGTCGAACGGGCCTAACGCGGAGAAGGCGTATGTACTGTGAGACTGAATCGGTCAGCGAAACGCGTGAACGAGATCGGAACACTCTCTATCCGCTTGTTCGTGTTCGCATGGTAATAAGAGTAGAACAAGTAACCAAGCATGGTTTATCGTTGATCCTTTGATCACTTGTAACGTAAATTATTTAGAAGTTATTTAATCGAGCTCGGTCTAACATACTTACGTTTCTTTTTTTCATTGTAATCTTTTATTAAGTTAACGTAGATACGTCACGGTATATGCATACATACATACATATACACGTTATGATGTTTGTTATATCGATGCTCAAGCGATTTCAATAACGAAGAATACTTTTTACAAAGTTTACGAGACATTAAACTATATTTGTGTTAATCTTTGTTCGCGTATCATCGTCTTTTATTTAGACTTACTATCGTTTGGATATAACTCTCTGATACCACGATCTTAAATTTAAAAAATGGCGAAATTCTATGCAATATACAACTCTTTTCGAATATATTGATATTTAGTCGTTCTTAAATTACACGAGTACGTATTTAAAGGATTTATTGAGAAAATAATGGATTGCAAATCGAAAAATGGTTATAAACCACATATATTGAACAGCCTTCCCGTCGTTTCCCGTGGAACGCTTACTCATTATCCTACTTCGTTGTTCAGGCACATAGATAGCCTCTAGTTTCAGCTACATCGAAAAATCTATCTCCCTTTCTCTTTTTCTATCTCTCTCTCTTCCCTTCTTTTTCTTCGACAAATTACATGCATATGCATACACGTATATTATATGCGATACGTATTATATACGATGTCTGTATGCAGTCTCATATGGACAAGGGAACACTCATAGCAGCCACCTCAAGAATTTTTTTTTCAAAAAATATTTATACGAGAGAGAATTGCTAAAAAAAGATTCATAATGTCCATCACGATCATCGCGTTAACACGTTACATGTGTATATGCATATACATATACCTTTTCTTTTCTTCTTCTTTTCTCACTTTTTTTTTTATTCATTCAAATATTTATTCGTGTATGGACGTACATATATGATACATATTGTATTATATATACATTACATGTATTTTTTTCCATGTGTGCATACATATACATAGAAATGTTAGTACGTACATATACGGATATTTATTCACACAGACATGCACCACTGAGCAGAAGGAAAGCGGGAAAGAGACAACATACACGCATAGATTGACACTAGCCCATGTCCCAAGAAACACTCTTCTTTCGAATATATCGTTAATCAGAAAAGGAAGAAGGAAAAAAGAATAACTTGCGATGTATTATAACGCGATTACGCTCACAGACTTCGTTGCCGCAGACGCACGCTTCTTTTCTTGAGAATTAGTCGTTCGAGATCGATCGTCTATTGGCCTGTTCTATCAGTCGACGTGCATAATTCTAATTAGCGGTTCTCAAGTGTATTGATATGTGTGAACGTATATATGTATCATTCGAAGATATAATTATAATATGGAAGATACTTCGAAATTGTATCATTTACATTAAGGTTATCAATAATATAATAAACAACGATGAAGAAAGTGCTCTTTTCTCTAGTAGACAATATGTTCGATATCATTTTACTTTTTATAATCATATTTACAAGTGTGTCATAGGCAATATTATCGAGCACTTTAATCAAATTATGCTAACTGTGCTACACAGATAAAGCGAGATGAAATATATATATTAGATAAGAAATGGTTCTTTTATCATCACTCATGATCTATTATTTTTACATTTGAAATATTGTATATAAACTTGTATATTTTTGGATGCATAATATTCTGAAATCTTTTGTATTATATATTGTTTTTCATTTCAGAAACATTTCATAAACATTTTTGTACATTTGCAATATGTTGATTGAGAACTGCTATTTTACATGGTCGACATAGAAAAAAGTATGGATATTTGTATTACGTTTTTTAATAAAACTGTGATTATTTCGAAGATGTATCGTTAATTTGAACAAGTGAAAGATCTAAGCCAAGGTTGAGATAATTCTAGAAATTAACCTTGATCAAATTTCCATTATATAACTACGATTTTTTGGATTCGTATATATATATCATTACATAATGAATTCATATAACGAGTTGAATTTAATATATACGTAAAATTACTTCTGTACATCATTAATCGAATTTAATTGCCATCATCGCTATAAATTTTAACTAATATTATAATGACAGCTTCATCTTAACATCACACATTTATAAACTGTTTTATATTGTTTAAGTAAATTCTTTATAACATCAAGTTTATCATTTAATCAATTTACTATCTATCGTACAAATGAACGTTTGAAAAAAAGCAATAGTATCTCTTTTTTGGCGAAAGAATCTTTCATTCATCGACCATAATACACCTGACTCAATAAATTTATTTTATAAATCCAAAGAGGCCGATCGACGATTTTTTTCTTCTTAAAAAAAGAGAAAAGAATATAAAAAAGATTGTAGAATTATAGGACGTGCACTAGCGTCGAAATTGTCATTCGAGTTCGACAGTTTATCATATTCGAAGTGGACACATACATCGAGAACATCCTATGATCGCTTCGAGAAGAGGAAGAAAGAGAATCGCATTAACATTTGCGATAATATGGCATAGCCGAAATGATACTCTAAGGATACTAACTATGTCTACTTTTGCTATTTCGTACATTTCTAAAGGCTACATCGATTGTGTGAAGCGCTAATATAGACGAGTGATAAACTAATCAGACGCTAACATCGCTCGCTAACTGCTCTATAACTAAAATTAGAATAGTGCATTAATATTTTTTATCGTGCGGCAACGATACAGTGCACATTGAAACGCGTCTTTCGATCTCACGAGGCCAATGACTAGAATAACTTCGATATATCGAGTCATGCAATGACACCGTACCCTCGTCAAACAGGAATATCTTCTTTCGAATTCCTTGGAAATTTCGTTTCGGTAAAACGGGTTTGTTCGATACGATATCTCGTACCACAGGGGGTTGCTGTACTCTTTCGTACGTACAGAACAAAACAAAAAAAGAAGGAAAAATAAGAAAGATTTGTACCTAAAAAGGAAAAAAAAGAAAATGTTCTCCTAAAGCTTTCTCGATCCGTTCATCGACGTTCATACATATCCACCGAGAGGTAGAAGCGATTATTTTTTGTTGTGAAGAGCTAGTCAAACGAAATATAACCGTCAAAAAAAAAAAAAAGAAACAAAAAACAAAAGAAAAAGGGAATACGAATCCTGTTGTATCGAAGAGTTCGCGCAAAATTCAACGAATACATACGAGCTACCTGCCAATGGACTAGGTAGACGTGTCGGCACGTGTAGTTATCGTTAGGCCTAGGTGTAGGAGTGTAGGACCTAGGTGTAGGTAGCCTACCTACCCCGCCCTTTATTTGGAAAGTGTTCGTTTCCATATCTATTAACTATTTGGGCCGTGGCACGCATAGCGGTACAGCACTGTTAATCGTGTCTCTATGAGTGGCCGCGCAGCCCGGTAGCTGAGCCAAAACTTACTTCCGTCATAAGTGCAAATTTCCTCCCCCTCGCCAGCTCAGAAAAAAAAGAAAAAATATAACCCACTAAAAAAAAAACTAGCTAAGGTACCACCTGTGTACGACGCATTTAGCGATCACTTCGACTGGACGAGACGATACCGGTTCTCATCAAAAAAAAAAAAAGAAAAAGAAAACATGACCGAGTCTTATGTAAAAAAAAAGAGAAACAAAAAAATAAAGCATACAAATTGCCACCCTTGTCACACAAGTGTATTGATGCGAGTGTTGTGTTCTGTTCTATCACGTGGTGTAGGCCATATTCGCCAGTTGTATCCCCGAGATAATTGACCTGATCGGGACGCGAAACAAGTATGGCGGCACTTTGAAGAACGAGCGAGGTCGCAGGTGAGAGACACAGCCAACCAACTAGCTTTCCCGAGTTGAGTCACCTTTCGCAGTCCTAATTACTACCAAACTGTTCATACTATCCCCCTTCTTGTATATGATGTACACCTGAATCTTCCTACAATAGCCCTCTCCCTGTCTCCAGCACGACGTCATGAAATTTGCCATATATTTTTTGTCCGTATGCACCTGGACATCTAAAGTACTTAACACACGATCGCATTTGCCTCGATGTCAGATTACCTACACGACCCCTTGATATGTTTCTACTGTCACAGATACACAGAATAGAATACTATATCTTTTACATCGACAAGCCTGAAAAAGAAATTCCTTGGATTGCCCGTTACGTTTTATATTTACACCCAACACACGTGTAAACATAATATACATAACACGTACGCGTGGGCACGAGCACGCGCGTTACATACACACGTATATGCATTATAAATATATAAACGTATTATATTTATATATTTACGGTATTAGCGAGTAAATATATAAATATACACATATTATATTATACACGTATAGAGGCAGTGATTTAGAATCGCAGAATTGCAGTTCAGTACCTGCTCTTCGAACTAGTTGTCAGTGAGCGTTAATGCAACCGTGCTTCCACAGTCCCCGAGAACACAGTCCCCAACCCTTGTCCACCGACACTATCAGTCAATCAGCTAGTCCAATTACCATCTCAGATTCACCATACCCCAGTAACTGGTGTTAGCTTGTTTGTTTACTTGACCGCACTTGGGACAAATACGGCTTTATCGCGCTAGTTTCCTCGAAACTTCACGAACAACGAGGAGCGAATGGTATATAAAGAAATTCATCTGGATGAAATTTTAATTAAAAATATTAGAAATCTATACCCATTTTATTTTCTTTTTTTTATATTTTGAATCCTTTATCCTCAATTAAAGACGAAAGTTATACTTTGAAGGATACAATGACTAATACAATACAATGAATTAATTTGCATTCCTCGTTTTTCGAATTTCATCTAGTTAACATAATAACGATTCTCTTAACTGCAATTACATAACAAGTGAAAAGATCAATTCATCCGAATAACCTAGGCGTAGAAGAATGTATCGCTACCTTGACGCCATAATGTACTTGACATTAGATTTCCGTATCCAATCGTCGTGCGTGTTTTTATCGTACAATAAAATTGTCAAATTGTTCGTGTTTGGCGACAAATATCCACCACTCGTACAATCATGTTTCGTGGACGTGGCACAGAGCACAGAAAATATATAAATAAGTACGTTGGAGCTGTATTTCTCTCTGAGTGCAAAGGGTCAACGCCCAGCATGTATCCTGCATTTTCAATTAATATTTAGGCCATATATATGTATATGGCCTAAAGTTGCAATACTTAAGTGTAATAACCTTGGTGTTTTAGACAGCATTAATTATTGTTTTTACGTGTAAATCTTGGAGAAAGGACAGTGGTAAAGTGAAATTCCGCCTTGGATTATAAGCTCACAGGATGGACCATGTGAATTGTTACAGATTTGTTTCTCTGGAACTAATAAGCACACCAGTGTAATTATTTTTTCTATGATTTATCATATTGTCTTTATGTTGTACGTATAACGAATATTTAGTAACTGGGAGATAAAAATATCGAAAGTTTAAAAAATACTGCTTTTGGCAACAATTGCTGCAAATAATTTCTCATGAGATAACTATGACTCGTCCCATGCAAATGTAGCGAATCGAATAATGTTATTGGATCTATTAGGGAACAAAACGAAATGCTCCACGTTTTTGACTATTCCAAGTAGTAAAAACATTATAGTTAAATTGTATTATTAAATTAAATTTCTATTATTTACAACTAATTCTACAGATGTATAATTATTCTTCTGGAATTTACCAGTTCCCAAAAATTTTGTCATCATTCGTATATATGTTCTTAAATTTGTAATTTATTGCGTTTATTTGATCAAATAAGCTATAGCAGTGCATGAAATATTAATATATTCATTATGTTGTATCCTAAGAAACTGATCAATTCTTATAAGTTTATTATTAAAAATTAGTGGATTTCGATACATCCATTATTAAGAGCTAATAAATTCTAGATTTTTATATATATATAAATATTAAAAATAATTAAAAATATATACATACTAATTATGTTGATTGTCGAGTATTCTTTGTACAAGATATCCTTTACTTTCGTTTTTAGTTGCCTCGATTATTCAATTCTTATAACTAACTTTCTTTTGTTCTTCGGATGCAATAACAGCATTTCCAGTGATACGAAATATTTATTAAATAATAATGTAATAAAGGAATTACGTTTCTGGCAGTCTCCGAGATTACTTTGCGTAACAATTTATATGACTCACCCTGTATACGCTTTATATACGTATATCATCAATACACGTATATAAAGCTGTATGTATACGCATATATGTACTTATATATTGCTAATCATGTGTCACGCGCTATTCAGGTTTTACGAAGGGATTGTCAATGGGCCAACAATCGTATGTTTTAGATTAGGGACGATTTTGTATAGCCATACATATAACATCCTTCTTAAATTGAACATCATTTTATAATTTCCGTTAGCGGGATTACGCTTGTTTTGTAAGACAAACAATAAACTCAACACCACCGGTAATTAGAGTTCCTTCAATTATGTAAATTAAAATATACTTACACACGATTTACGCATACGAGTGTGCAGAGTGAGCCAACACGGAATAAACCATACGCTCCATAAAACATTTAGATTGTC
This sequence comes from Bombus pyrosoma, assembly GCF_014825855.1. Taxonomy (NCBI): domain Eukaryota; kingdom Metazoa; phylum Arthropoda; class Insecta; order Hymenoptera; family Apidae; genus Bombus; species Bombus pyrosoma. The sequence goes on along the minus strand of NC_057778.1, from coordinate 570,569 downwards.
GTTGTTATGGATATTTTTTTCAGAGTTACCAAGGTTATCAATCTCTTCCTAAATGAATCTATATGTTTTCCCCCTTGCATGTTGTAGCTAACGTTAATGAAATTTCCAACGTACAAGGTTAAAAGATACAGTTACAAACAAGCTAAATCGATGTCCTTTGGCAACGACGCGTTTTCTCTACGTAACAATATTAATAAAATACAGAAACTATTTTTTCAGTTTTTTTCTGACTTCCAGTTGGACTTTCAGGTTTTTCGATTTTTCCGGAATAATAGGTTTTCCTCTCTTCTTGCACGTTAGCTTTTTCCTTTTGTTGAAAGAGATCTGTGGTGTAAAAATAAACGGCTCGTGATAGATCGAATCGTCCGAACGGTATCATGGTGAAGATTTAAAGATCAAAGATTTTCGTCGAAACGTATCGAGAAAAAGAAACCTGTAGATTTATTTAGAGGCAGTGATAACGTGGATAACTTTGAAAGCAATGATCCCCGGAGAAACAACAATACGGCGAATTCGTCGAATTCTTCTCCCTTATTTTCGTCTCTTATTGAGAAAGGCATTTTGCAATCTATTTATCTCAACTCACTCTGTATAATTCATAGTCATCTTGATCTTATACGCACACAGAGACAATAATTAACGGCGGTACTGTTGATCGTTGCACGTACTACTCGATACACCGAGCAGCGTCCTAGTGACAATATTAAGGTGTCACTCGTCGAATGTATTCACTGTGTATGTTAAGTTTTTGCTCGATTTTTATCATTCGTGCGATTTTATCATCAGATCGGTAATATGTTCTTCGAGAAATTTGGTTAAACACAGCTTTTCGACAGGCACGAACTTGCGGCGAATTTTTTTGTGACGCACTCGACCGCGAGACAAACAGAGAAGCGCATCAAGCTCGATACGAGATGTACTCCTTCAAATGATTTTCCCGGTTCGCATCGTCAGTTATGTATAAATCGATCGGTGAATAATACTTGCCAAGAGTAACGGTTCGAATTGTGCGAACTCGACGTGCGAATATTTTTCCACATTCGATTTGTTCTCTCTACATGGGCAATAGGACTCGAACGACACGCGACTTTCTCCATTCTAGGGAATTATACACGATATACTCATAACTTATCTCATAAATACACGACACTCACGTCTCGACATTCACGTAACAAAGCGTCGGCCCCGTATAGTAGATTAAAGAATAACCTCATCTGTAAGGCCTAATTATTGATATTCATTTGTTCTGGCCCATGCTGGATTCAGTGGCACACAAGATCCGTGTGTTTATTATTTTTTTGATATTTTCATGACAGATTAAGATTCCACGCAGACGAACGACTTTTTTACTGGATCCGTGACAATTGTGTAGATACACACGAATATACATAAATATAAATATAAAAATTATATTTAAGCACGACGATGCTTTAATGTTTTAATAATGTCAAATCAGTGATATAACAGTGCGGTTTCACGACAGTGACGCTTTGTGATCTGGTGAAATTATATTTGCAATGATGCAACACGCACGAGAGCGACACACACGAAATATAATAACGCAAAAACCACTGCGAAATCGCAACAATGTTGCATCGTTCATTTATAGCGAGTGGGTCGATTACGATAAAAAAGCATGCGGAACTCGTTCGTCTGCATCGAGTTTAATCGTGGAACATCGTATAATCGCGCAAACCAGCCTGTGTCTGCTGAGTTCACGATGAGCCTCGCATTAGATGCCATCAAGTAGAGAGGATTGGGCATGGAATGTCTATGGCGAATTGTTTTTTTCTTATTCGATGCAATTAACACGTTATCGTCACTCTAAGCAGTATTTTGTATGAGTTACTTTGTACTAGCAAGAGTATGTGATTTTTAATTCACACCGCACGTAGAATTAACACGACTAGAGATTTAAAAAAAAAAAGTGAATCTTGTGCTTGTAACTTGATTGCAAGGATCGAACGTCAACGAGCCTGCACTCTTACGTATTTCATCCAGTTCTTTTTGTCATGTTTATCTTTTGTCTGTATAACTGTATGTCTAGCACAGATGATTTACCCACGTATGTTGTGTGTGCGCGCGCGTGCTCGCTAGCGCGAGCGCGTGTGCGTAATTATTCGATCGCATTAGTTGGCTAAAACGACTCACTCCAATTCCTATCGCAGTTCTGGTAAGTTTAGTCCATTAATTAGTTCTACTTATATTTACGTCTACGTTACATGAATATATATATATATACCTATATATATATATTGTTTTATACATATATACATATATAAAAGAAAAGTAAACTGGAGTACGTGCGATTTTTCCTAATTGTCAAGCAATAGTTTTTCGCAACGTTTGCAAAGTGTATAATTTGGTTCTAAATTTCATTCGAACGGACGTATCGTTTTCGATTAATCGACGCGGATCTTCGAGCCGAAATTCGTTATTGTGGCAGCAGACTAAAATGGTGTAAAAAAAAAAAGAAAAAAAAATGTTCTGAACGATGTCCATATTTTTTTTCTCTTCTCACTCGGTTGCGTTGCTCTCGCGCAGATTCATTTGACTGTATTTACGCCCTCGAGCGGCATCGCGACAAGTGTACCCTCTCGAGGAATGTGTTCAAAGAAAGAAAAGCAAATGGAAACAGCAGAAAAGCGACTGGCTGGCAATCAGAGAGAGAAAAACGTAACGAAATCGTTAGTCGGTTGATACATATGTATGTATATTATATATAGAGCGTGTACACATGGTAGTTGCTTGTAAGTTTTTTTTATCTTTTTTTTTTTATTTTCGACTGTCTGTACTTAACCGGGAGTGGAATCTAATTCGTTCGTTGTGTTGGCAGACATATTGTCGTGTGTGGCCACATCACCTACGAATCAGTCTCGCACTTCCTCAAGGACTTCTTGCACGAGGATCGCGAGGACGTCGACGTGGAAGTTGTCTTCTTGCATAGGTATGGTTATCGATCCGATATTTTACTATACCTAATAAGACCTCGTGCATTTTTCTCCTAGTTTGATCTCATGTTGGTCAACGAACCACTGTATGATTGATCTATCTATAACAGACATTAACCTCTGACCTTTTCTTACATAGAACAATTAGACTGCTCAACGTAATTAGTGGATCGCTGCTCTAAACAGATTCATTGCACCAATCAAGCAAATGAAGGAGCCCTACGGGCTTGTTAGATCGATTGTACTACAATAACGATTAAATTTAAGACGATCGTTATTACACACACATTATATTCGAAAGAATATATAGATACAAATAGTGATATAAAAATCAAAGTGGGATCCCCTAATTGTTTTTAGCAGTGCACTTTCCTACGTGCATAGTGTTATGTACATTGCAGACAGATTATTATACGATTATACAGGGTGACACATTTCTTTCCATATCCAATCTCACTTCTCGAATAACTTAATACAAATATGCGATCGATCTTGTACAATACAAATCCAATTACTATCAAAATTACATCTTAATGTCTCTTCACAATCAATTACCTTAAATATCACGATGTGTTATATGTGCTAATCGTTAACCAATACAAAATTAAGTAAGTCTGCTACTGTAATCGTTACCGATAAGCAGTCATATCGAACAATGTCATGCGATATCGATGATTTTCATGAAATGAGAATAACCGTGACTTGTAGTATTATAATGATGTGACAACTGGGGTAAGTGTAGGCTCACCGATTTCTGTAGGTTTCCCAATTATATTAGCTTTCCAGCGGTTATACGAACAAAGACGATCAGACCCTGTCAACTTGACGTTTATTTTCGTTATCTTTCATTTTCAAAGCGGAATTTCTCTCATTTGGGTTAATACGAATATTAATTGAAGATTGAATTTTCGAGGTTAACTGTTTTCATTGTCAACAGAGAGCTGAATGCACAGAGAAATGTACAAAGTAGGGGAAGCCAAGGGCACCCGGTGCGCCGATGCACGGTTTTGATTGTTCGAACACGATGGTCTGATCGTCATTGTCGTAAGGAGTGATCTGTGTTTCCAGGAAAGAGCCAGATCTCGAATTGGAGGGTCTCCTGAAGAGGCATTACACGACCGTGGAGTTTTTTCAGGGCACTATGATGAATGCTGTGGACCTGGAGCGTGTCAAGGTATCCCGAACCCTAAAACAACCATCACATGAAAACCTCCGCCAAATCAAACAACCTAATACCAATCTCCTCTTTGCGTGGCAGCTCGTGCTTCTTATTTCCTTGTAGTTTTTTAGGTTTTTGCGCGGTTATTTACTCAACAATTTAATCTTATATCGATCGAACGATATAGATGTCTGATATATAGATGTCTATATGTTATGCGTATTTTAATTCATGACATGGAAGTGTACATAAAAACGTATGCGTTCTTAGTTGTAGCCAGGTTTATACATCTTCTTCTTTATTTCTTTCGATTTGTATTTCTACAACCTTTTTTCTTCCTTCTATTCTTCTTCTATTTCATGTTACTAATTATACGGTTGACCGCTATTTATTTGGGATCCAGGTATGAGACTTTTCCTTGTGGTGTCATGTAACGACGAACAATTGGAATAATTGATCAGACATGATGAAGTACTTTAAGAATTCTTCGAGGGTGTCTTACAGAGAAACCTTGAAAGGAATAATTTGCTTCATTCAAGAATATATTTTTCAATCTCCACCACGAATTACATTCTTTCTGATATATTTTCTATCTTGAACGATCTTGTAGCTCAAGAGCTGTTGTCACTCTAGAAATTATTAAAAGAACGTATATCTACCTCACCATTTACTAATATTCTTATCCTCACCATCGTCTATGAAACAGTCGTTTTTATCGTATGACATCACTCTTGGGAACAAATATTTCGAACAAAATGCTTCTTCATATATTCCGAGATTACGCAGAGAACCGCATTTAATCATTTATAAAAATCACTTTATATATATATATATAATATATGTTGGTGTATGTACATACTACACGCATATATGTACGATTTATACGTAGAAAGCAATTGCTTGTGACTGCATGGTATGCTGTAATGAGCTATGGAGCCGAATCAGCGTGCAGTAGAGACTTACTTAGATCTATTATACTACATGATATATATATATCGTATATCCTTGACTTCCGAGGAAGTGTACTTAATTTCTCTTTTTTTCTTCAAATGATGAAACGTAGATAATGTATCGATAAAGCCTTTAGAAGCTTAGATGGCTGCTGTTCCTCGAAGGTCTGACAAACACGACAGCATTATTACGTTTATATCACTTACATTATAAGTCGAATCTCCGCCCATCTCTGGCGGCCTACTCAGCGAGAAATCTCGCAAAAAAGGCGTCCACCGATATCTGAGGTGAACATTATTTATGAAAAGAAACGTATCATTTTGTCGGGCCCGTGCCATTTAGGAAACCACCAGATCTCGAGCTGGAGGGACTATTCAAACGGCACTTCACCACCGTGGAGTTCTTTCAGGGGACCATCATGAACCCCATTGATCTGCAAAGGGTCAAGGTGAGTCTGATACTCTAATTGTTCAAATCAAATAATAATCCTCGATTCCCTATCTCTTCTGAACATGCAAGACAAAACCTATAATAATTACACCGACTTGTATCAACCTGTGTATTATTTGGCGAATGCCACTGTGCACATATATATATATATATGTACGTGTGTATAATCTGACCACAGTAGTAACAAAATTGTTGAAAATTGGGCTACGTATCGTTGGCGAAAAGCATTCAATCTGTAACCTATTTTATTTTCTGTTTTGGTCTATGATAATAACAACGAGGACAATTTTTATGATTCATTTCTTATTTAATGTTTGTTCATAGTATTTACAAATTGCGTGATCTTTAGTTAGAATTATTTTATGAAAGTGACCCCCTTTACCTACATAAGCATAGGTTAAATAATAAAATAAAAAATACCGATTATTGGTACTGAACTTTCGACATTTACCGAGGCGTGTAATTATAAGTAGTTGATGTTTAGTCAATATTAGCCGAGATTCTGCGCGGAAAACTAATATAAAAATAAAATTATGAAAAAATTTATGTAGAAAATGTATAATGATGTAAAATTTCAATGTTGCAAAAAGCCGCAATTTATTCACGACCATTTATAACAATCGGTGTCCTATGCAAGACACTGTAAAATTTGTCTAAAGGATATAAAGTCACTGCATTTAAAAGGAGTAATTTTATGAAATTTCTTTCTGATATTTCATTGTGAAGAATTTTTATGTATTTTCAATTGCCTCAAAAATGTGCCACTGTTTTTAGATTAATTGGTCATATCATACATACATACATACATACATATATATATATGTGTGTGTACATAGATATACATCTTTGTGCTCAACATCCACAGGATCATCGAATTGTCGTATTCCTCCGTTTGTGTCGTAGCAGCTTCCATGACGTAGTATTATACTTGTACTTTGAACTTTATGCCTCTTGACAATGTGTGTTAAAAGTTCCATTGTTTACGAACTTTCTTTAACACTTAACTCCTTTTACCCATTTTCTTATTTACAAATATTATATTTTCAGTATCATTGACATTCCAAAACCATTTGTAATTTTACTCCGAACTTGATGGTCAGTCGGAGGTTTCTAACATTCGTTACATCATCTCGTTTCCTCCATTTATCTGATTTTATGTTTTTTTCTAAGATAATGGAAACCATCTTACTTCTTAATAACGTATGTAACAACGTATGATGAAGTTTAACACGTGATATTTTCAAACTTACTCGTCAATGGTATTTGATTTGTTAAATTCTTGAATATTTTTCTATGAAAATATCAAATGTTTTAAAATAGGACTAATTTTTGGAAATTTAATAGACTAATTTTTGGAAAATTAAGAATTGAATGAAGTTTCTGTTACGTTCATAAAAGCACTCACATAAAAAAAAAATCGGAGGTTAATTAGAACCATTTCTCATTTGGTCCCTACTTTATTATGTGAATGATAGTTAAAACGAGATATGTTGTATTCTAGATGCTGCTTTAGTCATCGTCATATTATTAATCACAAAAAGTACGAGGATATAGTGTCATGGTTGCTGCTTCTAATAATTAGTAGTCGTTCGAAAATTGACATTCTGCGAAAGGACAAATGTTGTTGTTCCAAAATGGTTGTTGCCTGTATGTTCCCTTCTGTGCACATTGACGATGTTTCATGGAATCCCTTTGACGCGCTTTCTATGCTGTCATCTGCTTTCGTGTTCCGTCAATATGTAATAGCTCGTACAAGTTTAATCGAATAAACATACACGATACTTCACGAACGTTCGTGGTAAAAGTTTCGTAACGAACATTAACATTTTGAACATCTTCCGTACAACTGTATCGTTGGAATTAAATTCGATTCTTCGATCAAATTTCGCCAGGGACCAGCAAAAAATGTTCGATCTCGTAAAGGAAATATTCTTAGTCTCTCCTAACGCGTGTTAACATGCATACGTTCTGTCGTCTGCGTCAAATTGCGTGAAAAAAACTCTCTCGACGGTTGTTTACTACCTTTGGATAACAACCATGTCGTGTCTACGTGTCAATCCAGGTGGGTAAGTGCTTGTGAATGGAGTTTAAGTAAATAATTATACTTTCTAAGAATTTACTTTCTGTTAGAGACTTAGTTTTCCATTATAACAGTGAGTCACGATTCTCTGTTAAGTATATCATATAGATTCTGCATTAAGAAAAAAAAAAAAAGACAGAATAGTATGCTTGGCTATTTATACAATATTTCTTTTACAACGATTAAATTTACGTCAGATTGGTAGATGAGCATGTTGACACTACTTTGATATCATGAATTTTAGCGATTCGTTATTTGATTCACATGTATTTAAGGAATGTCGCAACAATTTGCTTTCCTACTTTGTTATTGTTTTCAAAATGCGTCGGAGATACGTGCAATTATATTTGTATAATATAATACTTAGATCGCGCTCGAATATCTATGTAAACTCATATTTTGAAATGTTGAAATGAGTATTTTCAATATTTTATATATTCTTACATATTGTGTAAATTCTATACATTTTTCTACTTTTAAATTTCCTATAAATGCATAAAAATCCGCAGTCTAATAATAAATCAGGACACAATATTAATAAGATATCAATAAAAATTCTTAATAAAATATATTCATTTTCCAAGATTCTTTTCTAAATATAAGCACGTCGATTTTTGAAAAAGTGCATTTGTTCCTACGTGTCTACGACGCATAGTAACATTTACTAGTTAACGCTTACAACAAAATTTTGAGACGTAGCTGCATATTCCTGCATACTCAATGTAATCAGAGATTAGTTGTTCCATACTCTTTTTGTCTTCCTTCCTTCATTTCTACCCCGACACATTTCACTTGATTAGAAAATCACATTATACCGCGCATATGGCGCATTTTACTTTTCTAATTATTCGCTAATTATTGAACATTCGTTAGGTTGTATCCCAGATTCGAAAGCAATGTATCGAACATTTGATATTATCTATATATTTGCTATACTCGCATTAAATAAAACCGATCAAACAGACTAAGTTTTGCGTTACGATTTTCTTTCGCTACGATTTCTTAGTTTCAAATTTGTTCAAAAGCAGTTTCTATTTTGCAATTGCTTTCTGACCATCGACCCCATCCCAAAATACGTATACACCTTCTTCGATTCATTGTTTGGTTAAAAAAGCAACGTAGAACAAACTGGTTCGATCCTTTTTAGGTCCACGAGGCAGATGCGTGTTTGGTACTGGCGAACAAGTACTGTCAAGATCCAGATGCGGAAGACGCGGCAAACATCATGCGTGTCATCTCCATCAAGAATTACTCGGATGACATTCGCGTTATCATTCAATTAATGCAATATCACAACAAGGTATTTCTTCTACGAATCGCTTGATAATTCATAATTCACGTTCCTGTCTCAACTATGTAACATCTTTGTTACATTTGTTGTTGAACATTATTGAAATGTTCATCGTGATGACGTATTTTGGTATTTTAATTAAACTTTGGACGATGGAAATTTATGGAAAACATACGAAGATACTTTATGTTTATACTTCCTAAGCTACCACGTTAGATAAACTTTTATTTTTAAGCGAATTTTAGTACGACAAAGGTAAAGTTGCGTTTGCAATTAGTTTCTCTTTCCTTTTTAGTAACAGTTGAAATGTTTCTTATTTTTGTATGTAGTTTGCTTAATTTGTATTTATATTATTTGATATCGAGAAGAGAAGGTTGGAAAATAAAACTCCTTAAGGTCGGAAGAATCGAGACTGTAATCTCTACACCTTTTCCGAATGAACCGATTAAAAGCCAATAGTGCAATTTATCTAGCTCGCCACCCCCTGATGAGCGAGCTGGAGACGGAGCGTAGCTGTGAGGTATGACCACAAAGGTCGAGGTACTCACGAAAGCTCTGGCCTGCAGCACTTCTTGTGTATAGTAATTATTGGTATTCTTCTTGTATCCTCTGTATCTGCGAACATACTTCATATCTTTTTTTTTTGTATCTTCTGTATCCAACGGATACATTGATACTAGCGTTCTAGTAACGTCTGGCGAGCTACATTATTTTCAATTCCGTTTTCTTTTTATAAACTTTCAATATTAGAATCGAGCCCAAATATTTGAGTGTATATTTTCCAAAAAGTCATTCAAGTTTCCAAAAATACGCTGTTCTAAATCTATAAAATTCCTCCGAAAAATATTGATAGTTTCTTAATTTTAAATAATAATTGTCTTTAAAAATGATGCCACCGAGGTACATAGTCTTGAACGATCAGAATTCATGACAGCTCAGATTATACAACTATGTTAAAATAAATGTTAAACTTATTAAATCCTACAGAAGCACGGTGTATGGCAAACATTACTACGGTGATTTATAATTTTCCATTGTAGGCCTACTTACTAAACATTCCATCATGGGACTGGAAACAGGGCGACGACGTGATTTGCCTAGCCGAATTGAAGCTGGGTTTCATCGCACAGTCCTGTCTAGCGCCGGGTTTCAGCACGATGATGGCCAATCTCTTCGCCATGCGTTCCTTCAAGACGGTCAGTAGAATGTCGTTCTACGGACGACAGACTGAAAATCTGCCGATTTTTTCATCTATGCATGTGTGAACAAGGTTCCTTAGGTTTTTCACTGTTAAATTGTTCACAGTGATCCCGTGATCCTTATCGCTTCTTATTTCATGATTTTATATAACCGATGATCGGCAACAACGTTATTTTCTATTTCCACATTCATCGTCTTCAAAATTATATTAGACACTATGTTTAGTATTTGAAAATTATCATCTTCTGGCTATGTCGAATTCCAATTCGAATACGAAATATACGCAAATTGAATAAAGAACGAAATATCAAGATGTGAAATTTTTGTGTCACTGTGAGCAAACGCGCGAATCCGTACATGCATAGGAGCGTGTGTAATTTAGAAATGGTTGGTTGATTGGTACCAGTCACCCGATATGCAGGCTTGGCAGAATGACTACCTGCGTGGAACTGGAATGGAGATGTACACCGAAACACTGAGCCCTACCTTCATTGGAATGCCCTTTGCCAAAGCCACTGAGTAAGTCCATGACCAATCCAACATCCAACAGATACCTGCATATCTGATTCAAGAGACGAGATTCTGTGGTTCCGCTCGTTTGTGTGGAGTCGTTGTATAATTATATTTCTCCGTATTCTATTAACAACTCACTAAGTACGATAACTATTTTATCAGTTTATATTAGATCTGATTAATTCTTCTTTATTCCTTTTGAATTATTTTTGCTAAGATATAATTAATTACTAATATACAGAGGAGTGATCGAGTAATTCGAGAAATATGTAGTTTCGTTGTTTCATATCGTATTTTAATAGTTTCTGTTACGTTTCACATTGCTATGATTTTTTAACGAGGGCTCGAATTAAGGGACTTATTTTCCTAAAAACATATTGGCGATGTTTATTCAGAAATTCTTATAGTTTCTTACAGTATGTATATCGAAACGGTATTACAAATTTTTACGCAGGTAACTGCATTTTCAAATATAGGGTTCCATGCTTACGACTAAATTCGTTAAATGAATTCTTCATAACAATAAAAATAATTAGACGGTTTTTTTATTATTGCTTAAATTGTTGAAAATTAAATCGGTTAATTATCTCATTGTATATTAAAATCGGACAAAACCTACAAGATACAATCAACAGCTAGTTTCAATCGCTTAAGATAAATTTGAAAAATATATAATGTAACATGTTACTCGTTTCATATATCTTTCACATATTTCTTTGGCTTCGAGTTCTCGTATTCTTGATAACAATTCTGTTCCTGTCTTAAATAATTAACAAGAACAGTAACTTTTATTTGATCCAAGCTTTCTATCGAAATAATATTACTAAAATATAATATTAATATAATATAATATTAGTATTAAAAATTTTTCTTAAGAAGTTGAGGGATGTAGCTTTATCAAAAGATATAGATAACAGGATGTTCACGGCGGTAGTCGAAGATACCAATAGACTTTTTAGTTGTGAAGGCTTCTTGGCTCCGTAAATATTCTCCTTTCTCGCGGAGTATTCACTTTAATGAACGTAGAATCTGGAATGGCTCGGCTAAAAAAAGCTTCTCAGAAAAGCACGTATAGTTGGTTGAAGAATTCTCACCGTAGCAATCCCTGTCTCGGAGCAACATGGATTCGGTCGACCAGTTCGCGCTCTTTTTGTACCCACGTAACGATGGCGGAATCACTCGAGAAAGGTTCACAGTCTCTTGAATCGGAAAGAAAAAAAAAAAGGGATAAAGCTTCGCCTCGCCTATGTCTTTCACTACGCTCCACTCCGCTATATACATTATATGGATTATATCTATATATCTATATCTATATCTGTATCTATACTAAATGAACGTATTAACTGTATATTGTACAGTACGTATCTGTGCTCTACACCTAATCGATGTAAGCCACCTCTAATCGCTTCAGTAACGTTTCTGTATTTTTCACTCTTTTTCTGTAAGTTTTACGTGTGATATGAATTCGATCGGGTACCATGGACTAGAAGGACACGACAAATCAAACGTTTCTCTTTAAAATAATTTTAAGTGGTCGAAGAAATGAAAAGATGTTATTCTGTTCCTTTTTCTTCTTGTCTAGTATGGACAATGCAATTCAAGATATAAATCAGGGATAAAAGTTAGTTAGAAAATTTCACAGAGTAAACTTTATTTATTTCTGAGTTAGAAAAACAACTGGAATCTGGAAATTTGAAAGACCATTGAAGCGTGCGTATATATCATCATTTTGAATAACTGATCGTATCCAATTCTTGTACAAATGCGACGACTATTGAAACGAATCTGTAATTACGGAAAGCTTTTTATTATGTGGTAACCTTTTTCCGAAAAGTCAAAAACGTATCTAAGTATCGTAAACGTTAGATTAAATATATGAACCACTCCAAAGCCAAATTAAACAACTTCGTCCCTTCTGAAAATTTCTTAGTTTTATTCAAATCAGAATACATGATCGGTGCTGAAGTTTTCAAAAGGCAAACGACGAACAATATTTGGTATGGAAAAATTTGATCCCTTAATACGGATACATAAAGGGTACGGTTTTGCAAATAATCATTTCGAATTGAAAGTTGTTTCTTATATTTGGAGAATTTTCATCAAACCTAACTCATATATTAAACTTATGAATATTTTATTCCTTATTAAGATTAATATTCCATGGTATCGTCCGATTCGAAAATTTATCGCACGTACAATGAAAATTTGCAACAACAACGAGCATTAACGGCAACTGGATGATAGGTAAGCATTAGGAACTATAGCTAGTAGGTGTAATCTCGATTTCGCTAGTGATTCGATCAGTCTTGAAAGACAATTTTATGCTTCAGGATCGAAGGTACTTACACATCAACAGAATTTTCTACGCGTCGTGTCGGTAAAAAGAGCGCTGTTTGTTGCTAACGGGTTTTAGGGCTCAATCGTGTATAAAATGGTGCTTATAGTACTACGAACAATTCAATCGCCAATGTCGGTCTGTCACGAGCGACAGATGACTTGCAATCAGTCAACGTAATTGCGGTTAGGTGTACAATTTACGAGGAACTATATTTTAACAAAGATCGTACACGATCGAACTGTGCATCATAATCTGTCACGAATTATGGAGGATAATGTTAGTTCTACGTTCATATTTCATTTTATTTGGACTATATCCAGCGAGGATCAACGAAACACAAAATTTCAGCGCAAAACAACTTCTCTCCCCATCTTTGCTGCCCATCAAGAAAAACACGAAGAAATAAAACACACTTCAAATATTAATAATTACATACAGGTCATATGAAAAAAAGAAACGTAGCTAGATTTCGTAGAATATTGTATTAAATCTGTTAATCGAACTTTTTTTCCAGAAAGCTAAGATAATTAGACCGTTCCTTTGCAACTTCGTATCGTCTTTGTTATCGATGAATTCGCTTGCTCGAGAAATTATAAATCTGGCGTATTGACATGACGTGATAATAATCGTGCGAAACAATGTATTCAACCTTGTTTGCCTGCACGACGAGATGCAGACCACGGGTCAGCGTCCCTCCTCGTGTCAGGTCTCAGTCAGTATCTAGTAGATTTTGAAAGGTTTGATGACGTGGGGCTTGATTGGTTGGTGTTTCAGTCGCCGGATACTCAGGCGTGGCAGAATGATTACCTGCAGGGCACGGGCTGCGAGATGTACACGGAAACCCTCTCCCCGTCCTTTACCGGGATGACATTTCCCCAAGCCAGCGAGTAAGTTCTCGCTGCCATTGGTTGTCATACATTTGCAGTACATGTCAATATCGACAACATCATGCATACACAAACATATTATACGTTACTTATATACGAACATGTAGCATCGGACATAGTAAACGTAACGATACGTTCATCAATTTTTACCGATTCTTATACAGATTACACATGTGTACGTACAGTGGTTTACGAAAGTATTCGAATGCTTATGAGAACTCTTTATGAATACATTATGTGCATTATATAAGACATTTGAACATTTTGTAAATACCGTAATCAGATACGATTATCATAATTATATTGATAGTATTCTTTGGAAAGAATCTGAATTTTGTGCAAGTATATATTTCGCAAAAATGAAAAGTATTTAATGAATATTCAATAGAATCATTTTTAAGACTTATTATATGTTCAAGATGACTGTTCATTTCTATACTAATTTTTTTCTGTATATACGTTAGTGGTAAATGTCTTGTACATTCTTCTATGTACATTTTTAAATTGCTTTTAAATTTTATCGATGTAATCGTGACAGTCGTGTAATATTACAGTGTTAACGATATATCAAAATGTTTTTTATAACAGACATAATATATGTATATACATGAAAGTTTTCTATGATCGAAATACTTTTACGAGCCACTGTATAGAACAACATATAAAATATACAAACATGTACACATAAAATGACACTATAGTGCGAGATTTTGTTTCTCTGCCTGTTTATATTGTTGATCTCGCACACTTTTTTAATGTACTTCTCTGATACTCCATTATGGAACGTGTACATATATACTATTATATTCGTACGCGATTAGAATTTGTCACCCCTCACCTCGGTTTTATTTTTTGATCCTTTAAACGTTTTTTCTTCTACCGGAATCTCTTTTGGCTAGCCGTAGTTTTTGTTTTTGTTTTGTTTGGTACTTTTGGTATTTTGAATGTATCTTTGGAAAATTTTCACACCACGTTGGGCAGAATCGTTTTATGATATAGTAACGTTTGTTATTTTTGTTTTAACCAGCTCGCTGGTATTTGCCACCGATTTGTTGGAACAATTTTGCACCAATCCTTTTTATACTGTAGTAGTAGTAATGCCAGATCGATGCAGATTTCGTGACGATTAGAAAAAGTGTATACTTTAAGATCTTGATATGTAAATATTACTTTCTAAAGCATACAAAGTAATAGTATAAATAGTTTTTGAAAATATTTTATAAAGAAGGAAATTTCTGTAAATATTGTAAATGTTCTGTAAATGTTCGTTTGTTTTCTCTAGTAAGATATGATATTTTTGTAATTTTCAAAATATTAAAGAAATCTTGTTTAAAGATATAAATTTGTGAAATATATAATATCAAATATATATATAGGTAAAGGAAATATAAAGCTGTAATAATATGAAAATATAATAGATCTAGAAAGCTTAAAGTTTAATTGAGAAATGTGCTCGTTAATATATTATTTGAATTGTAGATATTAAAAAATATTTTGTTTAACGAAATCTGCATACTTTCTACAAGATTGTATTTTGTTTTTTTTAGTGATCTCTTTACGGCTTCGTACAATATAAAATAACGAAATTTATTATTCATTCTATTAATTCAATTTTACTTAGTATATATTTTTGACATTTTATGCATTAGTTTCTTCTAAGGGTGGAGACGGGATTTCTTTCTATTTTTATTCTTCTTATAGTGTGTGTTCCTAGTTGTAGCGTTCTAATCTTCTCTTAACAAAACACGTTCGTTGTACACGCATGCCTGCTGCTCTCTACTTTATATCAGTCGCATACATTCAATCTCGATATTTGAATGTGTAACACGTCACGTGAATTATAGAAAACATCCTGAACGAGTTCGCAGTTTTACTTTCCAAGTAGGTCATTTCTTAATATATTATACACACACACACACACACAAGTTCCATTAACAATATAATGAATTTTGCCGACAGAAAGCAGTTATTTTAAGTACATTTCTTTTTAACTCTTATTCTTTGACATTCCTTATACCTTACGCCTATTTTGTATTGTTTTCTATCCAATTCTTTACCACCTTCTTCCTCTTCTTTACTGCTCAAAACAACTCAGGAATCGTTACCTACCTCATCTTGATTTGTATGTTCAGTTTCAGTATGTATGTTTTTTTTTCAATATTGTTATAAAGTCAACGTTTAGTATCGTAAGAATAACATATATCAAACTGCATATAAGACATCATTTTTTTTTATTTGTCCAGAGCAATAGAAAGATTCATAATTATCTATGTAATTATTTTGAGCAGTGTATATATTATCATATATCCTCTTTGATTTCTCTATTTAGCTGCCAAACACAAACACCTCGTTTGGTATATCATTTACTTTATTACACATTAGTCGTTCTTTCCTTTTTTAATGTTGTTACCATTTTCCCATTTTATTTTTGCCTATTTCTTTGTACTTTTCTTATTTCTTTTCTAGACATCTCTACTATACCAGTTACTATTTCTTCTGTCGCTATTCCACTCCTCCATCTTGGTACGCTTTCT
This sequence comes from Bombus pyrosoma, assembly GCF_014825855.1. Taxonomy (NCBI): domain Eukaryota; kingdom Metazoa; phylum Arthropoda; class Insecta; order Hymenoptera; family Apidae; genus Bombus; species Bombus pyrosoma. The sequence continues at coordinate 554,215 of NC_057778.1, read as the reverse complement.
TATTTCGTTTTTCCTTTTTATCTTCCTCTTTCACCATTCTGTTCTTTCTTTCTCTACCATTCTTCAGATGTCCTTTCCGTACCTGATCTTTACTATCTTCTTTAGAAACTGCTGTGTGTTTTTCTCTTTACATTTCTTTCACGAGTTTCTTTCATTTTCTACCTTTTTTCTTTTATAATATCTCTTCTTTTTTTCCTTCTCCGTGTCACCCCTTAACACTTCCTTTCTTTTGGCCCAAAGCCTTCTGTACCGATTCTTTTCCCTTTACAGAGTCTCTGCTACTTTATTCGAATTTCTTTTCTTTGTCAAAATCAATTTCATGTTCCCCTTATCGAACATCGAAGTTAAATTTCTTGATCTACAAATTTATCAACGAAAAGTATTCAACTCATCATATAAATCATCATTGATTTATGTACACTCTTGCTGCTATTGTAACACAGTATTTTTGAATCCTTAGAGACGTTGATCTTTATACTTCGTTACAGTTATATCCCTTTATCTGATTTTTGCACTACATTTATTGTATGCACCATTACTAATGCTGAACATTATCAAATCTCTATGATATTAAAATTGAAATGAAAAAAAAGAAACAGTTTTGTACTTTATAATTTCAGTTGTATATAATCAAGAATCGAAGTGATCAATGGAAACGTAGTTAAAATATTTTAATAAGGACTTTTATGAATAGTTAAATAATCGTATAAGTATAATAAATTTAAGTTGATCCCTAAAGCATATTGCGAACAGAGGAATTAAATCTAACAATGTTACTCTTACTGTTAACTAAAATATACGTATAACGTAATTTATCTTAATTACGAAATTATATTTTTTACATTTTCAGAGTGTATACCACTTGTGTAATGAATTAAGGTTAATCGTTATGCATTGCAACTACAAGTTACAACGAAACTATGAATTTTGATAAAAATATTGGAATGTTAGGTTGACACGAATTTTCTAGTCTTGATTAACAAGACCGCACCATTTTTCAAAAGTTAGTTTACTCAGCACTTGCTATATGCGTACTTAGGGTTTTATTGGTCTAGTTTAAAGTAAATCTGTTAGTTTTGCACATGTCTGGTGTCTTGTCACGATTTATTTTGCGTGTGCCAGAATACGTAATATAATCTATTAAACTCGAGTACTATTAGATACTAGGCATCTCTTAATTATAATTGCGCCATTTAGCATTTATTATTCGCGTTGCGCTTAAAAGCAACAACAACACTAGTTGGTCTCTTATCCGAGTTTTCGACTAGCGTAGGATATTTTATAGCAAATTAGTTTAGACAGCACTAGACTTCTATCTTCGCATGATTCGAATATATCTAATATTTCTCAACTTATCTATTCCACTGCTTGCTTTTGCATGCCCCTTTTGCTGTCTCTTTCCTTACCGAGGTGGCAGAACAGAGCGTCTTATATTCATTGATGTCACGATATTAAGAAAGAAATTAATGTATATTTTCAAATAAGTTTTTAGGGGTATTTTTTCACAAAGTAAAAGTACATGCACTTGAAGCGCTTTGTAATGCTGTGGGTGTTTAATCACGCTATAACCAACATTCTATACTATTCGTGTGAAACTTTTACCAACTTGTCAGAAGTTTCTAAATGCTCGCGTAAAAGGGACGAAATTTAAATCAAGTCGTCAATAGAGAGTAAATCTGAGAAGAAACTTGAAACGAACTGTTCGTTGAAGAAAATGCGTGGTATTTGGAAGCTTGTGATGAATGTAGACAAAAATATCTATGTATGAATATTTTGTGGTAAGATTTGTTTTCGTGTTAGTAATTATCCTTTTAGACTAATGTGTAGTATTAATCATTATATAGCAGTTGCTTTTCCGGAAAATACTGTAAGAATTTTTATACAAGTAGAATAAATGTAAATAAATAGTAATGTTCAGTTAATTTGGCAACTTAATCTTAGATTGTAAAATATTAATTAAGATTTACAGTTATAGATTGGTAAAATTAGATTATAATATTCTTTTTACAGTATTTCTCACATGTCACGTTATTAATCGGACTTTAATTGAATTTCAGATTAAAATATTTACAAATGATTTCGAGTATAACAGTTAAATAATAATTTAATAAATACATTGCGTGTATATGTTTAGTTATCTATTAGCTATCGTGCTTTATATTGTTCTTTATGTTTGATGTTTAGAATATAGAATCTATTGCGATTTGGACCAACGTAAATGATACTGTTACACTACATTATGTTACTTTGTACTTTCAAATCACCATAGAATTTAAGTTGTCTTCGAAACATATAAAATATCAAAATTTAATGCTGAATGTTTAGTTTGCGATATAAATGCTTTGCTTCGTTTGTTAAGCACATATATTTTCTCCTTAAAACACTATACTATGTGTAATGTTTCTTATCTATGAGTAAAGAGAGTAACTATGACTTCGTTCTTAATATATATACTATTGAAGAACACGGAATATTATGCAAAGCTTCGTCTTAGGTTATGCTTCACGAAGTTGAAGCTGTTGCTGTTGGCAATCGAGATAAAGGGCGAAGGAGGCTGCGATAGTAAGATATCAATTAATCCACGTGGTGCCAAGATCGTAGCAAATACTCAGGGATTCTTCATTGCTCAATCTGCCGACGAAGTGAAACGGTGAGAATTATTCTATAATAAAAACAGCGAATAAAATAAATTAACGAAATTTACCTATGGAGATATAGTTTTAGCTAAAGTTTCATTTCCTGTCTTCGATCTCCGGAGCACACCAAGCAATTAATTAATTAATTAAGCCAAACTGGGAAAGCTTTCCTTTCGATTCATTCTTTATTTTACAATCTGTACATAAATCTTTCCGAAGCAACTAATTACTGTAAATATATTTGCAGGGCGTGGTTCTATTGCAAAGCATGCCACGAGGATATAAAAGACGAAACTCTGATCAAGAAGTGCAAGTGCAAAAATTGTAAGTCTTTCTAGTCTAGTGATAGCCCTTACCGATAAATTTATAATTCTCGCTGAAATTCTCTGCTATCGAATTTCTTATTAATCGAAACTCTGTTCTATTGAACTTTACATTATATTACATATGTAATAATTAACGTTTATTACTCTGTGTACATAGAGCGCGCTAAATGTATCGAATATTATATATTGCGAATCACACCAGGATATTGAATCTTAGTTTCCATAGAAGATCAGTTACAGCAATGCGGATCGAAGCTAAGGAATTTCGTGTGACTCGCAAATGAAAAAGAAAAGAACGAGAGATTTTTTAACGACTTTTACATAAGACTAATGTTATAAGACCAGACGAATCACACAGGAAGCTCTCTTTGTCCATGATTCCTTCGCCCTTTCCTCTTTCTTTTTCTCTGTGTCCTTCTGCCACTGAAAGCCGTAGCAGTAATTATCGCGACAATTAACAAAGTGACATGGTTGTGACCATCCTCTTGTGATATATGATCTAGTGGGGCAGCAGCAGCGCTCCTGGGGCCGGGACTTAGGTAACGTCTCACACTCGCTCGCTTAGTCTTTACTATCTCGTTTATGACTATTTCCTTTATGTCTTCCCTCTTTTCTTTCCATGATTTTTTCTCCATTTCTTTCTCATTTCTTCATTTTTCTCCCTTCTATCTCTCCTTTTCTTAAAAATCGCTTTTATTTTTGTTGAGACTATTTTGATCTTTTATCTTCATTAACATATTGACGACCACTGACGTTTTTCCATGGTATATCAATATCGTATGATAATTGTGTAAAGATATAACAAGCCATACATACTATCTCTTGTAGAATGTAGTAGTATAATGTTAATTACATATTTTGTTGTCTATTTTAATTTAAAACGAAGTTATATGTACATTTTTACGATAAATATATTAAGACAAAGCCATGCAAGCCAATAATCAGTGGCTCCGAGGAAGAAATGATTTCTTGCATTTATTTCAGTTAATAACAATAAGTTATACGCAACATGTAATATTTGAAATTAAATTTTCCGTATTCTTGATCTTATCTTAATCGCAGAATCATATTTTATATATTATTGTATTTTGAGTGTTCGATAAAATTATCGGTCACTAATGTGTTAATAGAAAAGAAATTTAATTTTTGGATCTTATTTTCTCTATAATTATTATCTACAATTATTATGATTTTTATGTTGTATTTGTTTCCACTTATTTACTTATTTTCTCCTGATACCAATATCTTTTTCTCATTCTTCGTCCCCTCTTTTTCTCTGTCTATAATCATTGCCTCTTTGCATATTTCTGTCTTTTTGTGTCTTAATTATGTGTACATATATGCCTTCGAGTTTTTTAACCATTATCTTGCATATATACACCAAGGCGGTGGTGGTGATGATTATGACGATGACAATGGCGATGAGATGATTGCACCTTTAATCCTCATTCAGAGACACTGTTCGACGCGATTGCGATGCCACAGTTGGGTATTTATTCGTTTTTCACGGTTCTCCGTTCCGTTCTCGTGCTTTCAATTTTTCCCGATGTGTTGGAAAACTCGATATCCTATATGGAATTCTTTATCGAATCAAACGAAGCGCACATTTTTTAAGATTCGGTTTTGGAAGTTACGAAGAGTGTAGAAGCCTGTTCACTAGCGTTCGCGCGATGATCGTGAACAGTTTTTGAGAGTCTTTCGATTGAAAGAAAATTTGTTGATCGTTCGAGGCTCGATATTAATCGACAAATGTGTTTTTTTGTTTGGTTGCCAGTTGAATAGCGTGACGTGAAAAATGAAATACCACTGACACACACGTGATATGTAACCCCTTATAGTTCTGTCAGTTGGCGCATGTCCACCTGGCCAATCGAGGAAATTTAGTCTGCACTCTAGTGTGTGCCCTTCTCGCTCGCCTTGCATGCATGATTAGTTTCCGATTCGAATACTATTTTACGCCTTGATGATACGACAGCTTCGTACAAAAGTTCACTCGCTCTCTATTTTCTCTCTCTTTCTCTGTTAAATATATCCTTCAATTTTGCCCTCCCCCCTTGTCTCTCTCTATTTTCTGTCTGTCTGTACTGTCTATCTGTTTTATCTCTATTCTATTCTCTCCAATTCTTCAAATCACTATCGCTGTTTACTTTAAACAAAAATTTTCTCTTCGATCGTGTGAGAACTTTCAATGTGCCAGCTGTCATTGATGAAACTCTGTCGGTCGGTAGGTTCGATTGATCGTAAATGAATCCCGCGTATCTTCTGCGCTTCTATTCCGACCTTATATCATCAAAAACGTAACCTACGTGTGTTTCGCTTTCTGCGAAAGCGAGTTCCATAGGTATTTTTTGGTGATAATTTTGGTAACAATTTACCTGAAACTTCACGAATACAGCAAATTAACCACGGATCGATATTTCGTTGTAAACGTAGTCTCTGTAAACTCTACTTGTTCACATGATGTCACACAACGTATCATTACTCACACGTACCATTGAGTTCATCTGAAATCATCCGAACGAAAGGTCTGTACAAGATTCAACTTCCATTACGTTAAATCTTAAACCCTGGGCAATCAACGTTTTTTCATTGAACTCTTCCGCTATCTGGTTTTACGCAGAAATGTTCATGTTTAATATCGTTTGGCAATTGCTAGAAAATTTGTGGGTGGAGAAAAATACATCGGAGGTAAATAATATTTCAGGAGCTTTGTAGTTTATTTTTGTACACCTTGTTAAGTATCCTTTGTCCTGGCTATAGGTAAATCGTGGAAATTGGAAAGAAATTTTCAGATGATGATAATATAGTACCGTTACTCTTGGATTCATACGTGAAGATTAAGAACGAAAATACGGAAATGAAGTATATATACATAGAATGATCTTTATCACATTTACGTATTCTCACGTATGAATCAATGAATTACGACTATATATATACATCTAAAAATAATATATATAAAAAACATATATATATAGTATGTACGTATTACCGAAGTTCGTAATACGCCGTGTTTTTGTCAACATGTTCTGCACTCAGAAATAAAGTGAAAACTTCATATAAATGTAGGTTCACAAAAGAAATTGTGTTAAAAATTGATGAGAAAAAAAGAGCATAAACGTATAAATGGGGAAAATTTTTATATCAAATTCAACTTAATTTCTGATGATTTCTCTGAAATACTGTTATATAATAATTATATATAACAATATTATACGTATAATAATACAACGTTAAAAATTTGTATCTATATATTTTCTGTTACTTCAAAATACGAAAAATATATTTTTTCAATTCTACATTGTAAAAGAAGTGCTGCAGATTATAGGACATGTCTGACATGATACGGATCGACGCTCCTTCTACTTACGCTCGCTACTGTAGGTTGAGGGTACGTCTGGAATTATACGGTGCGACGCTTATTCCACTTACAGTCGTGCAATGTTGAGTTGAACTGTTTCCTTTGAACGCTGTATTTTTATTTGCTATTTCTCTTTTTACAAGCTTTCTTTTGGTATTCTCTTTTAAATTTAACATTAAAGCGTTGAGATAAAGCTGTTTACTTCCTTTGTCACAATATCATGGAATAATCCTGAGAAATAGAATCAATTCTCAACAAAGTGCAGTACGGTAAATAAGACGCTTGAATTTATATTTATATGAAATTTTCGTTTCATCGCCCCAGAACACGCTGTACAAAAGTTTCAATAGTAATTCGTAGGATTCCCTTGTATGTTTAATTTAATATAATACATACATACGGTTATCTCTGGTTCCTAGCCCAGCCCTTTTTTAAACCGGCGCTCCTCCCTTAACCATTTACCAGTTATTTCAGTAGACTGTCCTTGCGTGTTTACTGACAAATATGTGTCCGGGCCGACTGCTCGATTTTTACAGATGTGGGGATGATGATGATGCAGACCGGCATGGTGAAAGGAAACACTGCCTACAGCAGTTGCCTCGACGGTACGCGTCTTTGTACCTTCCTTGCCGTCCTGTTCATCCTAATGCACATCCTTTGTCGAACCGTATCTACAATTTTGTCAGAATAATCGTGAAAGAAAATTACAGATTCGGATCCGGGGCAACGTATCACGAAAAACGTTCATTATTCTGACAAATTTTCTCTGTTTGAGTCAAATCTCTAAGATACATAAATATAACAGTCTAATACGCGATGCTTTCACATATCAACGTTATTATTGTATTATTCGCATATTTATATAAATATTATTGATATAAATTATATCATTATACTAGATGATATTATTTATATTATATTTATATAAATATTATTCGCGTGCTCGCGCGATATTTATTATTGAACGAAGAAACGATTGACTCAATCAGAGCTCAGTTGAATTTACGTTTAACCAGGTAAGCTGGCGTAAGTGATGCAAACGAATGCAAATCTCGATGTTCCAAGTAATTCACCGTCACACGCACTTACTCCACGATACCTGTGTTTCAACGTTCTGTAATTTGACATCGTTCGATTCGTATTGTTTCTCGCTGGGCTTTTGCTAGAGCTAACATATTTGGCGATCATTGTTTCTCGAACGAAGCAGCAACGTCAATTTCAAGTTGAACGAACATCGTTCACACGTCGTATATGTACAGGATTGCGTTTAATGCGAATACTTATCGCTTCAGTTCTCACTAAGAAAACGTCGCTTTCGCAGATATGCTAATTTTTGCTAAGCACGTTCTATCAAATCGTATATTCTGTGTCTACACGTTCCTGGCTGTTACTTTTCACTGATTAAAGAACATTTGCTCGTTTCAGGCTTGCCAATGACTATCGTTCTTTACCGTTGTTCGGTGTGCTTATATCAAACCTTGTTTTTCATTATTTTTCTTATGTTTGCAATTTAAATGTGACTGTTTCGTTTTTTAAACAGTTCTCTCAATTTTTTGGATTATCACCAATTTATCGAGCATCTGTCGATTTACGGATTGGTTTGACTTATGAGTTGATTAAATATTGGGGAGTTTGTTAAATATGTGTAAAATGGTTTCAGATTTCTTTTTGCAATTTTTGGAGGCTATCTTTCGTATACTAAAAATATGCAGTATTATAGTAAAATAATTGAAAATTTTCACAAGTTTTAGTTAGTAAGATGGTTCCATTCGTAGAAATGAAAGAACATCACTTTTTGTATCACTTCTTAACATTTTACAAAAAAAACTTATTCATTTATTGCAGAGAATTCTTTGTCTTTCCAAGATGGAATTTTATTTTCTAATTTTATCTTTCGAATCTTGTTTTCATAAATTGTTGTATTCTGTTCGTAAATTCTATTTATTTTCTCGAATGAGATAACAAGTACACGTATATTGCACTATAGTCACATATTTTTCTCTCTTACTTTCCTCTTGCAGTTATTGATAAATATCTTAAACAAACGGTATCTCTTGATTCTTACCTCTGGTCACTGAGTTTTCACACTTATTTATTTAGAAAAAGAGGAATTCATTTTACTTATAGGTACAACTGGTTGCAAATTCTACAACGATCTCTATCGTAACAACGACTAAATCTATATTATCCTTCTTTAATTTCTGGCCAATGAGTTTATTCTTTTTTTCATAAAAGGAATTTTCTTCTACATTCCAATTTCTGCATCATTGTTCAACACAGAACTGTCGTCTTCTATCTTTCTGCATGCGAAACACTAGAAACATGTTTGTTTTCTGATTAGACAGATTAAATGAAACAACAGCATTTCAAATATACTTGAGTTTAAATACACATGTAATCTTTCTATAACCAGCAGCTAGATAAATATTTATTTATATCTTTCTGCCGCCTATTATCCTCACATTTTAAAACTAACCAACACTAGATAGAACTAAAGCTACGCTTTACTTACTACTTCATATAATATATGTATACATTTAGTACAAGTTAGCAGGATGGGATTATCTAGAAAATCTAAGAATTTACGAATTATTTGAAAATAATTAACTGGAATTATTGCAACAAACTACATCTTTATGAATTATATAAATGGTTTCAACAGAGGGAATATATTTGCAATAGTGGGGAAGGTTGTGTTTGAAATTGCATATGAAACTGCTGCGACCCTTTAATATAAAATGAAAGCGAATCATACGCGCTTAGGTGCATTTGTGTGAGTGTATCTGTGTGCATAGGTGTGCCTGTATATGTGTATATATCCTGTGTGAAGAAGAGAATTTTAAAAGTACTTATAACCGTGACATTTGTAGTTTACAACGAACTAACCAAAAGTGAATTACTTGCAAAGTGAATGCCACCGGTGTAAGCACCTTTAGTTCTAAATTTACACGGATGATGATAATCGATGCCCAGGGTTTATCGAACACACCGATTAAAAATACTTCATTCTCCCCTCACATGTTGCGCATATTTGATATCATTCACTGACATCACAACAATAACGTCGACATTGTGATATTTAATATTTTAGTCGAGTCTGAAAGAGAATACGATCTCTGACTAAATGAATATCATCGGCCACTGTATAAACTCAATATGGGTCACGTACCTGCTGTGTATTCTCTGTGCTCCAGTCCTCATATCAGACTGAAATTTGATTTAAAGCAACGATGCTTTAAACCAACAATGTTGATCACATCTTTATCGATTGTCACGTTTTACAGTAAATTATATCCTAATGTATATAGTAATATACTATAATATACTATATTAGTAGTATATCGTATTATGTAGTTTCTTCGAGATATCTATGAATATTTATAAAACAACGTGATAAATCGGTGGAGACCAACGCGTGAATTCCCCCTTACCTGTTACCACCTGCCCCTCCACCCAGTATTTAGGTTCACATTATTTTGGTATAACGACTAACAGCTCTGGTTCTCCTCCCTTCGGGCAGTGGCCACATTCCGGAAAGGCGTGCGAGCTGTTCAAATGGTTGGAAGAGCAAGTATGTATCCCCCGAATGTAGATTGTCTTCCACGTGTCATTCCCTTGTATCTTTCTTTTCTTTTTTTTTTTGTCTAATCTTAGCCTCTCCCCATGGTTAAGTAAAATATGACGATATAGTCGAAATTGATCAAAGAGTATATTGGTTTCGTATGGCCTTTAAATCAATATAACCTTGAATCTATCTGTTTGAACAGTATTACATGAAATTTTTGAATATTCAATTTTGATTTCATAATTCCAGTAATAGTGGTTTATGATACGAGTATACGTTTGGCGAAATATTCGATTTAAAGGTTAAACGCAGAAATCTTCCTTTCGATACTCATTTAAGCCGCGTGAATCATTTTCGATAATTGCACAAATTTGGTATACATAGTATTTTTGAATTTGCATAACTGTGTTAATGTATCAGTTAGAAGAAAGAAGTTATAAAACTAAATGATTCATCATGGCCTAGTTATTTAAGAAACTGGAATATCAAGGTTTTCAATTGAAAAACAAATTTTGTTCGAATACATGAAACAAACAGCACAACGTTCGATCATTTTCTTATATATATGTAGTTTCTTAATTTCGTATTCAAAATTAGAATATATATATATCATGAACGTGTTCGTTGTGCTAATTTATGTGATTTTATCTGAATCTGATACTAATTGGTTTCGAAGTAGACTACTGTTAGTGTTTTGAACTCCTATTGGTGTGATGTCTGTCTTTTATTTCTCATTTTTTTGTACTTTTGCAACCGAAATCACTATTTACATTATATTTCTATCGATGTCGTTTTGAATGTAGTTCTCTGGAGGTATGTAAGTGTCTTTTTTTCGATGGTTATTGTTGTGAGTGAATTATTACAAGTCTAATCCGAACGGAACTTCGCGGCGATGTGATTGCCTTGAGTTTTTTTTTTTTTAACTACTTCCAACTTGATCTTGCATCGGTGTTCAATATCTAACTATATCTATTCGACATGTTCTTAGAATATCTTAGAATTAGTGTTTATTTGCGTGATTTATTTATACGATCTATGGCAGAGTCGATATGTAATTATCATTGGAGAAGTCGTTCCTCGATATCCTGATATTTAATTGCTTCTAATTCTTTAAGTGTTCTGAAACATGTTGCAGATGTTGAACGATTACAGGTGTTTATATTAAGTGTGCAGTACTTATGTGCTTCGAGTTATCGCAAACTACATTCCAAGAAAACCATGTGCTTTTATGTCTTAGTCATATCTTTCGATAATTTTCAAACACAAATAAATATCAATATACATATATACAGTATGTTACACTTAAGTGAGAACAGTGGAATACCTTAGAAGGGATTGAAGTTACCAAAAAAATATTCTTATAAAAGTCAATCTAATTTTTTTAAATGATAGTCTATGCCTTTTTATTCATCCTACGATTGCATTTGTTGAGACAAATTCTACGATCTGCTACATAATATTCCGCTTTATATCTTTGCAACTTTTCAAAGAATATATATTTGATACCTGCGATATCTAGCAAGATATTCCATCGTCTGGCTTAAATGTAATATCCTGTACGTCATCTGAGCTATTTAAATTCTACAAAATATCAAGTAAATTGGAACGTTTCCTTCTCCAGTATTTTTGTTACTCTATCGTAGGAAAAGCAATTGATGAATTCGGATAATATCCCTGCTAATCGAATGCTTTGACGGTTCCGTATTCTTGATCGATCGTTCTCCATAATTTGTCGCATACAGCTTTACAATTTTTATAATCGACATAACTTCGTAGTTCTATTAACCTAAAGTAAGCAGCATAAAAAAGCTCAAATTAAAGATGAGAATATTAACTATATGAGAAAAGAGTAAAAGAAATCTTTGGATACTCAAGCACCTAAATAAGTTTAATCTTGAATCCTGATATAATATGTGTTACTAACACGATTGAATCTGCTGCAAGTAAATAAGCTGCGTGATTACTTCAATGTTCGCGTGCCGCGTAAAAAAGTGAAAATGTGAACGATGTTACGGGATATAGTATAAACGGGAGATAAAAAAAAAGTATATAGAAGGAGGGTAAGAAAAATCAATCGACAGTTTCACTTCGCACCGCTCATCGGAGCCTTAACACGATCATTCTCTCTCACCTGTAATTCATCTATGATCCATGCGTGCATATATGTATATCTATGTATATCGTCACGAAACATTACACGTAGGCGAGCGTGTGCACGACGCACGCACATTTAGAAAATCACCGATATATATATACATATATTACCATGCATATACGTGGCCGCGAGTACGTGCACATACAAACACATTATCGTACACCGGAACATGAAGAAAAGATATCTTTAACTAACTTTCTATGTGTCTATCTGTTTGAACTTTCTTCTCTTCGTCCTCTACTTCTACTTAGGTGAAGACTTCTCGTATGCAAGTAAGTCTAATATAGAGCGGGTGTATAATCAATATTTATGTACATAATATGTATGCATACGTTGCCGCGAGAATCTTTCTAATGATAAGGCATAGATGATAAGACAGTAGCCTGTACTTGGTCACTGGATGTATCGTAATGTCTCGTTGTATTTTACGTGTTCGATTCGTATGTTTATATGTTTATTGGTACCTCTAATATATTTTTATATTATTAGTCAAATATTATTTTTCAATTTGTCTGATATATCTTTTGAAGCATTGAGAATTTTATAAAGGAAGATCCTTGCCTTTTTAAAGATGAAGTATCTCAGAATGATATTAGTTAGTAATATATATATTAATGGGAAAGACTCTTTAGAACATGAAATGAATTTCAGTACTTTAAAGTTATCATCATGTACCACTATAATCACATATCACTATAGTCACATATCATATACGTGTGTAATTGATACATCACAAAAATTACTGTAGCAAATCTCATATTAATTCCTTTTTTATAAAAGATAAATGAAAAAAGTTCAAACAAACATTACAACTGCTTTTCTCAAGTAAACCAATCTTTTCTAAGGATTACAAAATTCAACATATACATTTCAAATGATATCACTAATAAATATTCTAGTAATTGATATCACAGTAAATAAAAAAATGAAAGAAAGAAGAAAGTACTAGGCTTGAAAAATAAAGGATTTTTCTCTATTATTGTACAATAAATATTCTATACTTTATATTCCATGTGTCTTATACCAATAAACATTGAAATTTAAGAATCAATTAAATGCTGTAAAATGATCTACGCCATGGCAAGAGTATAAAGTGACCTTTTACACGCGCTACAGTTTCCCTCCCTCGGTCAAGTTAAGCTTTTGTTAGGAGCTTAACGACGCCAATGGCAAAAGAAAAGTGCTCACAAGATAAAGAGCTGCATTCGATTCGCGAATAGTTTTGCAAACGACGAGTTTCACATTAGTTCTACACCACCGACAATATCTCCCCTTTTGTAACTCTGCTTTGACACGGTAGAAATCTAACAATATTTTCGAATACTCTCACGAATTTCCCAATCTATCGCACGAGTTTATATCTATCAAAGACTGCACTTGCAATATCGAGTAAATATTCACATCGTAAGAAGTTATTACTGCATGTCTACGTAATCATAGAATGGTAGAATAGAATATATAGTTTATCAGAGGTAAAGATAATGTTTTTATTTTTCTACTATAATCAGTTAACAAAAAAATCGTTTCCTTTATTTTATATAGAAAATTAATTTCTCTCTATTTCTTCGATTTTCTTTCTTTACCTCTGTGAATTTTAGCATGAAATCAGTATTGTCTGTGCACAGTGCTTCCAAGTTTTATTACGAGAACGTGTATATAGTTCGCCACTACTTTAGGCTACATTTGTACAACGCGGAGGAGATTTACGATGTACAGATTGTTTTTTGTCCTGTTTTAATATCGTGCACAATTGAATAGTGTCTCCTTTACTTCTGGACTCGTCCGCGTTGCAACGAGCAACAATCTTCAAAACAGAAGATTTCAAAGTAATATCTCGACTAGATTACTTACAATTGTTTAATTAGAATAAGCTCTGTTCCAGTCAGGGATAATAGAAACGTTATTCTGTTTCCAAAATGTAGACTGGCTATGTAAGTCTTTATTTCTCCACAAATTATATTCTTTTACAATTTCTTTGCATATAATTTGTTTCCTAGGCCAACTGCATAATTGAACTAATATTATTAGTGAAATTTTATTTGCTACTATTAATCACAAGTTACAAGTTACCAGTAAATAAATTCTTTATTTGTCAATAAGTTTGCTACAGTTTTATAAATAAATTTTACGAACGAAAATTTTGTTGATTTTCTTTATAATTGTAAACGTCTTAAAAAGAAATCCACGGCTAAGACTTGCAAGTTGTTAATCCACTAGTATTATTAGTTAATAAACTATTGTGTAAATAGGTGGTACATACATATAATACCTGGTACATACATGTGTTACACGTTAGAAAGAATGTGCTCGTTTAAAAAATTTCTGCTTTCGATTCTTCACGCAAGCACGTAGCGGAAAGATAGAGAATTAACATTACAAATAGTTCAATCTGTATGTACCTTGATATAATGTTAAGGCTTACTTCCCGATCTCTTCTATCAGTCTAACATGGATACAGAATAATTGTTAATATTTTCCTTTTATTCAAACACTGACGCATGTATTTCGAAATATTCGAATAATATCGCATGGAAAAATAATTTCAATAATATACAGAATAATATTCTGTATAATCAACGTTATGCAGTTGATATCTAGCTACTAAGATTGATTTTATTGATGTACAAAAATTCAAATAGCAATCAAATATTATTCTCTTGATAAATGAGAGAATTTAAAAAATCGATTAAAAATTATCATACAACGACACCCTCTTCATGAATGGAAAATTAAGAAGAATCAATTAGAAAATATAATCTAAAGTTCTTCTCTCGTGGAATGAACAATTTGTAAAAATCGATAAATGGCTGGAACGGAGCTAAAGTTTAATTAACTGAAGCGCAAGCATAGGAATGGCCAGTGGTAGCGATAGTGTAGCGAACTAGGCCTTAGGTAATTAGGGTAGCTAACATGTGTAGTGGTTTGTTACAGACGACCACCATCCTCCCCCCACATTCACTCCGCCAGAACTGCCCAAGATGGTTCACGTAAGAGGTACAGTTACACCTCAAATCAAAACCGTGCTACAATTTTTGCAAGCTGCCCTTCTTAATTTTGATGAACCACACGATTATACGGATATACTGTAATCAATCGCTTTCAGTCTCTTGGACGAAGGAACTCGAAGAGCTGCTTCACGAAAGAAAGTGCTTCGCTCTCTCGATTAACACTTTTTTTTTAACAACTATCTGCACTCGGTTTTCTGATGTTCTTTCTTGTTTTCTGTTTATTACTTGATTTTTCTTTTCTATGCATCATGACGAATACGCTTCATCGACTGATTTTTGACTTTTTTCTAGGGATTTAACATGATGACATTTTCGATTGATTTTGTTTTCCTAACAGTGCCGGGTTTCAAATATTTTTAGATCTGAACTGGAATGATTGTTTAAAAACTGTCTTGTTTAAAAATTGCTTAAAATAAATACGAAGTTACAGGTAACAAATGAGAAATAAATAATAATGTGTAATAGAGTAATAATTTGAATTATAACTTTCAAACCAAGAAGGTATGCTTTTATCATTGACTTTTTGCAATCTTTGTTTATGATATTTTTATCAAATTTATGTATGATTGGTAGTAACGATATATTTAATATTTATTAGTTTATAGATTTATAAAGACTACCTGTTGGTATAATATCGCAAATAAACGAAGTATTTGCAATAGCGAAGTTAAATAAATTGCAAACCAGAAGGATATGTAGTACGAAAAGTATATTTATATTATAAAGTTATATGAACCGCCAACTCCATAAATTGGAAAATAAAGAATACTGATAATGTTACAAATTTCTCAAACGTTCTCAAATTTATTATATTATTGATTGAATTTCATTCAAAAGACAATGTTCATATTAAACAATTTTTTCCAGTTGCTGCATCAAGAAGGAACGAAAATGTTTTTCGAAATTTTTATATAAAAATTAAAGATAACAATGGGATTTCAATAATACCTACATGAGAAATTTCAATTTAAAAAACGCCAGCACTGTTTCTAAATATATATGGAATATGTATCTAAAAGCGCGCTACTAATATTTTCATTTCGATTTTGGAGAAAGTAGAGAGGAATTTAAATCTATAAAATGAATCAAATTATATTTTTGAAATTGAAACGTCGATTGTATCACGATCTCGTTATTTACTACTTTCTCCGGTTTCGATGAGTGCATGCAGCTACAGTAGATACGTTATAGTTTGCATCTTATGTTATCAGTTTTATTAATTTCCTATAAACGTAGTACAGTCAACTTTTTTGTAGTTTAACTTTAGTTCTCACCATGCAATCATATTAGACGACACATAATCTTTTTTCTTTCCGTTTCTTTCGTCTTTTATTTTAATGTTTTCTGCAAAAACCACTGTGATTTATTATAAAAACGTACGATCATCATAGAGTTTCATAGTTACTAGACTCTAGTATCGGTTATGTTTCGTTTTAATTTGGTTCTACTGATTATTATAGTTTCGAAGCAACATTGGTTTATAGACAAAACACAATGATTAATTTATTTGAAGTTTCAGCCATAGGAAATATTATAATTATCATATACATTTTATATATAATTAGTTATATATCTCGAGTGCAAAGTAATTATTTATAATTTCAAATAATTTCGAATAATATGAGTCACTTAATTTATTTGAAATTTTTATCACAGGAAATGTTATAATTGAGCGTCGTATACTTTTCGATATACAGAATTGGTTATTTAACTTGAGTGCTAACTAACTAATAATTTGAGGTAATAAAATATTGATAAATAGCTTGAGTCACTTATATTTAAGAATTGACTCGGACAATTCGGTAATGTAATAGTGCAGGAAAGAAAGTCAATCCGAAAGCTTGATAACCTTATCCGCGACAAAACACACCTTTCCATGTAATTTGCGCAAAATATGCAAAACATTCGCTGGTGTTCGTCTGCGTAAGTAGTGAAGCAGGAATTTAAAGATATCAGCGTTTCTCACTCTTTAACTTTTTTTGCAAGACTAAACACTATACTTATGATAGAAACCAATTACTCAGCGAGGAAAAGAATATAGAAGAATTTACAACACGTAAATTTCGTGGATAGTTTGAGAAATGCTGTTTGAATTCAGAAATTTTGAGTGATATTCGATCTTTACGATGGAATTTTCTGTGTTCTATGTAGATTATATTATTTGGTTTAGGATGCTTAGAAATACTTTTTCGATATTTCTTCTTTGATATGTGTGACTCGCATATGTCCTCAGTATATTCTATAGTTTATTGTCATTTACATATTATGCGTTTTATTTGTGTATTTTTAAGATCGAGTGTAAAATGAACAAATTGATAGTTGTAGAAAGCACGGTAGATAAACAGACACAGTATAATTTCTTATTTATTTTTTATGGTAATATTAGACACAGCACAATTTTTTCATATTTTTGATCGTTTCATTTTTTAAATTTATTAAATATAGGTGGTGTTTCACACTCGATTAACGAGACAAATGCTAATTTTTTTTTTCTTGACTTATGCAAATGGCGCGTGCCACGATGGCTAGAAATTGCTTGCGTTCGTGAATGTTTCTTGGTTTTCATCGATACGTCAGATTTTCTTTTAAGAAGGTCCTCATTATAAAATTTTAGCACGCGAGTTCTTTTTTTTTGTTCAGAAGAAAAATGTGTTCTGTATTCAGAAATGAATCAATTGATATTTTAATAATAGATCATTTAATGCATGAATATTGTTAACTGTAAAAGTTACTTGTTTTAAGAGTGGTAGTATATCAATAACATAATGTTAATATTATTATGATTGTCACATTTTTGAGATTTAAGAAATTTTATCACCAAATAAATGGAAAATAAATATTTATGAATGTTTTCACTGTATTTTATGATTTATCAATAATAACATCAACCGCCAATTTATTTGAAAAGTGGCTTAGAAAACTAATAAAAAATACAGGAATAATTTTTATAATTTTAAATAAATAAGGGAATTTTATTATCAAATGATCATTCTTAAACTATTATTTTCAAAGGATAATATTCGTCGAATTTTCTTTAATATGATGCATCTTCTACAGTATTAGCGTAACTTTAATAGAGCAAGAATGTTTTTTTCATTTGTCAATATAACAGTATATGTGTAATCGACATATTCTTGAAAACCATAAGTACTTTGCCAGTCCATAGCAATTCTAGTTATTCAAAATTGAAAAGATGGCACGTGCGGAAAATTTCGGACGAAGTACGCGTGTAAGTAAGCATGAGGCTATAGGCTTTTGTCGATAAAAAGTAAAGTGCGTTATAACAAACGAAGTTAGGCCACGATCAGCGTGGCACTGAGTAATTTGTCTTAATCATTGCTGCTTTGTCTATTAGCTACGTTAAAAAATATATATTTATACAGAATTTAATTCTAATTTACGAATTTTAGGTGAGATCAGTCGCGACCGAGACGATCCAAACGGTAATTACAAACAAACATCTATATCCATTAGAAATATAATATTATATAGCTACAATGTCGGCTAAAAATATTAGAACATCTATGTATTTATCGTACTTACTTACATTGAAAAAGTTCAACACATTTTACACTATTCAATATATTTAATATACTTTTGAAAAGAATTTCTTACGTTGGAAAGCAACTATTTGATAAATCTATTTGATAAATTGTACATTATAAGCAGGAAAAAAACAGATTTATAATAAAATAATTAGAAAATGAAAGTAGCGTAAACGATTCAGTTTCTTCCAAATGTCTAAACAATTTTGTTCACACAAAGTAGGTGTTTTAATAATCGTGGCCAGTATTATACATAATAATTAATAAAAATATAAATACTGATCATATATATATGTGCGTATAATATTATATTATCGTGTTACAGCGATGAGAAATCACCGGAATTCCGTCGGGATGACCATGATGAATTCAACAAAGCAGGTGAATAAGGTGAAACCGAATGTGAATCGAGCGACGAATGACAGTTTGTCCAGTCCAAATCAACCGTACAATCAGAGGTATTCGTTTTAATTTAGATCTAATCCTCTCTTTAATGTGTACAACATGGACGTGCATCGTCCTTGCATTCGCTCTTCATTGTTCGCATTTTTTAATCACTTGCCATAAATATTTCATTACACATTAACAAACAGCGTGCGAATTTCACTACTGAGAATTAATTACACCTTAACTATTGAACTCATCGATCGAAAAGAAAAAGAATTAATGTTGCTGTAATTTTATTTTCAAATTTTGTTTCACCGCAAAATTATCCTGTGTTTATATATTTTACGTTAAAATGTAATTCTTGTGCACTCAAAGTTTGATTAGACGTGGTCACTATATATACATACAAGCATAATTATATAAAGTGTGATTTAATATATTCGGTTGTTATATAGTAACGAAGCATATGTACACAATTACAACAGCAGTTCGTGGTGAATTTTTCCTGGTGACTTCTCTGTCTGCATCTAAGCACTCTCACTATTGTACGAACTTTACGGTTGATCCTGTTTCTCCTCTATTTGCACGAGTAGAACGACTCGAGCTTTTATTTCCACACAATTTTCTTAAGCTGTATACAATGGGTTATTCAAACTGTACATCGTTTAGTTCACTCTTAATACGTAAGTCGAACAAAATTCATCGTTGTATATACATCGTAAGATGTTTGTTTTTAATCGTTAAAAAGATCACATATATTTTGCAATACCATCCTGAAATCATTCTAAATCATGTACTTTGAATAACCTAATGGAACGTCGAAGCAATTACTCGAAACGATTCATCTCACAAAATATAAGAACACTACTCTGTTAAACGAATCTTCGATGAAATATTTTATCTTTACAGAGTGCACTACGCTGTCTGACACAGTATTCTTTCAACGATATATTTGCATCTATTTTCCTTTAATCAGCATGTTTTTAAAAGTTATCCAACATAAGTGACGATAAATATTCTATTATTACTATTCTCGGTAGAGAACTTCCATGCGATCCAGAATCATCTTCATGAATTCAAGTAAACTTGCAACAGGTTACATATTGTACGATCAGTTTTGTTCATTGTTTAGTTTCCTGCGATTAATTTTATCGAAACAGTATATTCTGAAACTGTTCTGCGGTTCCGGAACGGAACTTTTCTGCGGGAATTTCTATCAATAAAAGGCGCTGTACAACGTAAATTCATTAAAAATAGACATTCCCTGTTTTCCCCTTATCCTTCTAGCAACACGCAAAAGTTCGTGATGACTACGAACTAGCAGTATATTGGGTCCATGTATCGTAACAAACTGTGACATGCAGAATTAGAGGTATAATTTTTACAGTTGGTGGAAGACATCCTTTTAATTGATGATCTATTTCCTAGCATACGTAGCTCGAAAAATAAAACGAGGACAAAGCCAATATAGTATCGTTTTAGCAGAGCTTTTCGTTGTAGCGAGATTATGTATTTCTTTGTAATTAATTTTTAATTTAATTAATATCGTAATACCGTAACAACTTCCGTCACACAAATTGTTGCTCATACCGAAGAAAGCTCAGGATAATAGATTTACTTAGAGATATCTTTGCGAAATCTAATATTCCTCGTGGTAAAAAAATAAATAATTATTGTTAGAGTTACACGATGTAATACTCAGGTATTCAATATTTTCTTTTCCATTTATTTTCTCTCTTTTATTCGATGGCTCACGAAAGTATTATATCGCATGTTAACAAGTTGATAGCAGCCCATGAAATATAAATTCTTCCTTTTCCTACGCGATATCCAATGACCAGCTTTTACCTGTTATGGTAGGACCGCTGTCTGTGCTTTTATAATTTTGTATATGTACAGCTGAAACGTGAGAAATCCCTATATGATGAAATCCGCTTGTTTGCACCACACTTATTGTGTTGATCATTGTTTAGAACGAGGACAACGAATTTATCCTAGTATTTATTTTTTTTCTATGAATAGACTGCAATTATATCCATTCCTCACATTTGTTTGATCAATATAGAATAGATGTCAAACTTTATCAAAGCAGATACTTTCTATAGAGGAAGGTACATAATTCTTACATTTATATATTTTTCATTTTTTAATGTTATTGATCCAGAAATGAATCATTTTATCGTACATGACGTTTTAAAGAAAAAAAGAAAAGAAGAAAAGAAATCAAATGTTCGAAATTTTCAAATTTCATAACCAATCATGAAAATCATTATGTATTGTCATTGCTATTTATAAATGAACTTTTTCATTCTTGTTTCCTTATCGTTATGATTTAACGTTATTCGATGGCGAACGAAGAAAAGAGCGTCTACAAATCGACGAATCCAACGTTTCAAATGCCTTCTGATTCCAGATCGCAAGAGGAGTCCGCATACCCTGGCTACCATCTCGCCTACGAAGTCAAAAAGCTCATGTACGCTTCTTTTGTTACGTTAACTGTCACTTGAGCGCGCTGTTCTTTCTTCTACACTATACGTTTGATTGTATATATTTGCAATATAGAAATCTGCTTGCCATGATTGCATGCGAATGCTTATGTTGCTGCGTATTTCGGTCATTTTCCTCTTCTAATTATCTTCTTTATGTAAAAATTAAATATTTGTTTGACGATCAGAACCTTCTCCAAGCTTTCTCTTCCATGCGATTTCGTAGTTACTTTTGCTTTGTTTATTTCGCTTTATTCTCTGCTACATTTTCATTCTTTACCGATAAACTATCAATTAAATTGCTACAGGCATGAAAAATATCTGCCATTATAATGAATTTCATGAATTAATCTGCATGAGTATATGAATACTTACAGCAAACTGAAACTTTTGTTTCATCTTAAAAGATGGCAACGAGTCCGAAGAAATTGCGTTGTAAATGATCCAATTTACAATTTTAAAGCATAATCGATTCAGCGATAATTAGATTTTCGTGTAACTTAACTTCGCTAATTTCTTTCAATTAATTAATAACTAAAGACAGAGATTTATTTATGTCCAATAATCCGTAGTAAATTGCAATGAAATTAACACAGCCCATTTTATCAATTAGTCCAGAGTATCTTGAGAGTATTTTAAGGTTGAATGTGTCCAATTTTTCGTTCGTTGTCGGTTATGATGTAATTAATGTACTTACTAATTCTATTATATCACGCATGATTATCTGGCAATTTGTATACTAGATACAGGAAGGCATTTATTTGCGACGTAAGATATTGCAATAATCAAAATAGTTTTGCTGTTTAAGATACACACGCTCATTAACTGTCATGACATTTTGCGATTTCTGAATGAGAATTTTTCGTTAAATAAGAAAATATATATATGAAACAACTACTTTAGAGACATAAGTTGGCAATTAATGAGTTAATTTGTTAGGGGAAACATAATAAAATAATTAAGGAAAACAAAGGATAAGTAGTTATATAACTATACTGCTTACTTAAGCTATAGTTTCAACTAGTATTCATTCGCTTGAGTATTTCAGGACTATTAGCTTTAATAGGATAGAATAGAATACAGCTAAAGAGCTGAAGTAAAGCTAAAAACACAAAAAATTAGTCACGAAAAATGTTATTACATCTACTTGCGCGTATTATATAAATCTAGTATTTTACTAGTATTTATTTTGTTATTTAATCGAGTAAAAATGAACTGCGATTTCTGTATAGTAAAAGTGAAAATTATATTTTTAGGCCGACGAGCAGAGCCTCGGGCGGTACGAACGTGAATAACAACGGTGGTCTTCAAGTCGGAATAGCCGACGATCAGGCGAAGGACTTCGATTTCGAAAAGACCGAAATGAAGTACGATTCAACGGGTATGTTCCACTGGAGTCCATCCCGTAACCTCGAAGACTGCATACTGGATCGTAATCAGGCGGCGATGACAGTTCTAAATGGACATGTCGTTGTTTGCCTATTCGCCGATCCCGACTCGCCTCTCATCGGACTGAGAAACCTTGTCATGCCATTACGAGCTTCCAATTTTCATTACCACGAGCTTAAACACGTAGTAATAGTTGGGTCTGTGGATTACATCCGCCGCGAGTGGAAGATGTTGCAGAATCTACCAAAGATTTCGGTGTTAAACGTAAGAAATCTTTCACAATCATCCAATTTCTTTTTTGATTATTACTAACTATTAATTACTTTTTTATTATTATAATATAAATCTTCTTCAATTATTCAATTTCTTTCTTTTGCTACACTATAACATAAATCTTCGATTATTTAGATTGTTTTTTTATTATACTTTAAATAAATATCTCTGCATAGTTTATTTGCATTTTGTTTGTGCCACTTTGAAAATAAAAATTTTCCGCTTTACTAGAATTTATGAATTTGCGAACTTTTGTATGTTTACAACATATAGACTCAAATGTGGGATTGTAATTATTTATCCTGTTTATTTATTGCATAAATTTATCCTGTATATTCATTATATTTACTATAGTCTATGTAAGGTGAATTTGTGTTATAAACCAATATAAGATCAAACGTTTCGAACTAATATAATTCTTTTTAACAACAATATATTATAAAAGAAGAAAGAAGTGCCCGAATTTAAGAATGAGCATTTGGAATGTAATTACGTGTACTGTGGCAGGGTTCACCATTAAGCAGAGCAGATCTGCGTGCCGTTAACGTGAATCTGTGCGACATGTGTTGTATCCTGTCGGCTAAAGTGCCTAGCAACGATGACCCCACCCTCGCCGACAAGGAAGCCATCCTCGCGTCCCTTAATATCAAAGCTATGACATTCGACGACACCATTGGAGTGCTCAGCCAAGGTTCGTAATATCCTCTCAATATAAAGCTCGTGTTTTAATGAATTTTCGAGTTGAACGACTGCCTATATCTTATCCTGTACATTTCATTAAATATTAAGTGGCAATTCCAGCAAATAATGAGCAAGGTAATTTGACCGCAGTTGGCAGCCCAATCGTTTTGCAGCGACGGGGATCAGTTTATGGAGCAAACGTGCCAATGATAACAGGTACACCATACTTACTATTTTATATGAACATCACACGAAAAGAATGCGAATCTATTTTTGTCGATCTTCTGACTTTCACGTCACTTGGTAGCTATGTAAAAATATTTTAACGTAGAATTGTTGAAAAGAAAAATAATGCGACAGATTCGACGACACAAGCTGTTTCGAAATAGATAACACAATGTTCGGA
Source organism: Bombus pyrosoma (assembly GCF_014825855.1). NCBI lineage: Eukaryota > Metazoa > Arthropoda > Insecta > Hymenoptera > Apidae > Bombus > Bombus pyrosoma. The sequence continues at coordinate 529,997 of NC_057778.1, read as the reverse complement.
AATAGATTCACAAAAGAATTGTTTCGCAAGAAACGAATAATATTAGTTTAATTTGATTGATATTAGTCTGCGTAACTTATGTTATTAATGTTTTTTAAATGTCCAAGAAGCTGACAAAAACACATATTTAATCACAAAATCAAGTGCAAACATAGTTTCCATGTGCAATTAGTTGGCAATACATAGAATTTTGAAGTTGCTTTTTAATGAAAGATGAAAAATATGTCTCAGCTGAAATCTTTATAAGAATTTACTTATTGTTTTTCTGATTGATTTATTATCACTGAGGAAGTTAATACGCCATTTATATTTTCGTGTTTTTGTTAACAGAACTCGTAAATGATAGCAACGTGCAGTTCCTTGACCAGGACGACGACGATGATCCGGACACAGAACTGTACCTTACTCAACCGTTTGCTTGCGGTACTGCCTTTGCCGTCAGCGTATTAGATTCATTAATGTCGACGGTTAGTAGCATTCTATGATTATAATATTAATATTTGACTAAAGACCTTACTGTGGCGTTGTATAAATGTTAACTACTAATATATAATTACTAATAAATTATACGAATTTTTCTGTAAATATAAATTAGACGATCGTGATAGCGTCAGTTAATGATTTATCACTCTATTGTCATTTATTTTATTATTCTTTAGGAAGAAGCTTCAACTTCGTAACTTATATCTTTATATTAATCGTAATACTTGCTTTTATTTCTGTGACAGACGTACTTTAACCAGAACGCGCTGACTTTAATTCGATCTCTAATCACTGGTGGAGCAACGCCTGAGTTAGAGTTAATTCTCGCTGAAGGAGCAGGTTTACGAGGAGGTTATAGGTAAATCGGATAAAGTTTGACACATACATCCTTCTTCACGACTCACGGGATACTTGCTAATTTTAAACATAATAATTTTAAACATAAACTCTTCTAAGTACGCAATCCGTAACCAAGATTATAGTTACAGTGGTTGCGTGCTCTGACGAATGAAACACCCGAGGACCGAAATATACATATACTCATAGGAATCTGCATATTTAATTGTTAGAACATGCACTCATTATAACCATTTACAGACGATAATGTAAAAATGTTTCATACTATTTTAATGATACCTTTACCAATGCCAAGTGTTTTTACTAATACCAGTGTCAATAAAAATGTATCATATTTCGAATAATGCACAATTGACTTATTTATTTGTTTACAGTACACCTGATAGTCTGGCAAATAGAGATCGATGTCGAGTAGGTCAAATCGCGTTGTACGACGGGCCATTGGCTCAATATGGCGAAGGAGGCAAGTACGGTGACCTCTTTGTCGCAGCATTAAAGTCGTATGGAATGCTGTGCATTGGTCTGTACAGGTACAGGTATCGGACTTTTTTCCTTCTCTCGATGGTATTTATTGGATTACTCTACACAGAATATACGCATATATTATATATATCTTTTTCTCTGAGAATCTTTCATCTTGCTGCTGTGATTATACTGCCATTGATTATTCTCTTACTATATCATTCTTGTACTTACTATATAACTTTTAATTTTTTGCCGCACACTTTTGCATTTTGCGTTTTCGCGTCACGAAAAAAAAAAAAGAAACGACGATCGTAAGTTGCCTTCATCCAACAAATACCCATCATTTTTTATGATTGTCTCTTTGTATCACTTGTTTGTTTAGTGTTTAGTTATTGTTGCCAGCGTTTAGTTTAGTTTTAGTTTTAGTTCTATAGTTTTAGTTTTAATCGTACATATGTGTATATACATATAAATATTTAGCTTAGATTCGTAAGTTGTCTCGAAAGCTATGAATATTCCACACGGCTGACTTGTAACTGAATTTTAGGTTTCGAGATACCAGCTCATCGTGCGATGCTTCCTCTAAACGATACGTCATTACAAATCCTCCAGATGACTTCACTTTATTGCCTACAGATCAGGTACGAAGGGCTTTCATGTCTATTACTCGATATCACTCGATTATACTATTCGATTGATTATTATTTTAATTATTTCCGATTAAGATATAAAAGTTTAATAAAAAATTCGGAAGTTTGAACGTCCGAAAATTTGTAGATTTGAATGTTTGAAAATTCGATTCTTTTCTCTTATCTTCTACATTCGCACAACATAATCATGTTATTATTTGATTTTAATTTATAATGATAACATTATTATTTTAATGATAATATTATCTTTTTACTGAATAACCTGCAGGTTTTCGTGCTGATGCAATTCGATCCAGGTCTGGAATACAAGCCGAGCAGAGGAGCTCGGGGAAAGGATGACGCCTCCTGACTGTTGCTGTGTAGCGCCCTCACAGACGGACCTTATTCCTACATATAATTACGCAAAGGAAACGCATCATGCCGCCCGTCGTCCCTACTGAATTGACTTGTAGTCTTCATTGCCTGGCATTACGATACGATGCCCTCAACGAATTAATCGCAAAACCCCGTCCATAGAGCGAATCATCAACACGTCCGTTTTTTCTGCTGGTTATGTGTCGCCAGTGATATATTTCGTCAATACTCGTATAGCTGAATTCGGTTTCCCTCTAATAGTGTCCGCAGATTTCTCTGTTCCTTGTTATTTATCGCTAACGTGATTTATTTTCACATCGTGACCGGAAACATTTCTACGTTGAGGCTTGGTTGTGTAATAAATAAAAGAAGGAATACAACATCAAGTGATAAATGAAGAAGAAAAGAAAGAAGAAGAAGCGAAGGAAGAAGAAGAAGATAGGATAAGGATAAAAATCTGCCAAGGGAAATAAAAAAAAGGGAAGAGAAACGGCAAAGGGATACCGGGATACGGTATGATGAAACACGGTCCGAGGGTAGCTACACGTTAAGCTTCTTAAATCTTCGTAAGACATGAAATTATTAATCGTCTTCGATGTTGAAGGCCGCATAAGGACTGAACGGGCTTATTCTGAAGCGTAAAACGGTGTGTGACTATAATTCCACGCCCTACGCTTTCAGCAGAATACAGAAGTACAGAAGAAAACAAGCAAAAAAAAGAAGATAAGAAATAATACTTAAAAAACAAATGCGAAGCAAAACAGCTTAACTATAAACGCTTGAGAACATCTTCAAGGCTGATCGCTGAGGAATTGTAATCGCCTTCGCGTCTTAACGTATACCATCGCTGTAGCTCATTCAGGATATGTAAATAGGTACAGAACAGGTGAATATGTTGTCATTCGACGGTAAACTATAAAAACAAAAACAAAAAAAGAAAAAAAGAAGCGGAACGAGGAGGAAAGAGGAAGATATAGAAGATATGAAACAATTGATTGAGATATAACTGCACTGACAGGACCGTTTTGGTTCCTTTCATGTAGATACATTGTTCACTTTGCAAGACAGTCGTGTGTTCGTCTCCTGTATCGTGATTTTGTATCTTGCCTTGTGAGCAAATGGAAATATGTATACATATATGTACATGTATCTGTATATGCGTATGTACAGGGTGATAACTGCAACTAGAACAGATCGTAGCTCTTACTTGGAAAATCAAAGGATACCGACGATAGGGATACATGATTTCACTTTTCTTATGGTTACGTACTTTCTTTGCAAATGTGCCTCTATGTTTTCTATATTAAACGACTGTCTTAATTAACTTGCGAATAAGAAACCATATTCTTATTCCATAAACGAAGTAGTTTAAATGACACACTTCTCACGTTACGATGTGATTCGTAACTTCCTATGTATTGTGCAGCTAAAAGTTAGTATCATATTTAATGGTATGAATTTTCATCAGGAAAGTGAAATGTCTAGATTATTTATACGTACACGAGTAATACATAGATCTAGCAATTTATTTAAAGGCGTTTGCGACATATTAATTCGTACATGTGAAATAATAGAAACGATTAATACGAAGCACTGTATTTTATATTTGTATTCAATGGAACAGGTATAAGTGAATGTGTAGATATACGTCACGATATTTCTTCACTTCCTTCTTCTTTCTATGTATTATGATATTCTCTTGTTTTCACTTTATATTTGATTAAGAAAAGGGCTATAATCTGTCATAGGTGTAACAGTCACTCTGTACGTTCAGTTTTAGACTGAACAGTTTGCAGACGATAACGTGCATCGTTATGACAACAGATAGGTGCGAACAGGAGTGCAGGATTACGTGTAAACTTTACCTTGAGTGTCTTCTTTTGCGGCTAACGATATAAAAAATCTCAATCAAGCACTTTGTACAGATTCTATACATAAACGCGTATGCATGCGTGGATGTATGTATGTATGTCTGTATGTATGTATATATGTATGCATGTATGTATGTATGTATATGTGTGAATATATAATAATTTAACGATAAAAGAAAAAAAAACACCCTTTTTCCACACAACTTGAGTATTAATCGACTATGTATCGATACGACTATATATACATTATAGATATATATGCACATATATATGTATACATAGACACTCTCTTTTATATATTTTTGTGAAACTACACGAGTGTGTACATACGAACGTACATATGTGTACATACATCCATAGACGTATACACGTATGTATGTACGTATATATGTCTGTATGCATGTATATGTATATATATGTATGTATGTAAAGAAGCAAAAAAAAAACAAAGACGGATCAAATAAGGTATACATACATAAAACAAAGGAAGGAAATACACAGATACACCTATACACAAATACTTCTTCCTTGCTCTTTCCCCCGCTCCGCCCCTCCCTTTTTTCTGTCACTAACCATGACTGAAACACGCACACGTAATGATACACATACGATACGTACGAGTGCATGTATATGGCAACACAATCACAAAAAAGATGTGGTATGGATTCACAGACACAAACATACACACGCGGATACGCGCGCATCCTTTCTTTCTGTCTCACATGCGTGCGCGCGCGTGCACGCGCGTAACACACAGATAAGGGAAATACACACGAGAGAAAAGAAAAGCGATTATCACATTGATGAAAATGATGCATATACGTGGGAAGAAAGAAGAGTACGAAGCGGAATGAAAAAAAAAAAGGGAAAGGAAACCAGGGGAAACGATTCGCGCGTGCGGAAGTATGACGAGTGCAAAAACAAAGGATGAAGGTATCGCGTGATCCGACCAAATACGATATACGCTGAAAATATATAAAAAAAAAAAAAACATCAGGTTACCGTGCTCGATCGTTCAATGAAAAATCAGACTAACCATTAATCGATTAAAAAAGAGAAATATATGTGCAAATGGGACGAAGCGGTTCGATTATTATCGGGGACAAGAGAAAACACAAAGTAGCTGTGGTAGACGCTGCCGTGTATCGCGATTACGAGTCGCCGCCGCCACCGCCATTGCTACTGTTTGCAATATCCATATGCACTATTCACTGCCACTGCAGTTCGTGTTATATCGTTGTATATAACTTTCTATATATGGCTCGATTAAGGCGAGAAGGGCCGGTGAGGCGTGCGAATCGGATAGCTTGATCGATGTATAAATGATAATACTAAACAATGTGCAGCATCAGCCGCAATAAGTGTCATTCGTTGCTCCTGATTTCCAAATATCTTTTTTCACTCTTTTTTTTCTATTACTTTAGTATACGTAGATCTGCGAGAAAACGCCGATCAATTTCTATGTTTTATTAATGTGGAATTAATGCGTTATTTTTATCGATTGCGAATGTAATGTTAAGGATTATAACAGGGATGAGCACTGTTACTGTTACTGACACGCTTTCAGCTTTCTTTGTATTTTGATAGATCAAACGATAAAACCTATCCTAGTATATATATATATATATATATATATATATATATATATACCTTTGGTTATTTGGTTTGTTCGATGTGAAAATTGAGTCAGTGAACGTTTAGTGGACGAAACTTTTTTTATTTTGAGTATCCACTGTTAAAGCAGTAGAAGAGGACTTTTTATTTAAGAAATTAACGACACACGAATTCATTAATTCACAATTTTTACACACGTAATTCGTTATTTTATATTAATTATAAAAATATGAATGCTAGATACGTTTATTTTCTAATTTGTATACAAATTCATTTTATTCGCTATCGTGAAACATGATAAAATTAAAGCAATTGAAATTATAATTTTAACAAAACTTCAGAACAGTATTTGTAGAAAATCAAATGGCGGAGATTGAAAGAAGCTGGAAGTGAGTCAAAAGAGTAAATAGTTAGGAGAGCGAAAGAGAATCGCGTTTACATTTGAACAATTACAAAAATTCATTTGTGCGTTATCGTTCTCCGCTGAATGGACTATCCTGTATTTTCTTTCTCTTTTTCTTTTTATCTTCGAGGAATCCTTCGATAACGAAAGCTCTGATTGGATATATAATTATAAACGAATCGCTTAATTTTTCATCAGCATATTGATGAAAATACGTGCGAAGGAAAGAACGAAAATCGAAAGACAGTTTAGTGTTACTTATTTGATTTCGTAAAATTCGATTTCTCGAGGAGCGTCAGTGTTTTAAGAAACGAGTTTAAGACACGCACTTTAGAAAAATAAACGAAACAAATTACAATTCGTAATCGAATGAATATTGTTTTGGGGAGAAACGTTTGTTCACAGCAGTCAATTTTTCATACTAATTGTTTGAGGAAGTTAGCGGCTTGTAGAATCGCGTTAAATCAAGATGGAGGACTCTCGGTGACCCTGCCTCGCCTTGATGCGATTATATACGAAACAAAAGTTTGCGCGTTAGATTTTGTGGAAATCGTTCGTTAAGTGATTAAAAAAAAAGAAAAAAAAATGAAATTTGTCGGAGCCTTGTGTAGAGTTTTAGATGATTGGTCGAGATTTGCGTCGCGTGGGTTTAGCCAGGCAGATGAATTTTACTTGTCGAACGAGTGAACATCCTTCCGAATTTTGACTTTCCTTTCTTATTTCTTTTTCTTTTTGTTTCTTCTTTATTAATTATAAAATACGGCCGTTAATTTTAGTTTGACCTTTCACGTACGAAATATATTAGAAAAATAGACAATTGTTATTTTAGATATTACACGATTCACTCTTACAAGGTAGGAACTCGTGCCTGGCTGCTCACGAGATACAAATTATTCATGCACTCTCTTTAATAATTAAATCATGCACCGATTCAATCGATATCATCACCCGTAATCGTATTTTCGTGCGTCGCACGGATACACGTGGCGCATTTGTGTGTATGTGAGACGTGTGTATCTAAACGAAGTATATATAATTAACGTTAAAAAAGAACCTAAAAAAATGTGAAAAAAACAGGAGGGAAAAAGAAGAGGAATAAAAACAAATCGAACAAAATACCAAAAATGATTTGAAATATATATATGGGAATTATAAAATGTATAAAGAGAAGAAAAAAAGAAAATTAAGGCGCGCTGAGCGTACGCCACCTTCGATGCCTCATTGACCTCATCTAATGCTTTTTTATCTGTACATTTACAATTTGTGTACCAATGAGGAACGTTGTTTAATCATGTTGTTGATGTTATTGTTAAAGAATGAGATTCAATATTGTACATAACTATATATTCATTATAATTGATGATATAAATAATTATATACATAAAAGTAAGTTTTGGTGTTTCTTTATATCCACTGTGTTGTGACGTATGAAATTTACCTTATTATAATTAATACAAGAGAGAAAATATATATATACAAACCGTGTAGTGTACACTTTTTAACAACATATATTGTTTGAAGTATTTTAACATCTTTTAATATCTAAATGGGAGACGAAAAATCCTGACATTATTCTTAAACTTCGTATAAAAATACAGGAGGATTGAAGAATAACATAATGGGAGGTAGATTTTGCACAGACAAATTTCAAGAGTGAAATAAATTTGACTTGTATGGAATTATGAATTCTTTTAAATTTATGTACCTATTGTTTTTAACTTTTTCTTATATAAATTACGTTCTAACTATTTTTTTTATAACAGGTACACAATTAGCAGTGAATAGATACAAAAATGAAACACAATTTGGTATCAAGTTTTATTTATTTCAATAACGATAATTATTCTTACAATAAAAATAATTACAACCTTAGATCTCTGCATTAAATGTAAAACTAAGCTTTTGTCTGATAATTTGGCTATCGATGATTAGTGCTGACTGTCGAATAACGTCTTCATTAAATCTTGTTTATTAATATTAATTTTATTTTAAGAGATAAGAACTATGTAGCTATTACTGTTTATTAATACCTTATCTGTACAATAATAGAATAATTTTTTTACGACGAACATCAGCAACTAAATACCCATTTCAAAATTTAGAATGAACGAAATATGTGTAATCATAGCTATGTTTTAGTTACACGAAATAAAGTAAGTACTAGATAATCTTTGCTCGTCCTGTACCAACAATCGTTCTTCTAATATTCCTCGTACTTCCACGAGGCAAATTAAAGCCGTGTCAATACAGAACTATAAAAACCACCTTGATTATTCCTACTTTTATTATTATTTAAGCTTCAAGGAGCATCAATAGGATGATTCGTATTAATAATATCTTTTTCAAATAGGGAATGAATTCTATTAAATTAGTTAATACGCGTGTAATTCATTTTCTAACAAAGTATCAAGTTTATATGAATGTTAAATTATAAAAATTCAGAAACCACCAAATCATTTCTACCGCATTATTTAAGCTTCCAGAACGATGGAATCATTCGTATTAATAAAATTTTCCTGTAATATTTTTAATTAAATAATTCTCTACTAAATTAAGCAAATGTTTATTCGAGTTAGTCAAAGTAAAACTGCGAAATGTTAAAAAAAACGCCACCGTGATTATGCCTACCGCCTTATACGAATGAGTTGCATGGAATTGGTCGATATCACCAATTTTCGGAGCTACCTTTCGCTGTGCTCGCCGCTTACTTTCCAAGTTAGCGACTAATGTTGGTGCGTTGTGTCTCTGATGCCTACAGTGAATAGAAGTTCTAATGTCCGTTATGTCGATTCAGTCTGATCAAATTTTGTTTCTTTAACCAGCTACGTGGTCGTACAATTCTAGCAAAGCGTCCATTATTCTGTCTCTGTATTGAGGTACATCTTCTACCTGCTTGCAAACCAAAGGCGTTCTATCTACATATAGAATGTTCTCCAAAAGTTCTGGTTCGGCTGAGAAGTATTTGCTAGCGGCTCGAGGTTCTAATAACATGATTGGAATGTTTAAGACACCGTGTGTGATACACATGACTCGTAAATCTTCGATGGATGCGGAAAAATCGGTCCAAGGGAAGATGGTGGAAATGTCCAAACCAGCTTCTTCCAGAACTTTCGCCATTGACTCGTGGTAGATCTTGAATAATTCTTCGCTGTGTTTTTCGCGCAGTTCCCGCGTTGTTGTGAACTGAAGGAAACATAGGATATCGTGGGCTGGAGGATTGTATCTGCAACAATAATATTTAATATGCAATTTAATTTAAGAAGAGAGAAACAGGTATTTGAAAAAAGAGAAGAAAGAAATTGTTGTGTTAAGAGATTTAATTTTCGAACGAAGTGCGATATTTTAGTATAATAGGAAGATAATGAAGTTGCGTGTAAGAATTACAATTAATTTTAGATCAGCCCTTTTTACGTTTATTGGTATTGGTATTGGCTGTAAATATTTTTTTTTTACTTTAAGCATGCACAAATATGATGAACCTTTTAACGAACTTCACCCGAACGTTCTTATACATTTTGCAAGTGTGAGTTATGAATTGTGACACTTTCTTATTTATCCAAACTAGGTATATTAATGTTTGTCATACTTTGATCTAGTTTTATTTGCGTTTCAATTTATATGAATCACTGTTGACCACTTGAATCACTATATGAAGTTATGGTAATCAATTTCATAATATGCATCGACATGCAGAGAAGATCAGAAATATTATCTTTTTTTTTATTTACCTTGGACTTTGATAAATAAATTTATGAAAGTATGCCCTTTATTTTGTTAATTTTCTGTCTGAGTAATAAAATTTAGAATTTAAAAAGTGGAATTGTAATCAACACCCGAGAGATTCATATATGAAAATTAATTTATCAATCAGAAATAATATATACTGATACATTACAAATGATTAGAATAATATATTATTCATTGTATTATATACAGTAGCTGCAAAAAGTATTTATAATTTATCCACGACTACATTTATTATTACATCTGTATACTAATAAATTCTTAATAAAAATTTTGAATCTAATTTAAGGAAAGAAAGATAGATATTTAAGAAAAGTAGGAGAAAGAAATTGATGCGTTAAGATTTGATTCTTGTATGTAAAAATACTCTGCTTAAAGATACTAACTAACATTAACTTAAAAAGAAATTTCATCTACGAATACCTTTTGCAACCACTGTATTAAATCCTTTGCTTTATTTTTTATAAAAATATATCTCTGGATTACCTTGCAAGTTGAAAGTCGATAAGACAGCACTCCGCAGGCTTCTCGTCGATGTCATATTTAAACAAGATGTTATTCGCCCAAAGATCTCCGTGGCATAGTACATTCTTGTGTTTCATCGATGGCAGCAATTTATTCGCATGATCGACGCACAAGTCAGTAACCTTTGTGCTAAACGTCTTCTTCTGATCCTCATCCAAGTTTGGTATCAAGTCTATCAAGGAAACGATGCCTTTTACAGCAGCGTCGAACATTGCTTTAGCTCTGCCATCCGTCAAAGGCCAAAGTGTCTCTTGCATGCAATGAGAGAACTCGTCGTGCAGACTCTTCTGGTACAATTCTTCGAAAATCAAAGACTTCGCGTGAAATCTTGCCAGAGTTTTCATCAAAGTTTTGCAGTGTTCGAAATCAAACGGTTTATATTTATCGGGCATTTCGTAGCCACTGTGGGCCATATCTTCTAGGACAATTATGTCATCTTCTAAACCAAGGAAACACTCTGGAATATATCTTTTATCCAGACCATCTAACACCTCCGGGAAAACTGTCGTATAAAGAGCAACTTCCTTCTTGAATGTACCATATTGTTGGATAAAATCGTACTGCGGACTTGTTATTGGCGGCGGTAGTTTCGTGAAGAAATTGATATTCTTTGTTTCTAGTGGCGATTGCGGCGAGGCTACGGTAGCTTTTAAAGTAAAGTATTGGCCCATGAAACCGTTTACCTCGTCTATAGGGATTACCTCGTAAGTTATCAGCGAGAAATCCTCCATCGAGTCCTTGTGAAGTTTTTTACGAATTATCTCGAAACATTCTTCGTCTTTGAGAATCTTCTGTGTGCTTGGATTGCGCATTTCTTCTTCAACTTCTCCGAAGAGTATTTATTGAACGTGGAGTTCTGATATTTTCGTTGCTTGACTTTTTAAAAAATTCTTAATTTATTCTTAAGCTTCTCTGAAATTCGAAGACCAAGGTAGATCTTTTATAAATCTGTAGATTTATCGAAAGTAGCTTCTTGATATCTTCGTCGATCGATTTCTCCAAAATTCTTCCTCGATATCCCCGATTCTTTTATTCTCGATGTATTTCTTGATTTATCCCAGTTCTTCCAATATTCTTAAGCTTCTCTGAAACTACCTCTAACTAAGCTCGTCGAACGTAGAGCTTTTGAATACCTTCGTTTCTCGGCAGCTCCGAAGATACGGAAGTTTCCTCCTACTTCTTCCTTTTATACCTACGCGACGAATGGCTTGGTTTTACAGTTGTTTACGGTAAAATGCCCGCGAATATAATTAACGTCCGCGACGTTAGATACGGCGCTGATATATGAGCAGAAAATGGAATGTAGCTTACGAGGAACAAAATCAAAGAGCACGAAGTTCTCTGACAATGGTTCGTGCTCTGGAGGATGTCTGCTTGGTATGTAATTCCGTTCAAGATCAAGATACCTTTATATATTGACGAAGAATCGCGTCACGTGTACGTTACGTACGATAAATAATAGCGCGTACTCGTGTCGCGCTATTTTCTCCTTTATTGGCTCTGATTGAGGCTAATATTAGACACGTTACAACAAGACATGTCCTGCATAAACGCGTGTAAATGGATCTGATGGCTCCTTATTGACACTATTCGTGTAGATCGATACGGGACGACAGCGCGTACAAGGAGAGGAAACAGTTTGATAATGTTGAAACGATGAGACAGTGTACTCGGTTTTCGTTCTGATTATTAAATAGATATATAGCTGAGCATGGTCACGTGTTTCGACAACATCAGCAGACAGTCACGTTTCGCACGTGACGATCATCTAGTCAAGTACCTTGCTGCTCTCTACTCTTTGAATTGCTCTTCTGTACAGAACCCAAAGATTTTCTTTCGAATGAATTTTTAATAGATTGCTGAGTAAGGATACAAAGATCGGATTATATCCGTTTGATCTAAATCTGATCTCTATATTTGATCTAAATTGAGTATGTATGTTTATTTTTAAACGGAGCAGGTGGTTCATTTTTAAATATGATATTATATGGAATTATTGTATAATAATAAAGGATAATATTTCTTTAAGCAAATATTTTAGAAAATGATATTTATTATCCAAAAGAAATGGACACGGTGTCGTCCTGTTTGTACATTAATTATTGAATTAATGCAAATATGAAATATTGCATAATATAACGAATACAATGATCTTGTATGATACAATAATTTTATTTAATATTATGTTTTTCAATAGTAATGATATTTGATTATATTCATTTGAAACTTCGTTTCAATCTGCATAGTTTGGTGTTTCAGCCTACTGATGTATAATTTATTTTAGGATATTTGCACAGTAGCATACGCTTTTCTCTTAAAGCCAATTCTATTTTGCGAATTCTTTGTTATTTTTGTATAAACAAACTACAAAGTCTCTTTCAGTGATATTTTGCACTTGTGTTTTTGCAATATTTATACTTTGAAACACAAATAATAAAAGTTACAGTTAGCGTAAAATGTTGCTTGAAAATAGATTTTCATGATTGCAGTCATTCTGCTTGTTTTACTTTGCAAACATAGCGATTCGATGAAGCTTAGCTGTTTACATTCATTGAATTTTCAAATATTTTTCAGTCGGTTAGTTGAAAGCATCAGTAAATTGTCAAACGCCTGATGCAATTTTTTCGAGTTCTATTCGCTTAGTAACATAAATTTTTATGTGCATTCGTTAAAAAGATAAGTTATAACATTCCTCCGCTAATTTCTTAGAACCACTTGGTTTAGAGTAAAGATAAAGGTTCTCTTATTTATGTTGACATTTTTACGTATATAAGTCACGTAACATTTTTTTACACACTATATTTTCCATACGATACTGAAATTGAGAGAAATATAATTTTCTATTTGATTTATATTAAATTCGTATTTTATTTACTTAGTACAATAAGATTGGATGGTTTTTCATTAATTTGCTTTAATTTACATAAACTCGAACACGCACATAGATTTAAGTAAAATCAAATTAAAATCATTTACTCAATCGCGATAACTGTTATTACAATTAATAACATTAATTTTTATATTGATTTATATTCATTTATATATATATATAGCTTAATAAAATGTCGATTTTATAAAGACATATCGTTTTTAAAATTTATCTTAAATTTTGCTCTGAATCTTTTTTAAATTTGTGTTTTCATATTAACACGTGGGTATTTATGCTTCATATTAACACGTGGAAGTGCAGCTGGCGTACAGGGCACTTTATAAAACGTTTATTCTTCAACTCGTACATTCAAGTGCTATATGATTACTTCGAATCACTGAATGACTCGTGCTGAAAATAAATACGAGAAAATAACAAATAATAAGTACGAGTCTATAGTTCGAATAGCGTGAATAGTCACCTTAAATATATAACTAGTAATAATGTTGGTCTCATTAAATATGTTTAATTTGTATCTTTTAATTTGTATCAGGCTTTATCAAAACAATTTTTTTTATTTGGAAAGAATAAAAGTTATGAAAACTTTCTTCGTTTATGAGCTAAAGCGAAGATTGGATTTTTATGGATTGAGGATTAGGACAATTACGATGATAATGAAATTTCCAATCGTCAAATAACAAAGATTGATGTATCTCAATGTTGTTAATACTGACACATACGAATCTGTAAACTCGATATGAACGAATACGTGGCAAGTTTTCATCTCTGGAATTTCCTAAACTCAATTCACGATCAAAAAAATAAACGCAACGAATGAGTATGAATGAAAGAACGAGGCTATATTTTGAGATGCTTGGCCAATCTTTACTTTAGCTCATAAACGAAGAAAGTGTTCATAATTTTTGTTCTTTCCAAATAAAAAAAAATTCTAAAATGTTTCTCAACTTATACATGATAATATCCCGCTGGGGTTAGCCATCCACATGTTATTTAGCAATTAAGTTTGAAAAATTTACAAAATGTCCAGCTAGACAAATTATAAAGTACAAATTAAATAATAATAAAAAAAACTTACGATTCGACATGTATTCGATTTTAGAAGAAACCTTGGATTTCGCCATTAGTTTCATCTAACTTATACTCGGGTTATAGGTTTGCGCAGTTTTAATACGCTGTTACGTTGGCGAATTAGCCTTTTAACAGACGTATCGAGTGATGTAAGTTTTTGTTCAGAGTCAGGGACGATTTAGTCGAGTTTTCCGAAGCTGTGCCGCCTATTGCCAGTGAATATTATTACTGAAAAAACTGACACACAATTCCTGTTCATTGAAATCACCCGAGTGATTTCTTAAGATGAATGCCAGCAATTTTCCGCTTGACATTACTAGTTGGTCTTAGTTGAATTTAGTAGTAGTCTTTATTCCATTAATCATGGAAACGAGTGTCTATTAATCCGACCTTTTCAAGTCTTACGAAAGCACAATTGCTTTACACTAACTTCGTTAGTTAATTATATTTATTTCTGTCAGTCAGTTACCGATAAATTTCATGTTAATGACCTATACGATAGTATGTAGAAGCAACCTATAAGAAGGAAATACGTGGAAAACTTTCAACTTTTAAACATCTCCAAGTAATTCGAAAATATCAGGTTCCATAAAATTACACCGAATTCGCGACTTGTGCAAGTGGTTGGTATCATACAAATTATAATATTTCAAGTAATATCAATATGATTCAACTACTTTGTAAATAGTTATTGTAAATACTACTACTTTGTAAATAGATATTTTAGAACATTAGACATATTGTTTATGGAACATAATAATGAAGACTGTTTAATAATTTAAATTAGAAAATACATTGAAAATATATTACCTATAATTGATATAGATGAATTTAAATGTGCAATTTCTTTCAATATGCCACGAATACGTTGATTTCAAAAGTTACAGTTTATTAATTTATAATAGTTTATTAGTAATATCATATTAGTAATAACTCATTGAACATATAATAGACTTATAAGATGAGTGTACTTCGTACTAATATTAACGTGAAACATGCAAATGAGTAACTTGGTTTGAACGAATTGTACTGTTACGTATCATAGTTATGTCTCATAAATCTTTGTCTCGTGATAACAATGCTTAGAATGTGGAGGGAGAATAGAACAGACATGAAGTGGCGAGCGTATAAATAGGCAAAAAGTTACTCGCATTTACTACTTTACGTTATTACGTAATATTTCATATTTGAAATGTTTCTTTTTTACTTTTATTCTTTTTTTCGTTTTTGTAATAGGATTTACAAATTTTGAAGCGTTATAAATATAAGACGGCCTTTAAAGTTTTATTTCAAGTAGTAATTACAAACTAAATTAAATTCAATGTAGTACAAGAAATTTTCTCGTTCGTATGCTTGTCACTGTATAATTTTTCGAATATTCGTATTTGAAATATCGATGACGCGAAAAGATAAAAGCAATCACTGGTGCCGATGTTATGTCCTACTCTTTTTTTTTTTTTTTTACGTGGGGAAATCCTCGTGGACACCCCGCCGTTCTTTTAGGAAGTGGCGGGGTAATGTCGGACTCTTACCGACTAAAACCCTACGGTGGCTTATCTAACGCTTAACAGGAGTGCCCTGGGACCTCTTTCAAAATGTTTTACTAGGAAATAGTAAATGAAACGGTTGGTAACTGGAAAAACAGCAAGCATGCGACTTATCGTTTGTAGATAACACCATGTGGTAAATTAGCGACGAGGTATGGAATAGACGCGATATTCAGTGCTTTTTCGTGTCTACGTTTTGAGGGTTATCCTGCCCTCTATACGGCGGTAAGGAACATTCTAGTTTTCTACTACGTCGGTATTTCAGAATCTGAGACGCAAGGTTCCGATTAATGTCACATCAAGCAAGTCTATTCTTATTCTACTGAATCGATAACGTCGCATGTGACATGAGATCATGAGGTACGAAAAAGAACCGCGTGTTTAGTCTATGATGATTTTTTATCGATAGTTAAAATTTGTTGATTTTATTCAGAGATAATAGCTGAGTTCACTAAACATCGGTGCAAACATGGGTATAATAACCTAATAACACTTCTAAAATTCACCAAAAATGTAATATCACCAAAATGTAGACACGATAAAATTAGGCTGTAATGTAATAGTGTTTTGCAATAAATATGGCTACCAGACAGAAAGCTCCAAAGTACCGAAAAACAAAAAAACGAAGGCCATCATACGTCGATCCGGTTTTAGAAGAGGAAAGAGCCAAAAGAGTCGCAAAGATACAAGCGAAGAGACAAACAACAATAGACGAAGTTAAACTTTCGTTGGAGAGAAGAAGAAATAATAAAATAGCCATACAAAATGCACGTACTGATAAAAGGGAAAGGGAGGAACAGAAAGCGATTAGAGATGCCCACAAAACAGGAAGTGAAAAGATTATGTTACAGGTTTTGAGCATATTACTACATGCTATTATTTAGACGAATCATTGCACTATAGCGTAAAGTTTTATTTCATCGAAACTAATATCACTTTTAATGCTGTATCGTAACGTTGTATCGTAATGCTGATAATTAAAAAGTATTATTTTTTTATCAAGATATTTTTACATTAAGAGGATTACCTTAGGTTTGAGTAATATACATAGGATATAATTCAAAATAACGAATATAAATATGAATATAATCAAACGAGGATTCAATAAATAATTCGACAGGAACGTGCCTGTAAGATTTTATAATTATTATTATCCCAACTTTTTAATGAACTTTCACATATATTTATCTTCTTGTTATGAAATATTCCGTCAAATATGCCGTAATGAATTTTGAATTTTCTCACAGAAAATATCCTAGTTTGCGCTGCGCTTATTTATTATATTTATTCATTAAAATAGACGAAAATACCTTCGATGTACATAGTTAGCAATGGAAAAATGTATTATCTACAGAAAGTATAAATCTGTAATATTATTACATTATTATTTATTATTACACTGAATAAAGCTTGCGTATAAAATTTTAACGATAATTATAATACTGCCAAGAAAAGTTACATAGAATGCTTATGTTTGTCTCGTTACAGATTCGTGATGACTTAAGCCAAATCGCTGAGACTGGTATAAGGTGTGTATACACGTCCATGATAATACCAGAGAAAATAAAATACGACGGCCGATCAATTTTGTCGATCAAAGGCGTTAGATATAGATTGAAAAATAATTTACATATGGTTGGTTGGGGAAAAGAAGCGGTGACGATGAGTGCGGCGTTCGAACGAGTCGTAGGCAAACACTTGAAGAAAGGTTGGATGGTGGTGCCACGAAAATCAATTTTCATGATGTGGAGCTATCCGGAAGCGTTCCCTCCCTTAGATAGTCGTATTTCGTACGTTGAAGCTGGAACTGATGGACAACCAGACGAAAAGTCCGTGATACAAACTAGAAGAATTCTAAATTATTGTAAGAAATTGAAGAAAAAAGATTTGCTGATTGTCATGCTCTCGCAAGGAATAGATGATCTTCTTTGTCTGCCGCGAGAAACTATCACGTTGAGGGAAAAGCTCAGGGTATTGAACAGATTGAAAGCTGCAGACGCTACTCCGGAAGAGATAAATACCGTGAGAAACAAGCTTTCTGCGATTAGAGGCAAGAAAAATAAAAACTTATCTATTGTTTATGACAGTGGAGATCTACGCAAACTCATATTTCTATGATCATAGTTACATAAAGATTAATATTCATTTTAATATCAATTGTAGAATTAAATGTATATTGATTAGTGTTAATTCTAGAATAAAATATATGTGCAGTAGATAATAGCATGTAAGTTACAAAATTTTAAACATCTAACTGTTAAATATCTTCCTACCTAAGAAGCTCTGAAAGAAGAAAGAAATGTCTGAAAATGTGGCCAATGTATATCTAAACTATCTTTTCATTCTTTAATCAAACGCAGAAAGATTTAATAACAATATTCTCGAAACCTCATACACAATTTATAAAGATAATTTCAATACATATATAAATATATATACGTAAAAATAATTGCAATAATTTTAGGAGGCGATTTAGCCCGGATGGCCTACCCAGCGAGAGTTATAACTCTAATCACGTCAGACGTTTCCGCCGAGCCGATGTCCCAACTCTCAGGTGGACCATGCGTGTATGATCCAAAAGGCGAGAAAGCTCTCGCTGTGCTAGAAAAATACAAACTTTTGGATAGAATATCCTTAAGCGTGCGAGACTTGATAGAAGAAACAGTTCCATGGGTGATGGCCGCTGATAAGCAATTGGACGCGGATAAACATTACAAGTTTGTTCATAGATACGTGATAGCCTGTAACGCGGACGCCATGGAGTGTATGGCTACGGAAGCGTTCAAGAAAGGCTTGTTTCCAGTGAAACTGAATTCAACCTGTTTAGGGGATATCCAAGAATTCGCTCGTGAATACGTTAAAATGACATCGTTGATGATTTTGGCTGTTGAGGGAAAAATTAATAAATTGGAGATGTTCCTAGAGATGAGAGACAGTCCTATTTGTCCTCTAACCGATGAAAAGGTGCAGGAAATATTCCCTGCGAAAGACAAATGGGGTTTGGGAATATGCCTTCTGTTGGGAGGGCGACCAACTGTTAATCTTTGCTCCAAACCTGGACAAGGTGGACCAAATCAGGAGTTAGCGCTATATTTCTCGTTATATTGGTATTTGCGTACGCAGCAGTATCCAATTTTAAGAGAGTACACTGTTTGGTTCTTGGGTGGCAGCTCCTACGGGAAAGATGGCAATACTGAAGCAGTTGGCGCGTTTGGATATAACAGCTTGGCCACCAATGTTTATCCAGAATTTGAGAAAGCACAAAGTATGTATCAAAGCGCGCACACAAAGTGGTGGAAACTTAAGGAGGAGAGACGCTTCGAAAGTAAAATAGCGGTAAATTGGTTGTTTTATATATCACATAGTTTAAAGTTCGAGATTTATGTCGATATTCGACATGGGGGATTTTAAAATATATGATTTAAATATTTTAGGTATCAGTGGATTTATAGCACAATGTAGCCAATTTTTAATTAATTTAATATTTCAAAACAACGAAGTTTCAATGTCATACACGCGTAGTATCGTTAATGTTCGTTAATAAGCACTTGGTCTTGTTTTTTAAATTTACTGTTTAATTAACATTAAGCATTTACGTTGATCTACAATCTATTTTGATTCAGAAGAAAAAATACAGTATTAAAACTTAGATTACTTATTTCGTGTACGTTCTGTGTAAATATAGAGATAAATACAGAATCTTTGGTCGAATATGATTTGAGATCGATTTCAATTTCACGTATTAAGAAGAGTTTACATTTTCTTGTTTATAGTATCATCTTGAAGAAAATGCTTAATAATTTGAAAGTTTTAAAACATTTTCTACATATGACAAATTAATTTCCACTATTTCTTTACAGGAAGCGCGAAAAGAAATGCTGGAACTGGAAGGTGTAAGAAACAAATACGCCGCAATTTTACCTGGTCGTGTTTTAGCTGAAAACAATACAAATTTATTCTTCTTAAGTATTAACGGTGAAGACGAATTATTAGAATTAAAAACTGGAAATTATTATACATTCACAAACGTTGGAGATCTTCATATCATACGAATCGCTCGCTTCCAATGTATCTGCGACGGCGTTTGTCATGGACATCAAGAAAAGGTGTGCGCTGATATGGAATGTCCAGTTTATCAATCGTTGTCAGCCGAGGCGCATTCGAAATTTCAATATTGTTGCCGTCTTGATCAACGAAAACAAGATTCCTGACTTTTCATATCTCCAGGAAGTTCATTATGGCTTTATATTTATTGTAAGTATAGATTGCTTAACTACTTAAAAAAATATATATTTAGCAGTATTTACATTTATATTCATTACAATATACATAATATTTTTTGTAATTAAATGGTTGAACAGTCTGGGCACGCTACTTGTAAGTTAATGGTCGTGGAATTAATCATGGAATTAGTATCGAAAAACACAGAACCAAGGAGTCCTCGAAACAATTCAGTCGATTGGAAACGATATTGTCAAGTAAAATGTTTCGAAAAATGTTCTACAATGAATCGAATATGACTGATTAAAAGTAACGTGAAAATTAGTGAAGTTATTATGGAAGAATAAACGTACAATATTTTACAATGTTCTGAACCATTATCAGTAATCACTATATATCAGAAACGAAATTCTGTTGTACCTACGTAATTGACTTTAGAAAAAAAGATTATATTTTATAGAATAAAAATAGTAAAAATTGGTACAGCTTTAAAAATTACTTTAATGGTAGTGGCCAGTTTTTAATATTCAGTTAGTGTTACTACAAAAATTACTAGCGCTAGGATGGTATGCTTATCACGGCACAGATGAAATAACGCTGCTCTCTTCTCTCGTGTTTAAATGTATATATAAAACTAATATCTTTTTTCAATAGTCTATCCTATGTTTTATTCATAGTAAAATACATTTCAATGGAACGAATAGTTTTGTTATAATGGATTCGAAAGCATATTTCTTCTTTTTGGCTTTCGCACAGTTTTATATTTCAATAGGCTCAAAATGGTGTTCATACATCAGAATATCTGCGCTATATAAAATATTATAGAGAATATCAACGTAAACTTTCTTTTTCATGGACTTTATAATTTTGTGTTAATTTGTTCGCTAAAATAATCGTATAGAAAAAATTTCCCTATCATATGGAAATTTTCGAAACTTGAATTAAGCCATAAGAGAGGAAATCCCAGTTGTAAAGTTGTTGGCACGGCCAAGGCGAAATGATTTCTATTGAGCGGCCGGTTTTTTCGAACTGGAATGAATCGAAGGAAAGTCCCAAGAAGCTCATTTCGTCCCGCTTTGACATAATAGAGATCTTCGAGGCCAGCGTGTCCCATGGGTTCGGTACCAATCCCGTTTAACAAAGCCTCAGGAATGAACTCGACTAGCTCAACGACGCCCGCACAGTGTGGTAATTTTCAACACGATCTTTTTAACGTTTTTTTTTTTTGCTTAAATTAGAAATATATCATATTCAAGATACTTACTTTTCAACGAACATTTATATGCGGTTAAAAGTACAAAGTCAATTGTAATAAAATTTATAGTTGCTTATGACGATCAGAATTGAAGACATTTGGAATAACAGTTTAACGAAGATGGAGATGTAAGATAAATATCGGAACTACTACTACTATTATTAGTGGAAATAACTATAAGACTAATATTTCACAGAACATTCGATAGTTATTTTGAGTATCAAATGTTGAGTATCAGATTTGCTATTAACCTCAGGGTAGTTCTTGAGGAAGTACTCAAATTGCAAATTACATTTTACCACAGTGTAAAGCCTAATTGACCGATTCGACGGTGTATTTTGGTATAAATTGATTGTTGTTATATCTAGATTTAATAATCTTTCTTAATAATATAGCAACATGTTGGAGCGGAATTTGTGTTTTAATTTTTGTAAGGCGGAAAAGTAATTACCAAAGGAGTCGTTAATGCAGATTTAAGTGCAAAATACTTAACAGAAAACCCAATAGGTTCCACTAGTTCTACAATACCTACTGATGATAACTTGAAAGACTTTATAACTCTTAGGCAATATTTCCGTCTTTGAAGTTAAAGAGAATTGATTGCGAAGAAAAAGTGGTAATATCTGTAAAAGGATCGACTAGATGAATTATCAGCTTAAAGTCATGTTAGTAGGATAGTGTGAGAGACTATCAATTCAAGTAGCTGTACAAGTATATAACTTGTAACCTTCATATAATGTTTTCACCGGACAAATGTGTGATGTAGCGTCGCGATATGATGTTTACAAGATTGTTTATGATTGTCTACAAGATGTAGGATGTAATCGATCAATCATAGCAATCACTATAGTAGGAAATAATTGCTATAATTACTATAATTAGGAAATAATTACTATAGTGGGAAATTTCTAATAGGGTCCCTCGTTAGTGAAATCATTTTGGAATGAATCGGAGCAACAATTTTTAGATCTCTATATTTTTCTACTTAACCATGAGTTATAAATCTTGTACGAGAATAAATTTTTCGATGAAATTGTTTACTGTAATACAAATGAAAAAAATTCAGAATTGAAAAAGACGTTGTTGTACGGTTCAATGTTATTTTTCTCAAATGTTAATTGTACGAGAACAGATTTAAAATAAAATCTGGCTCGGTATATATGTATATAAAAATGGATGTTAAAGAGCCCAAAGTGTAAGTAAATACTGTAGATTTTGGAGAGTATGAAAGTACACGAAATCTGCATAATTTGAGAGAGCAATTTACAGAATTCGCAGTATTCACTAATGATCACATAGTTTCGTGTTTGGAAACAACTACATTACTCTACATATTTGTCTAAATTGCGCTGCTTTCTCTATGTACACTTGAAAAGCATGAAGTTATCGATTTATTTCAGATTTCATGTCTTTTTAAATATCAAGGGGGTATGAACAATGATACCTGAAAGTTATATTATAAAATGATAATACAATTGAACTGAAATTTATATCATTATTATTAGTATTATAGTACGTTAATACTTTAATTTCATTCTTAAAAAAATTAAATCTTTTTTTAAATATTCATACACATTTTTATTTCGAATGATGATATTTATTACATTATCATTAGACTATGACGAATGATTATGTAATTTCATGCTTTTACGAACACGACAAAAGAAATGAAACCTGTGCAGAAATTTGTAATATTTATTAAATATCATATCAACTATCGTACGTTAGATATTTTATATATTTTCGTGAATTTTGTGCATTGTGTATATTCTTACACCTTTGAACTTTCCATAAATGCATAAACATCCCCGGTTTAATCATTGTACGGTACAGTCTGTATAACGTACAAAGAGCGCGCGAGAACATTTTTTTTATATGGAAGAAGTTTTAAAATCCAATAGGTTATCGGTTAGTAACTAAAATCTTACCAAAATTGTCTCTTTATTACGTTTTCGAGGTAAACATATACTTTCCCAACCCCTTGAAAATTTAAAGAATCGTATTAAAATATTCTCGTCTTAATAATTATATATTTGTTTTCCATAAAATTTCCTCAACTTATCGAATAATCTCAAAAAATTTGCATCTTCAAATACAGCAAGTTTTCTTAATCGTATCGTATTAGATTCCTTCCGTCTAATAACACAGTGAGATTCATTAATCTAAAGATTTATTAATCTTGTCGCATGCAATGACACAACCAATTAAAAATACAATTTTAGTAACAATGGAATTGATTATCAAGCTTTAAAATCGCTTTCACGTTTTTCCCTATGGACTTTAGTGAAACATTCTGCTGCTTTATTTCTCTTGCGTTTTATCTAATCTTAAAAAATAGTGTCATAATTAATGTGTGCGTGCACCGGGGGTAAAGTTTATTTCCGGATGTGGAATCTTGAAAGAATAAGCGTAGCTTGAGATATAGCGTGGGTTGGATGGTCCTAAAATGGCCAGGAAGGAAGCTTGGTTATATATAAGATAATGGTTGCGTTCAAGGTCTTAGGAGGGCGAGGGCTTGCTCAGCGACACCCATGGGACAAATATATTATTACTAAAGGGTAGGAAATTTAGGAGCCGCGGAACCTCGATGAAGTGCAAGAGACCAAAGTGAACAGAAAGATACGTGAGAGGGATGGACGCACACAACTGGTAAACGGACTTGGTATCAGACAGAGAGGAATACAATCGAGGGGTTTGCGTTACCAGAGCATAGTAGCCACATTCCTCCTTAGAGACTAGGCGTTCGCGGTTTGCCGTTAATGCGTTCGTTCTCAGGAAATCGATATAAACGTTAAAACAACTGCGCAGGGCTATGCCACTCTTTATGACATGCAGTACTGCAAGCCGTTCTTCTTTCTTAAATCTGTAATCTCAGCTTTTAACACTAGGTTTACGGGATCCGTCAATTTGACGGATTTGAAACTTCAATGAAATACTCCAAAAACCATAGCATTAATTTTAACCATTTTGCATCGTAAATTAATCATTTCGTCCAAAGAATTTATACACACAATTATTTTTTCCTAGGCTTTCTAATTTCTGAAATCTGTATGTGGTATACCTATCTCTACGAAACCCGTCAAATTGACGGGCTAGCTTATTTCATAAACAATCTATTTTTCAAAGACAGTGTGCAAAAGTTTCAGTTATTGTAGACATTTCCTATCATTGTCTCCGCTTATTGTAAGTATTTACAATAGGATAATTGAATTTGGGCACAATATTTTCTTATTTTGACCAATCCCCCTTTTCTAGCAATAATGAGTTAATGCAGGAGATATAATAAGATATTGAACAAAATTGTCAACATCAATAAAGATTGTTCTGAGGATACCTCTGAAGAAGATTAGTATGAATTAGGCCAAAGCGAAGTTGACAGTGAAAGTTCTGAATACATTGAAAGTGGAGAGATAAAAGGATCTTCGGATAGTGAAGAGGAAAACTTCTTGAAAATGTGTCGTAACAAGAAAAGGATGCATATTCTGTTTAGTTCTGACTCAGAGGATGAAAGGACGAGCATTCCAAGCACATCCCGAAATGTAATGGGTGAAATTGAAATTACAATTGACGGGACACAGTGGATAAAACTGAAAGCAGGCGGATCTAGGGGTTGGACGCTCGTTCGTATGATATTCAAGGATATCGCAGGGCCTACTGGCTATGCTAAGAGAAATATTATGTCGGGTTGTGTAACTAGTGTTTTCGAATTAGTAATTGACAAACACATAATGGAACACATAAAAGATTGCACTGAAACCGAGCCGCATCAAGTTTTGAGAAAAGACTGGTCAATCACACTTGCTGAGTTACGTAGTTTTCTAGGAATTCTATATGCCCCGGGCGCATATGAAGCGAGATCATTGAAAGCTTCCGAAAGATTACAAACAGATAAATTTGCGCTGATATCCAAAATATGGAACAGGTTTATAAGTAATAGCCAGGCTTGTTACAAGTCATATGAAAATATCTCAATAGATGAACAATTATTTTCAACGAAAGCTCGATGCAGGTTTACGCAATATATGCCGAATAAGCCTCATAAATTTGGTATTAAGTTTTGGTTAGCAGTTGACGTCCAAACAAAATATATTTTGAATGGTTTTCCTTATATGGCGAAAGATAAAACTCGATGCTCAAGGAAGAAAAGGACAAGACAACTTTTTTCCTCACATTTATATAAATTAGAAAAGTGTACGCTTACTGTGTATAAAAGTAAACCTAACGTAAAAGTCCTCTTTCTAAGCACCAAACATACAGGTATACAAGTAGAAGACAATTATAAACGTGTTCCAGAAACCATTGCTTTTTATAATAAAACAAAGTTTGGTGTGGACGTCGTTGACCAGATGGCAAACAAATATAGTGTGAAAGCAGGGAGTTTCCGATGGCCCCATCAAGTTTTTTTCAATATTTTAGATTTGGCAGCGATAAACGCGTGGATATTATGTAAAGAGTGCACCGAATCGAAAATATTTAGAAAGGAGTTCATATTTTGTTTAGCTGAGGAATTAGCTGGAGAAAACAAGAAGAACATTTGCCAAAGATCGAATGTTTCATTTCTGTCACCTTCAACGTCAGAAGTGCGAAAAAGTTGCCAAGTGGGCTACTGCAAAAAAAATAGAAGCAATAATTGTTGTATATATTGCAAAAAGATCGTATGCGAAAAATGTACAAACAAAATTCAGTATATTTGTAAAAACTGTGTTCAATAAATATGATTACCCTATACCGTTAATATTATTGTTATCATTTCCGTGATAATTAAAGAAAAAAGACTTTTTACTCATTAATAAATTATTTAAACGTCAAGCTCAATATTGTTCAATTCAGACTTAATTTGAAGAAATCGATTTTTTAAAGAAAATGCGTATTTCCGTTTACCCGTCAATTTGACGGGTGCTCGTAGAGATAGGTATATAAGAAACGTCCGTAAACCTAGTGTTAAGTTCGAGTATATTTTCACGCGTATTTTAATCCTATCATGTTCTACACGTCAGCTTTGACCGAACAGTGTTTCTCTATCGTTAGAAAACTTAAGCTTGAGCAACATATGAAAGAGTCGTTATTGATATATGTGATTTCTCGCTATCAGTTCGCTGTTCTATTTCTCGCTGTTAAATTTTACGCTAAACAGTTTCTTAAGTCGTCGTTAGCCTCCTGTTCGATTAAAACAATTCTGAGATTGAGCCCTATAGATATAAAATATATATGCCACTATATATATGTAAGTATACATGCTACAATTCGACGATCACAGCAGGATTAAACAGTTGAAATATGAATAAGTTTTTACAAATGTCTGAATTTTATTAACCGAGTGCATGATTAGTATGGAACTTTTCAAAAATGTCAAATAAAAACGATTAGAGGCATATATCTCCACATATTGCAATCAAAAGGAACCGTTTTGAAACCATTCACGAATTGCCTGTCGAGCACACACTTCCACTGGGGATAGTAGAATGAAGAAATGCTTGAAACGATAAAAACGCTTTCGGTGCGCCGCTCGAATAGCTGTACGCGTAGCGCGAAAATCGCTCGTTTTTTCCTTGAATAGTTCTACGACTTTATAGATGGAGGATGATATATTGACTCAGCCGAAACTGTTTTATGTATTATTGATCTAAGCCGGATAGAGATCAAATACACTGTATTTTATCACGTTACATTATACAGTGTGAAATGTTAGATCTTCATTGGCTCGATTTCACACGATCGAGAGTATTCGAATGTAGGTTTCCTCATTTCTTTTTGCTACGTGTCAAATTACGATGGTTTGTGAAAATATTGGGGCACTTGTCTATACGATATGCGTTATATAAAATATTTTATAATTTGATTATTACCATGCACATGTTATTTTATTGGTACAATTTCGAAGCAATTGGAAAATGTATATGGAAATTATAAGATATTTATTGGGAACATATATTTAGTAAAAAATTAGTATACACCATAAATCACTGCCATCTTAAGTATATTATAAGTGTTAAATATGAATATTGAATATTGAGGTTTATTAGTATAATAGATAATTGATTGTTTAAATACTTTTATGATTTCTGCAACATATATACTTGTATTAAATATATCTCGCAATTTCTATATATTTTTACATTGGTTCCAAACTTTGTCAATACAATCATGAAAGTCGAAACTTGTAACAGTGTTAATGAAATTTCAAAAAATATATATATCACATATAATATATTTGAAGTGTTCGAATACTTTCATGAGCTTGTGCATATGTATATATCATAAATCTATAGTTTTGAGGATTGAATTAATTGGAATGATCAAAGAGTTGAGCCTAGAAAAAATTTTGTATCGTAGCTCAATTTCATCTAAAAAATAACGGAATTTATATTTTCCATGTTCTTTGAGTTTTCTATGGATAAAGTGTGAAATCATCTTATAATACAGGTGAGTTAAAACTTTTGTACATCGCGTTGCACTGTATGCCTGCTCTGAATCTCCGGCTTAACAATTGCTCTGTTTGTCTGTTTCATATCGAACATAAAACACATTATGTTCATACTTTTCTATGGCTGGGAATCTTTTATTCTTATCATATGTGTCATATCAAAATTAATATTGAAATATAAATATTCGTACGTATAAATCCCTAAGAAATATATTTCTACATATAATGAATCAAAATATAACTTTTGAATTATGAAATTTACAATGTACGTCGAGTAATTTATTTCCTCTCGCAATAATGGGTTTAGATATATTGGAAGTTGTAGAAAGTCATCAAGGAACTCCATTGAAAAATAAATAAAAGTTTATATATAAGTGCTCCGCAATTCACTGTTGTAATATATTGGAAGTATTGATCTCATAGTATACGGCGTCTCGCTTATTCCCTAGGGTCACATTTCGAAATGCGTTTCATCAGCTTCGCCATTTTATGATTTACTGCCTCGTTCTTTCGAAAACTACTTGTACCAGACTAAAAGAAAATACGTACGCGTGTTAACAGATAATAGTTGCGTGGTACAATATTTATAGCATTTCTTAGTTATCGCAGGTTGAACATTTCAAAATCTATATTCGGAGAAACATTAGTCGTTCCATAGACGTCAATTCTATGCTTTATACTGCGAGATGAAAAAAATTATATTTTATTATATATAACAAATTATAAAACAATTCAAAATTACTACTTTAACGAGAATTCTACTTCTGAATTACGACATTTAGCAATAATTTACCGGCAGAATGTTCTTAAATAAATGTTAAAAAAATTTGTTAAATTGTAAATTCGCACCATTAAAAGTAAGTTAAAGCGGAAAAACGCGATGGTGTTTAAATATTTAATCGTGTTAATAGTGATATGAATAATTAAGTAATTGTGTGTCGACGAACAATGTACAAAGATAGACAAGAGAAACTAGAAATGTTGGTTCAACTTGACGACGGCTATAAAAGCTTGATTAATTAGCCATGCCGTGACGACAGACCTTTCGTGACGTGACCCAATCCACGGCTTGCGAACGAATACCAACATTCCACCCTCGCTCGTACCATTTTAATGACTCTTCTCAAACCGAACAAAAATGAAGGTATAGAACTGACTGAAAAATTCTGAACGTTATTGATCGCGGAAATTACGCGTTCGAAAGAAACTGGAGTATTACCCGTGTGTTTTTCGAACGTGAAAAATTGTTCATACAAAGAAGATTATTATTAGCGAAGTGATCGCTTCTAAGTAAAAATACGTATTTCTGTGTAAATATTTTCGTGTAACAAAAATTTTGAATCTTCTGTTTTCATGATTATTCGCGTAACAATTTTCTATTTGAAATGTGAAATCTTTTCTATAAATCTCATAATTTTGTAAGGGGCATTATTTTTTATAACAAAGAAAAGATCTATCAAACAACTCTGACGTATATCTTTGAATGCAAAACACAACGAGGTACTAGTAGATTACATTAAAAAATAGAATTTTATAAGGGTTGTTTATTGTTGCGTGTACGAAACACTTATAGTTATGTGTTTTTTATTTTATTATGTACATGCTACGTGGGCGCTCTCTCATTGATTATTTCGTTATTCACTCGGTAATAAGTAACCATTACCGCGAAAGTGTTTTTTAATGACGATGCAGTATAAGATTGTAAGATTCCGAGAATATATGACTAAATATTTTTCATAAATGCCATAGTGTAACATGCCGAAAGGAAATTATAATAAAATGCATTGTTCGAAAATAAGCTATTTCCTAACTATTTATGTTATTAATTTACTTAATCATTACCTATATATTTAAAGAACTCTTAAAAATATAAGCTTCATTTTATACTTTCACGTTAATTAAGAAAATCGCCTATATTGAAACATATGTATAGTGTATATATAGTGTATTTTAGCATAATATACACAATATATACACGTATACATGGTATAGTAAGTATTTATATATACAGTTAGGGGATGAAATTTATTTTTCCAATTTGATACGTTTCCATTTGTGCCATTTACTCCGTTATGAAAACGAATCAAGTAAGTATCATACACATACACATAGTCGTATAGGTATATAGCGTACTCGGTGCCTTATGTAAATGCCGACGCATATGTACAGAGAGGCACCATGTCCGTAGGGACGAACAAGCAAATTGAGATTCACGCGTCTGCCGACTTTGCGAGTGGAACTCAATCGATGTTTCTCCTCGTAAACGTTCATTTGAGTTCCCAAACACATTCCACGCAACTAAAAGGCGACAAATTAAAGATCTCTGCTTGGCATAATCCATTAGAAAGTATATTTATTAGGTGTTGTCAACAGGAAAACAGATGGAAAAGCTGAAAAGAAATCTCTAGCGGAAAATATGTAGCTATTCGCTATTAATTTTTTATTAAATGTTAAACGATATTTTATACATATGAAATTTAATAAAAAATGTAAAATAGAATTGAGAATCCATTATTTGTTAAGCTTATTAATTATATGGGCAAATGAAATTAATTATTTGAAACAATGAATCTATAAAATTTTAAATAATCAATAACGGAATATATATAAAAGAATATTCAATTATAATTTTAAAATATTTGTAATTGAAATTTTACAGATGGCTGCGTTATGCGATTAACGAAATTTTCTACTTTTCAGGTAATGAATTGTTCGATATGTCCATCAGAAAATTCGTCCACACTGTAACGAGTTTCAAGTGTATTCATTCGGTTTAATGATTTATTTTATCCTTTATTCAATCGACGGAACATTGCTGGACCAAATCGTACAATGTTATATTCGCGTTTATGAATTTATAAAGAGGAGAGAAAATTTCATTAAGGATACTAGAGGAGCATGTAATTCATTGGAAACTAGTTTATATATCTCCGTATCGATGTTAATCAATATACGATAAATACTTGATTAAATTCCATTTGTTAAAGGATATACACACAAACGTGTGTAAAGTAATATCAAGCGAAGAAAGTTTTATCCCTGACTGTACATTAGTATACATGTGATTAATGTTTTATTTAGAAAAACAGAGTATTTCATATTCATCGATCTACTACAAACGCGCTCCATAATCTACTTTCATCAACGCAATTCTGGTTAGTGTGCTATTTAACCGCGCGAAGAAATTAATCGTTCGAGTAGTCACGCCCTTCGTCTGTAAGTAACAGAGAATTTAGTTAGGTCGTTAGACGTCGCATAGAAGTAAGCGGTTATTTAGCGGACGCTGACGGCGAGCCCTTCCGAAAACTTTATAACTTTATCACAGATATTCCGGAGGACCTCGAAAGAATTCTCTGATGCGAAAGTTTGAATGAGTCCTCACGCTTCTCGGTGGCCACTTTGTGATTCGACTTTCTCTTCCTTCCTTTCCTTCCGCAGAGGCGAAGGAATGTTTGCCAATCTCCTTTTCTCTTGTCTTTATTTCTCTTTCCTGTTTGTTCGTTCGCACTTTCCGGTTTTTACGCCAAATCCATTTGTACCATTCTCTTGTCACTTGTATAAAAGTCAAAAATTGTTGGGTAACAGTGAACGAAAAGTGAAAGAGGATCGTTTGCGTGGATCTTGATACTCCCTCGCGCCGTAGTCGAAAATTACTCGGGCGTCAGTCCCTCGTTGGTAGTTGGATTGCGACTGTAAATTGAGCGAAACAAAGTTACGTGCGAACAGTCTGGGACTGTTTGTTACCAATTAACTGGTGCGAAGGGAAACTCGTCCAACGTGCAAATGGATGGAACGGTACACGGGATACAAGCTTATCATTAGGTTACTTTTCATTCAAATTTTTCTGCATTATATTTTAGTCGCTTATTTTCCCAACTTTTGTATTTTTTAATAGTTTTTTAAATAGGCTGATACGTTAGTATTTTTTTTTTAATAAATTACTATAATTTGTATTGATATGTACTAATTAAAGATATAACTATATTCAATAGGGCAGAATGAATGAAATTTAACATGAATATATTAAATTGTACTAAATTATAGTATTTATTTAAAACATTCGTTTTTAAATTTAATGTAAACTTATTGCAGGTAAATCAACATTCGTACGATGTGAAATGAATTTGGTGTTTGTATAAAAACAAATTAAAAGTTTGCAGAGTGTGTTTAAGAGTGTAAGTTCATTTTTTATGAGAACATTCTGATATCGATGTTCCTCGTATCTTCGATTACGATATTAACTTAGTAAATTAAGATACATATTATATGCGTGAAACGATGCATTCTTTAAACTTTTATCTCCTTGTTATTTTTGGCGTCATCCTATTGTCACTTGTGCTGCAATTTCTCTGATAACGTACATTTTCTGGATAGGATATTTCTATTATTTTTAAAATATTTCTTTATGTGTAATAAAGTATTGTTGAAATGGAAGTTTAAATAGAAAAATGTTTCGAACGAAAGTTGTAGAGTGCTAAATATGAAAATAAAAGTTTTCGTTTCTTATTAAAATAATTGAATTTATGACCCACGTTGTTACATTTTTGACTTCTTCATAGATCGTACGAGATCTTAGATTTCTCTCTTCGTTTTTTTTTTTTTTTTGTAACATCCTATAGAAAGTTGAAATATATAATAAAAGATATATATTGTAAAAATTTCAAAATACGCTCGCATGAGTGAGAAGTTCATCTAGCTGCAGATAATCCCACCCTTGTTCCAAAGAATTTTGTATTAGCCATGCTTTTTACGGCTGCATCAACGAAATATGAGGCACAAGCTAGGAGAAGTGTGGTGCAAAAGATATCCATTAAGAAATTAATATTTCCATAAATTTTTCAAATATATCGGGCTGCATTTTTCTGCGTCAATGATAAAAAGGGTAGAGATATCTCGTTGGCCCAGTGAGGAAACTGAGCCGCGAAGACGGCGAGCTGTCGTTCCACCCAAGAATATTACGGTATTATTGAGAATAATAAATCCCCCGAGGATGAGCCGGAATTAATTGCAGGGGCGATTGCAAGCAATTTACGACACTGATTGCAGCTGAGATGAGAACCATCTTGGGAGAACCTTTCGGACGACTGAAGAAAAGGAACCGTCTCTTCCTCTCTCCTTATTTCTTTCTCTTCTTTCTTTCTATTTCATTCGGTTGCGCCGGTCTCGTCTCTCCCTTTTCCTTTTTTCTTTCCGCTCTTTCCTTCTCCTTTCGAGCACGGATTTGAATCTACGTTTTACGGCGCAATTAATTCCCTAAGGAGAGTTGCATTTCTTGCTCCGTCAAGGCACGGAAAGGGATTTGCAAACGGGAAGATTCGCGAACTTCCCATAGGGAGTCGGATGTTGGATAGAGATAGAAGATAGTGAAGAAAGAAATAGCGACGAGGAGTCGAGGAACGAAGGGAGAGGCCGGTAAGTCGATGGCAAATCGCCTGTACAAGCCAAAGGATATATGAGGACTGCACTGGCATTATCCACGACCACGAACCATTTCTAGCTTATCCCTGTTTCTTCCCTCAACTTCGTCACTTAGTGCATCGTCTCGTTTCTGAGAAATTAAATTTACTTCGGTTTACGATTTTATCTGTAGGATCTAAGTCCATCAATCTTGCAAAAATAACAGAATACTGGAGAACTTTATATTTACATATGTGAGGAACGTATCTTCTTCTGATATTGCAGGAATATATGCAAATAAAGGGAAACGTTTTATCTTAAAGGAATTATAGAGTTTTGCGTCTTTTTATTCTTTTACTTTTTGATCAGTCTGATTTAGATCGACGATGATAAGCAATTTGCACGCAAGGAATATTTATATTGAGAATATATCTGTATTTTCAATTTGTGTCTTCTTATAATCGTATCGATAAACCAATCCATTTGATGACCACATTAATACAAACCAAATTTAATTGGCTGTAGACAACAAACAAACTAATTAGTAACTGTCGATATCAAGCTTTAGGTACTAACGTCTCTACAACATAATATGATAATAACATAATAATAACATAATAATAACATAATAATAACATAAAGTATAAATATGTATAGTATGAAATATAATAATATAGTATATAAAGAATAACATAGTATATAAACTGATGATAAACGCATTATTACTTATATGAAATAAATTAAACACTAGAAAACTGATTGTCGTTGTAACTTTTAACAATTTTATACATTATTTTAGTGGAATTAAAAAAATTTAGAACGCTTGCATATTCTATCTCAACATCACTTAGACATCACCGATTTATATAAAGTGACACATTATAAAATTTAAACAATATAAAGTCGATTATTCTATTTCGAAAATTTCATACATTACTTTATTTTAATCCTACAAATTTATAACACTGTTTGTTGCATGTTTCATATTCATTTGACCGTTACTCTTTCCTTACCTATCCATGTGCAAATATTTTGTTTGTGTAAGATAGAACAAGCAGATGGAAACCGTTGGCGGCAACATGCTTAAATTATTGAATCACATTTACTGGAAAGTATCTCTAGTGTTGGCTTCGCCAGCGAAAACATCATTCACAAGGGAGTCGCGGGCGACGATGCCAGTGCAATTTGAATTTCAGGAGATTTTTATATCCGTGAGAATTCGAAGGCACGCCAGAGACCTATATCGCGTAGCACGGATCATTCCCGCCTCTCTGCCAGCCTTTTGCCAACCTTAGTTTTACAGAATACACGTTTGAACCGAACAAACGTCGGCGTACCTGGAAGACACGTCTGCAAAGGAGCTTCTTATTCGCTTGACGCAAACCCCCATCGTTGGTACCGCTTCTGCTGTCCGCTAGGGAAATTCGATATGAAGTCTACCTATGTATATTTGAGAATCTTCCTTGGATGCCGCTAGCTAAAGTAAGCCGAGCTTTCTTAACCTTTTCATGAATCCACTTCGTTTATTAAGAATCTCCTTGACATAGCTCTGGTGTAATTGTATATGTTTAAATTTGATCTTACGTTTGGTTAGATTCATTATGATACAGTAGCTACGATTATCATATACATGGCTGTGCATGTTCGTGCAGATATGTAGAATTATACGAATTCGTAAGACATGAAGAATTATACGAATAAAATGTGTTAGATTCGAAAATGCAATAGATAGATGGACATGTGCATAGAAATATTGTATATCAGATGCACGATAAGTATACATGAAATATGCTTAGTATAATAATCCTATATTATTATGGTTATAGCAGCACGTTTATGCTATGTAGACATTATGACTGCTATTTAAATTACTATCAATTGTGAACATTATTTGCTGTATTAGCAGCGGTTAATTGATAAATTTCATGAGGAACGATTACTTTATAATACGACATCACATGATACGATGTACTACTTTTTTTTAATTATTTAAGAATGCTAGTTTAACGAAAGATAATAGTTTATGACGTTTATTGGCTTCTCAATACTTGATCACTATTTAAAATTTTATCAACCACTTAATATAGATTTAAAATTGGAATTTCTCTTCGAAAGAAAGGAAATTTCTTATAAATGCAGTAAATTTTCTTTACATAGTTCAGCAAATTTAAAAATTACAAAGAGTATTAAAAGAAACCCCTTTTGCCTAACAAGATACGTTAGATAACAGGAATTAATTTAAAGCTTATTGTAACTTCTTCATATGTAATGAGAAATTTCTTATACAAAGGTGTAATTACAGAAGATAACATGTTACAGTTACATTTCATGAACTATTTTTATATTTTTCATATTATATTTTAAAGAATTTTTTTAGTTTAAATAGCATTATAATTAACTTACTATAAAAGATTTCTTACTAGAAATTTACAACTTTAATGAATAGTGAGATAACTTATTTTTCTTATCGTGCTCTTTTGGCGATTTCATTAGTAACTTTCTACGAATCTTGTTCACTGTGCAAAAACGTCATTTAATTAAAAATGTCACTCGACTTAATCAGACGGACTGACAATCTTTCGCTCAAGATCTTTACATGGTTCATAAAACTTTCTGATCTGTTCTCTTCTAGAATTATTTAATGAAATTAATTATCTATATCGCTAGATTTCTAGAAATAAATTTTGCATGATATCGTTCCGAACTTGAAAATTTGAAATAGGTCAATTAATTATGTAAACTATTTAGCAAAAAGATATTCTTTTTACAATTTAATCAAAAGTATTACACAAGCGAACTAAAGAAAATTCCTCGCGAAGCAATGGATCAAAGGAATAGAATAAAACTTTTATATTCCAGGTTTAGCTTTCGAGAAAATAAATTTTAAACACTTTTCGCGTACATCTATCCTTTTATGGCTAAAATACATTTCGTTGAGCAACAATATAATTCTTATTTCTTTTTACTATATCTAGGCAACTTTTATGAACAATTGGATTCGAGGAAACATAATGAATATTTTATCACGAACATCCTATTTATAAAATTGCATTTCATATGTAATGTATCTTCAAAATCGGCTTTCTAAAAAAATGAACGAATCTTACTCTATATTATGAGTATATTTTTATATAACGAATCACCTCATCCATCTACTTGTGCAATATTTCGAGTCATTTCATGTTAACGATATCGACAAATAAATGAAATATTATAATAATATTAGCAAATTAGTCACATATATAATGTTAATTAACAAATAATAATCACTCATCTACTACCTCGTCTCCGAAAATTCATGTTAGATCTTTAAGAAAGTTTCTAATTAATTTTCTAGCTAGGCAAACACATGTACACCGAGGCTATGCGCTAAGCCAAAATCTTAATTAGATGTACCTCGAAGGGGAAGTTGAGCCACAAATTTATCGAAGTCAGGCATATCTCTGACCCGAAACTTCTATCTTAGGATACATTTGCTCGCTCTTTCTCAACGGAGCACGCTCACGAGCATCGAACTTTCTCCTACTGTTGGTGCAGCCTGCTTGTTTACACGAATCCGATTTAATCGAATTCGCCTGATTCACCGATGCACCCCCGAAATTCTAAGTCGATCCTTACGCGATCGCGCTAGTCTACCACAGTGTTCTGTGTCTTTCGCCGCTGGCGTAGTTTGTTGAACAACGAAGATTGGCTAGATCGAGCAAATTCGTCCCGAATTTGCATGCTGTGGACTTAGGTCCGATAGGCAGGAGGTGGCACGATACGGAGAAGTGGGGGAATGGGCGCGTTTAACTAAACTATACCGGTAACGATGGGGTAGTTCGGACTCATACAGTCGGGGACAAAAATAAGTGGACGGGTAATGGAAATAGGTATCAATAACGTTTTATTAAATTTTAGACGCGAAATAAAAGATGGGCTAGGCAGTGGCTACAGTACCGGGCCTCGCTATTTTGGAAGAATACATCTTATTTTACAAGTATAGCCTGCGAGTACTTTTATGAAAATAAAAAAGAAAAACTGCATTTTAAAAATGTCTACTAAAAAGTTTATCTGAAGGGGGTTAAAATAAAAAAAAATCACTTGAATACAAAATGAAATTTATTACAAAATAAATTGTGATATTTATTTTAATAAATTGTTAAAGTTCTTTTAAGAAATTATTACGATTGTCTATGTACATTTATTTCATTAAACCCTCTTCTCGTTAAGGCTCGTTAGTCTGGAGTTTCAAAAAATTTAATCCGTCCCTGAATACGACTTGTTCGTACACATTGCACGACATTACAAAAATGTACTTTCGATTATTTACTGAATAGCTTATGTACTATAAAGGTATATAATAAATACAACTTAAGTATATAATGCTAATACTAATTCGATTAGGCTTCATTAATACCTATTTCCACTAGGTATCTATCCACTTATTTCTGCTTTCGACTGTAGTTCGCAAGAGGCGACGCTGTGCTTTGCTAGAGAAGACAAGACGAAAGACAAAGAGACAAGCATAACATAAACCGAGAGAATTATATCGAATACGTTTCATGAACAGAGAGAGAGAGAAAGAGAGAGAGTCAATCGTGGTCTTGCAGAAGAGATGAAGAGAGGAAGAACGAGAATTTGCGTTAGTAAAGGAGACTATAATAGAAACCTTCCGTTGCCTGTGTGCTAAAACAACGCATCCTCGTCGTTTTGCACGCACCAACTGCCTTTTCATCTGGAAAGCTCGAGTAAGTTGCATGTCATTAGCTGGTCATGTTCTGAGCTTGATTTTGTGTATAATGGATATACAACATGTGATTGGAACTATTACATAAGTATGGAGAAGGTGACTTCTTATGTAAAAATGTATAAAATAATATTAAATAATAGTATATAAATGAATAATAATGTATAAAATAATGTTTGCATCTGAGATTTAGTTTTTGACAAAATCTTGGATTTCAATATATCTATGTAAGTACATTCATATGTAATCTACAACTGTCAAGAAAGAATTAGACATGTATCTTTGTTGATAGAAACAAATTGGATAAAATTAAAGGTAACGAAGCTGCAGTGAGTTTAACCGTTTATTGTCAATATAATTGGAGAGTACACGAAAAGAACATGCTAAGTTCATTTTTACTGATGTTTTAATTTCGAACAATTTATTAGATTCGCAAACATAAGTTTCTGGAAAATAGGTGATTAATTTTTGAAATTTTTTAGATTAAAGAGTCACTTTTGAAATGTTTACTAAAGTGCAAATATATACACTTAATGCCACACTCAAGTAAAAAGTTTTGGTAATAATAAGATTGATTATTGAATCTCAAAATTGTTTATCATGTTTTTCGTCTGTGGTCTTCAATTACATTTAACTCAGATTGAGTTTTAAAAGTTCAATCCACAAGAGGAGTTGTCAAACCTTGTCCAATTATTTTATTGTTTGGAAAGATTATAATAATCTTCGAATTGTATAATTTTCAAATTATAAGTAATTTAGCTAAAAAAGAGATTGAAAACATTTTAGAAATTAAAATACACAGCTGAAGAAATATATAATTCGTTAAAAATACAAATGTAATAATAGAGAAATTCTTTTAGTAATGGAAATATTGTGTCGAGCAAGATTATAAAAACAGATCTAATAGGTTTTTAAGTACGGTAGTGTTGTTATAGACGGACGTGTGCTTTTACGAGACAAACGATCCTTTGATATGCAAAATATTGATGATCCCCTTCGACTGATAATGTCACATTTGAAATTTCCATCAAGCACTTAAGAGTAATCTCATTACTGGAGTATCTGATATGCAAATCATTTGGTTTTTCGATAATTATTTGTTTATCGTTTCCCATTTCAATTTGTTTTTCAATGTTTATCCTTAATGTCATCGTCACATTCAAAAATGTTATTCAATATTTTATGAATGAATAACAGAAAGAAAAACAAAAAAAAATATATATATATACTAGTTTCGCTATTCAACGTGGAACAACTAGAACAGAAAATACTAATAAATAGAAACTCAATAAATATGACTATAAATGGACAGAATGTGTTTAATATACAAAAATATATATAATTCGTAAAGCAGAGTACTCTACTCTTTTGACGAGTAAAACAAATTTCTATTTAAATTCTGTTTCCTTACTTAAGCTAAGATATAAATTTCCATATAAATTTGCGTTCTACTTATGACATACCTAATTTCTTTTATTTGGGACATATTATCAAAATGAAATGCAACAATCTGAGAGAATCCAGTGGGGCGACAGTTATTCTCAATGCCTATAACTATCAACCTAACTTGGTAGTACTTCCTAGACAGATCAATTTGTACGTCTCCTGGATCCCGGATCGGAGATGAGCACATAATTGGGTGGTCTAGATCGGCTATGGTATAGTATAGTAGGAGGCCAGTAGGGCGAGGTAGAAGAGGCATGGTTCATCGATATCTATGATGTTAACCGAGCCGTGCTTCCTCGCTGATAGGCTGCATAATTACCCGAGGCGTGCGTTCAGCTTAACAGTCGCATCATCATCTGATAAACACGTTATTACTGGACGATCCAACATGCATCGTTACGATGAAGCGCGAGCTATGGTTTCCTTGCAAATTAATGACTATCTATCAAAACGATACTTTCAGCCGTGTGGTTGCTGCTTCCAGGTATATCGGATAATTTATTTAAATTTAAGCGTTTCAGAGATAGAGATAAAGATAGTAAGAGAGAGAGAGACAGACAGACAGACAGACATAAAGAAAGAGAGGGAGGAAAATAGCAACTTCATAAAGTCAATTGGTATTCTTATTAATTTTATTGCTAAAAATTATATTTTATGATATGCATATAAGTAGGATTAGGTGTCCGAGATAATTTATTTAAATTTAAGTGTTTTAGAGAGAGAACTAGAATAACAGCTTCATAAAGTCATACAGTATCACCAGTTTCGTTGTTAGAAAATATATTTTATGATGTTATAAATAACTAAAAAAACTTTAAGTAGTTTAATATCTTATATTATAAATGTTATTGTATATATACTGGATTAAGTGTACGAGATGCAATTTATTTAAATTTAAGCATTATATAGATACGCAGGGGATGGAAAGGCAACTTCTTAAATCATAAAGTTATTTAGTATTTCAGTCAGTTTTGTTCTTACAAAATATATTATATGACCTTATAAATAGCTAAGAAAATCCTAAGTGATCTAATGTGCTTATGTTATAGATCTTATTATACGTTTGTTGGATTTGTTTCATATGATTTTAGTATTCAAGAGGTATTATGAGTATGTACACATATAAATTATAATACGTATTGTAATGTGTGAAATTTGTATTCACGATGGTCGAAGATTTAAATTTGCTAAACTATGAGACAAGATTACTCATCGCTGTATAATGAATTAGACAGAACCTTTGAGCAATAAAATATCACTTTCGGCCAACTAATTTATTATCATTACTGTTGTTTTCAAGGGCCAGTACGTTTCAGAATCTTGATTTGAGACTCCTAATACTTCTAGTTGGAGATCATATTTATCTTACGCTAAAAATTCAATTGCAATCTTTTTCCTCTGCAAACATTTATGGAAATTTTATAGAAATGATGCACGGAATCAGCGATTTTTATGCACCATTTCAATCTCTACTGTTGCAAAAATGAAGCAAAATTCAACACATTGATCAATAGTTCCGAAATACTTTGTATAAAATTTCAATATCAAAGGTTTAAGTTGGACAATCATACAGAATTGTTATTTTATCGTTTAAATCGGCGAGTTACGCAAATTGATACAATAGCACGTGAAGGTATATGTAAATAATACGCGAACGAATTAAATGGAAACAATATACAAAAAATTAAATACGTATATGCAATCGACGATTGTACGTTCCTCCATAATTCTGCTTTTATCTTAGTTTTTCTTGTGTGCCCTTTCGCTTATTCGCGACATCCTGTTTTAATTACTTTTTGTCACAAGAGGTTTTTAACCTATGCTCTTGCCTTAGTATGGTTCCATCGAGTCGTTGCTCGGTATTGTTTCACTTCTTCTTTTGTTGCTCTGCCTAATTGTTGCGTTTAACCAATAAGGCAATCAAGTGTAGTTATTTTCACTGCACACACCATGTTGTCAATTATTATTATATCAGAGAGAACTTCTTTTTAAAATAAAAATCACTGATTCTTTTCTACTCGACGTTGCAATATTGTACTTTAATAAGCTGCTAATTAACTAAACAATAAATGTATTCTTGTAGGGAAACTGACTTCAAATTTTAGTTTATTATATCTTCTTCACAAAACTGTCCAAAAAAATGTGTTTTTGTTATTCCTAATTATCAGAAAGCAATTTCTCTTTTCTTCAAAGTTAAAGAATTTGATGTTGAATTAATTAGTTGAGTTAATTAGACAGTTGATAATAGGGAAGAAGTTAAATAGTGTTATAACGAAGTCGCGTTAAATGAAATTTAGTACCATGACAAAAGAGTGAAAATAATGTTGAAAAAGATATTTTTTATTTTAATCGACGTAATCTTTTCTTCATTCATATTATGGGGAAAATATAACGTATAACCAGTAAAGGTTGGTTTTCTTTTCGGCTCATCTCACTTGTTGAACTAGCTATAGAAACGTGACGATATCAAAGTATGGTGGATAACGCGATAACGAGTGGATAATCTCGTGCAGTGTGCTGGCTAAACAACGATTACATCCTCGGCTTCTTGCCTTTCTCCTGCTTGAGACTTCTACACGACTTATTTCAAGTTTAATAACAACGAAGCAGTCAGTTTATTAATTTCAATTTCCTTTTCTAATCGATATTACTCAGTTCCATGAAGTAAAATGTAACTGGTTCATTGCCTAAAACGTGGTCGACGGTGTATTAATTATTCTCTTAAACTGTAAAAAATGGTCACAGGTAGCTAGAGCGAAAAAGTTTGAGAGATGGTTGAACCGATACGAAATCAATAGAGACCGCATATAAAACCGATACAGAAAAAGTTATCGAATCGATACGTCTACCAATTTCAATTCTTTATAACTGTTACACGATATAACGATTTTATAAAATGGTTTCTGGAATATATAGTATATATATATAACAATATATATAATATAGCATAACTATTCTCAATTTTTCATTGCAAATGTTACACCGTATGTTATACGTGCCTTCATTTCACATAGTATAGGATATTTGGTGCGGTATATTTATAAGTTATAAGATACTTTGAAATTCGTACTGCAATTTTCGAGGTATAAATATTTGTAAATTTATAAACGTATACAATTATTTTTCGTTTGTCAAATATTTTTCGAGCTATTTTCTTCATTTCATGGCGATTGTATTTCAATAATCCAATGGTTATATCAACAATTTATATTAAAATTGTTTGAACAGGTATTCAAAATCATATCTATAGTTTCTTCGTAAATACATAATGGATTTAAACTAAATCTATGGAAGTTACGCTCATTTCAACATTTCTCTTCTGTTTGCTCCACAAAATACCCGTCATTAAATTGTTAATTTAATACGACTAATTCTGAATTCCCATTCACGGCTCTATCGCACAATTAAACTAATATTATTAGTGAAATTTCACAAGTCACAAGATAAAACTTATTAATAAACTCTGCTGCATAAACGTAATGGTTTCCATAAATAATGATGCAAAGTGATAATGCAGCAGATAAAATTTAAGAAAAATAATTCGTATAGATTACGACTCCTTTGATTATCCAATTTGATCTAAAATTATAAAACTATGAACGAGAAGTCTGTACGTAACGACGGATATTTACGCAAATTCATATTTTTGAGAATATAATTAAAAGAGCAGAGCCTTGGTAGTTTTATATAATATTTTTATATCTGTGCATTTCGTACAATACTGCACGCTTAAATTTCTCATAAAGGCATAAAAATCCGCAGTCTATGATCTATGACTTCTAACTTGTCAATTTACTAACGTCGTTAGTTGCATAAATTACATCGTATTGTATACAGGTAGCAACTGTTCCCATTCCAATTCTTCGC
This sequence comes from Bombus pyrosoma, assembly GCF_014825855.1. NCBI lineage: Eukaryota > Metazoa > Arthropoda > Insecta > Hymenoptera > Apidae > Bombus > Bombus pyrosoma. Next base: position 486,687 of record NC_057778.1, on the reverse strand, counting down.
TAAGATAATGAATCAACGTCCACGTTAAATCGTAAGGCATTGTTCCATTGCCAAATCGGTAGGAGAAACTGCGGTTGGTCTCGAAGTACGAAGGAGTTAAAGTTTCCAGTACGCGATTAAGGCGCATTTATACTCTCGCTGGTTTTTTGAGTTGGCGTCACGCCGAGGGATATCAAAACTGGTGGAAATACGTTTGCAGTGTAACGAAGATGAAAATCATAGGCAGATAGGGGATAAAGGAAAGAAAATGAACAAGAAGCGTTTCTCGCATAACCAGAAGGAAACGTTCCATTTCATATCATTACGCATACTTATAGGCGGCTTGCGAAACTGCTGGTATCCTGGCTGTAGCCATTGGGTCTCGGTAAATAACAGCTTTTGAGCCCGAACCTACACGCCAGTCGTCCCAGTTACCCAACGTTGTGCGAACAACAAATAAATATATCGGCGAAAAGTAGCTGCGGGTAAGTTACGCGGCTCACCTAACCATAAATAAACAAAGTTGTGGCATTTATGGGAGCATACTTGTACGAACAACGTAGACCTATGACTCACCCGATCTGTTGTAGCATGTTCTTGGCGAAGGAGGTGTATAAGCACGACGCTTCTCTGAATCGTTACCCTCGTCTCTTCAGCTATGGAGATTCCATGGGTCGTTCGGGGAATGCCGATGGGTTTCCGAAATATTTTACACGGTTTCGCGGAAACCTGCTAACAATACGACGGTGATACAGCACTGGGTCAAAGGTTTCATTAGGTTATAATATTCCGACACGGTGATAGACTTGATTGGATATGCTGTAGAATGTGTTCGAGAAGAGGGTTGTTTGGATGTATGGTCCCTTTGCAAGATAAACCGGTCGACTTTATCTTTTTATTAATTTCGAAATTTCGTTATACAAGTCGATGATTAATATTCATTTTTTAAGAAACAAGTGACCTACTTCGATAAGTTGATTCGTTGCAAGAAAATAATGTGAATGATGGTGATTTCGAAGATAAACTTAAAGATTGGTTTGTAACATCCTTACTCTCTTATGTTTTTTGTTGTATGGAGATGTGATTTTTCACATTCTGAAGAATGTGACTTTTGAAAGGCTCAACAGTTAACAGCTAATAGGTAAATTTTGAAATATTATGCACAGTTATAAATATGGAATATTATTTCGTCATCAAGGAAGAACATATTCTAAATTATTTGAAATTTATTGATAACGTGTATATGATTAATTCTGATATATAAGGAGAAATGTTTTAATCAAGGTAGATGTATAAGATTGATTATGCTTATAATGCATTGTAGCACGTATAAGTAGATATTTTTATATAATATTCACGCTTCCGTTTTTTACGCCCTTTTTACCGAGCCAGCTACCTCTCTTATTTTATCTCAAGCCTGTTTTAGTACGGTTTTCAAATTCGTAAAGTGAGATTTTAATGCTGGCGCCTTTTTGCATTTTATTATTATATTTTATATGAATTTATGTGAATTTTATCTAATTATTAAATGTTGTAAAATATCATAAATTGTAGAGTCACAAAAGTGTATCAACAGTAAGTTGTCTATTACGTTGGTAAACTTTAATATATATCTAATTAAACCAGTTCTCATTCATATTATGTTATAAAAAGATATCTTCTTCAGTAAGAAATAAGTGTCTCGTATCTTCATACCAATTTCCTTCAAACTTAAACAACAGAATCATGATAATCGTGTGTCACTACGATGCTAATAAAACTTCAAACAATTATCATACACAAATATGTTCGCGAGTCACTACATTCATTTTATTCGTTTCGAAATCATTTTAATTTCTAGAAAACTGTTATATTATATCCTTACTAGCGCTTGCACCAAATTATAGTTTCAAAGTAAGAAGAAAATTTCACGATGAAATATGAAAATTCCAGAATATTACGAGCAGGACGGAAGATTGCTGAAATTCCACGGGTGATCAATCCGTATTAACTTCATGGGTCACGCACGATCTAGGAAAATCGAGAAAGTTAAGTTCCGCAAATATTTCCGCGGCTGGTTGAAACACCCTGTTTCGGCCGTAAGTAAATAGAAACTCCTTACTTCGGTCAAGGGGAGAAGAGGCTCGATGCAGCAAGGCCGAAAGTTCGGCCAGCAACTTGCCCAACGAATGTATATACCATCCGTGGCCAACTAAATGAAGCGACTTAAGTAAAAAGTTTGTTCGCATTTGGTGAAAATACTGCAGTGTTTACGTATTGAAAATACGGCCGAAATACCTAGCGGAACTCGTTGCCGCAAGCAAAAAATTGGCGACGCCACTTTGAACGAACAGGTCATGTTAGAATTTGCATCTTTTACTCTGTAGAATACGAAACGACCGAGGCATGGATAAAAGGCGGTCTGAAATCGTGATCGGTAATTCTAATGAGAGATATTTTATGAATTTCTGCTTTTTAATATAATTATAACTTACGATTAGATACAGTTAGACGTTATTCTGAATTGTCGGCATCTAAATTTCGTTTCTTTCCATTGAAAAAGTATTCTTTTGGATATATATGTATATGTATGTAGTTATTTCTTGGCTCTCGGAAAAGTAAATGATTCAAAAGTTGAGAAAGAATGTCTGAAGAAATTTTAAGTGACACGATGCGACGATACGATGTCATAGAATATTTGGGCCAATATGACATATTTTTCTACTCCGTAATGACTGATTTGGACAAGTAAGCGGTCATTAGTTGATACGTTGTACTATTTAAATTTTTATTCAATTCAAAATATCCCTTTGTGTGAAACATAATTGTATTTATATGGTTATTAGCGTTACTACAATAATGAACTGTCCAAAGAAAAAATTCTTTAAAACTTAAAATTCATGTCGCAATTTTTGGTAGCTTAAATTTGCTTTTAAGGCCAAAATGAATAAAATGAATAATATCAAATTTCAAGAATATATAAAACTATATCACATTTGTGTAATGAGAGTAATTAAAGTATTTCTGTTAGCAATGAATCGTAAAGCAATAATGCAAGTTTGTGCAGTGTTTAGAGGCATAATTCAGAAATTACGTGAGAATTGACAGATTGGAAAATCCTATTATACGACTACAATCGCAGAAGCGGTAATGAGGGTGCAGCCGTCGCATTATAGTTTACAGTACACTAAACTAACGTATCTCTTCCTTGTTTTATGAGGTGTATATACCTTACGATAAGACTTTGTAGTTATAGGTCGTTCTGGCGAAAAGGAAGATACACGATTTGCTGGTTAGAGAAGGAGGATGTAGAACTTACAAGTCGTACACCTGGATGCAGATTAATTTCGCTGACGAGTACAAATGCATCGGTTGAAAGTTCATAGCGTGTATTCCTCGTAATTTAGTGATTACGAATAAAACGTAGTATGAATAGGGAAATTGTTACCAATTTCGATCATTTTGGCGAAACATCGAAGCGAAATTAAATCGATTATTTAAGATTCCAATTTACATGAGAAGAAATCAAATCAAAAGATACAAAGCTTTATTTGAAATAAAATTAAATACAATTTTTAATGTTCTATCAGTATTACTGGTAGCAATACATAGAGAATCTCTTTCCCATGTCTTTTGTGGAATGAAATAAATTCAAATTATAATTCAAAACATGTATCTTTCTTTTATCAGTATTGTAAAAGATATATGCAAGATTAATATATACTTCAAATATGTTCGATTTCTTTCACATTATTACAATTCATAAAGTTCAACACCATTAAATTAGGTCTAAAATGGTTCTCAAATCATATAAAAGTTTTTATAAGAAAACACACGTTCAATGTAATTCTCTTTCGAAGTTGAAACCAATTTTATGTTACAGGAAATCGTATTTAGTTATCTCTACAACAGGTGTTCAAACCAGATGCCCCTAATATAAACTGATAAACTAGTTATTGATTTTTTTATTCTTTCAACTACTGCTATCGTATTATATGTTATTGGATAGGTTCTCGTATTTCCAAGCCAATCACACTTAAACTTTATCAATAGATTTTATTAAGCACTCTGTAAAGGAAATGTATACAAAAAGCTTTTGATAACAGTTCTGTGAATAAAAAGCACTATTTAAAAAATATATATTTTAAAGAATTGATTCACCTATATTTGGAAAACTAACTTGCTCTAATTTTTCCAACGAGGTTGTATACTTCCCTACGTCATATATAGTATAGAAAGAAATGAACATTTCGTATATTCGAAAGCAAAAAACTGTATACATTATATGCCCTATGAACGTACAAAATCTAAAGTTCGTAGAAAATACAACAAAAAAGTAATACGCGAACCTTCGTTGTACATAATTAGTTCCATAAAAAATAATATTACGTATGAAATAATATACGCTTCACCAGAGAGAAAATAATATAGCCGGAAATCGTTGTTGATTTGAGTACACGCGTTGAATCAAAAGATAAAATTAATAACCGAGGCAATATTCACGGAACACAAAAGCTCCTCTGGTAAAAGAGGAACAATCGTCCGGGGCAGCAAGGGACTGCGCTTTATGACCGCAACTCGTTTATCAGAATCGGATAACCGTGCGAAGATATTTCTCTGGTTCGAGCGTGCACGTATGAATATAACATTCATTTAGTCGTGCGGCCATGTGTCCGGTGTAGCCCAGTAATCCGGCAATACTGCGGGAATTTCTCGAAACAAGAGCAAGCGTCGTGCGGCTAATATCGGTACGCTAGTAACTGCGAAATGGGGAGCATAGATCAGGTTAGCTATAGCACCAATTCAAAGACAGAATTTCGCGGCTATTGCGTTTTTACACCGTCGACGGTATCTTGAACGTGCACAACCAACCACGATAAACACGTACATAATACAGAGGCATACGTACATGTACTTTCTTTCCCCGTGTTTCTTCGTTTTTCTCGATATAAATCAACTGCACCGCTACCGTAAACTTTATTTGAAAGTACCGGGCGAAGATTTAAAGCCGTAGACAAAAATAATCCCGAGAAGAAGGAAGAAGGAGAATGGTCATGTAAACGGTGGTAGAAGTAGGACGGGGATAAAGAAAGGGTGGGTCAGCAGAGAAAGAAAGAGAGGGACCGAAAGAATGAGAGTTTTCCCACGTAGATGGGATAGGAAGTAAAGTCGATAAGATGTATTGGACCGTGAACAACATTGGTCGCAGGGCTAACACTTCTTTACGTCCAGCGAAGGGTCGAAATTGCTGTGCCCACTGTTACAACGGGCCACCCTTGTATCCAACATTGGTTCTCGTAAACGAAAGTGAAAAGAAATTTTTGTTTGCTGACGTAATGCGACTTTGGAACAGACGTTTTGTGAAATCATCCTTAGATATTCATCTTCTTCCTTCTCGGTATGTACGGAGGTTTCAGGTAGCTTGTTACTTTATGTCTATAAAGCTGCAATTTCGTAGGAAATATTGTCAATAAGACATTGTTTGGGTATTATATTGACCGAAACTGTTTTTTTTTGTATTAATTTATATTTAAGTATTTAAAATAAAATACTTAAAATACGGCAGATTAAGAGCCATAATGGTGTAAGTCAAGACTTTGAAAATTTGAATTTAGTCAAGTATTTCAACTTTTGAAAGCATCATCTCTTTAGTTTCGCAATTAATTAAATTTGAAGTTTATTCTCTGCCGCGGAAGATACATTTTCATGATTTTGATATAATGAGTTCTTCAGAGTAGATAATAAATGCGGAACACTGCCTTATGATCACCATGGTTCTCAGTGCTTCATATGCTATTAACTCTTCAGCAGAGATCTTAATTCTTTCAGAAAAATTAATTGTTCGTATCAATTGTTAATTTTTCTTCGTTTGCGGAAGAGTGAAAGAGAATTTTCGTACCTCTAATTACTTTTAACAGATTTCCAGCTCTTGTAACAAAATGTTCAACATATTATAATTGTTGTAGATATAATTATATTGCAGGAGAACTATATCCGAGTGAATTATAAAATTCTTGAATGAGATACGTAATTCTATTTGTTATGCATTGACCGTTACAATTATAATTCTGAAAACGTTCAGAAGCAGATTTTACGTAAGAAAAATTTGGATACACATATACGTTTACTTACGTAAGTATACAACGTGTTAATGTCCACAAGTTACGCGACACAAGTTATGCAAATTGACAATATCATATATCACTGTATCGATTAAATGTTTATCGGAGATCTTAAATTTCCTAAGTGATTCCTGCTTATCGATGTAACAGTCTTTTAATGATTATAAACCTTATGCAATACTACGATATTAAGAAATATATGAAAAAGATAAAATAATCTAATTTTGTAAAACATAGCTGTTTTATTTCGATGTGGTTATTACTTATTCGATAAATTATTTATGTATTAATATAATCGTTCGAAATGCTATCAATAGTTACTGCGGATTGTGTGCAACTGTTACTCAATCTTTCGACAATGTAATAAAACAACGAAGAATTCAGGACGAACGATTTTATCGTCCAGACTTCTTATGTGTCCGATAGATAAAAAAATACGTCAGATAGAAAAAATATGTATTATCAACATTTTCAATTTTGAGAAATACATATTAATAATTGGATTACGTACGAGGATATTTAAAGTGTTAAAATATTAAAATAAAATATTAAATTTTAATGATTTACGTGAAATCAATTATGATTAGACCTTTTAGCAATTTATTCAAATTTATTTACACAAATTTATACATTCAAATTTTTTACTAAATCACTAAATCAACTGCTATAACAGGAGATCTTATAGATCAGCCCTCAACTGAGGTAAGTAGTTTATGTGCATTTATACGTTAATAACATCATCGAGTATGACGTAAATGTGCTTATAGGATTTTGGGGTTCCCCTTAAATGAGTACAGTGTATACGCGATATAGAGTCCTTTTATTGCGTATGTAGTATGGTTTAACTAAATTACTTTTCACATAACCACTAGAGCGGTATGATACAACCACATAGTTCACAGATCAAAGGTTTCTGCTGAACATTTTCTGCCTTTCATCCACTGTGGCGACTTTTTGTCACGTAAACCAATTTCGTAGTAATCAATGAAATCATTAATTCTTCAGCCTTCTCGTTGGGTTCATACAATTAATCTCTCCGTGGCGGTCCCCTTTTCACATATATCCATGGAATTTTATTGGACGTCAAGCAAACTAATGAATAGTGCATAAAACATTGAATAACGTTATACAGAAGAATATCATATAGAAACCTGTAGATAACGCGAGATAAACTTAGAAATTGTACAGCTAGAATCACAAAGATACTTTCGTTTAAAATTAATGACCATCTGATTGAAAATTCGTGCAGATCAAATCCCTCGCGAAAATTGAAAGACGTCGGTATTATTGAATCAACGGCAGAGTGGTTACATCAAGAAGAGTTGCAGTAACTGGGTAGTATTACAAAGTCATAAGATTGTGGATCTATAGAAAAACTTGATGCGCATACTAATAGCATCCAACTACGTTGCTGCTTTAATGCTAGTCCCAATGGGAGTACCGCAAGTCCCAGTTCCATCTGAGAACCAAACCACAATCTCCGGAGAATCACCTACAAGATACTGCTTGTTAAGAATTTTACATCGTTTCAAACCGTAATGGTTAAATACTACAGATGTTCCGACTTATATTCATCTTGGCGAAGGATAAATAACGCATGCATAAGGCAAATGTTTTCTACGGTTGAATACTAAAATATTCACAAACGGATAGGGAAGCATGGTTGAAAGATTACCTTTAGATCAAAAGATTTGTGTATCGAGACTTTTTCATACTGAATGCGCATATACATGTATTTGTATGTATATATAATTGTGGGGAAAAGAATGTTTATAAAATAAGAAATATAAAATGCCACTATAATTTTACAAAATTGATTCATATTTGATAAAAGCAATGTGTAAATGTAATATATACCTACTAAATCATACATATTTCCAATATCGTAGAAAATTGTAAATACAAAGTTACTAAAATTCATTATGTATCAATCGCAAACTATCTTTTATGCTCTGCTGTATGTATAATGATTAGGAAAGACATTTACACGTACCCTTATTCCCTAACGAAAACGTTTGTCTTTTATCAGGTGCTGCATTTCATTGGCACAGTATCAAATTTTTCTATCAATATGAAAGTACGTATCTCCTATATCAATTCTCAAAATACTTTGTTCATTGAATTCTATGATTATATATTATTATTGACAATACTGAAGAGTAAATATAATTCTTTTCTGAAGTATTCGTAAATAATCTAACAGTAAGGGAGCCATGGTGTGAAATTCTCTTTGATGTTTCACGCGACGGCATGACGTCCGACTGAATACATCTTTTGGAAGAACGCCATTAGAAAGAGACTGAATGTCTTCTCGCAGACGACATAGATTCCATTCATTTTAGCTAGCTCCCTTTTCAGTAGCCAAGGAGTAGGATGTACGTTCGGAGAAAGCTTCGTTTATCGAGTCTATCTTCCCACTTAGGGAGAAACCTAACCACAACTAGTGAGAACTTTTTCAACGCGCCAGAAAAAAGTTATGTTTTTAAATGCTAAATAGTATTCTCCGTCCACCGTTTGGAGAGCAAGGAAGCACGGGAGGCTTTTCAAAGGCAAAGATCAAGCCGGTTCAACTCGCCCCTTTTTAAATTTCAAAGTTTCTATATGTTCTTAGCAAAATTAATCGTACTCGGAACGTTCGTTTCACGTAGGTATTCAATTAAAACCTCGTATATGCGAAGAGCTCATTTTTTAATGGACTTTTGTACTGATCTTTCGCTTCTTTTGCTCCACGACTATACTGCTAATTGAAATTCTTGCAAACAGATTTAACAGCATTGCGATTTTAAATAACCTTAATACCGAATCTAATATACAAGCTGGAACGAACATAATTTTACCTTTGTCGTACGAGAGTTTTCAACGTTTTTATTCTTTGAGTCGTAGCATCGTTAATTAGACAGTCACGTTTAAAATATTTTCAATGCTCGTTACGCTTGTTTCTAGAATTTTACAACATTTTATATGATATTTATACTTATCTTTAGATATAGAGCATTATTTTAAAATTAAATTTCTAAATATATGAATATTGAAAACGTATTCTGGGAACGGTCTAAAGACGCTTGATGAACTTTGTAATTAGATCTATGGCAATCATCAACGTTGCAAATTCGCCGCGATATTTTTCCTATTGACCGAAATGCTATTAACATACGTGCGAAATCAATGGAAATTATTTGCGGTGAAACGCGGAGACCGAATTCAACGTTCTGTTTGACAACTAAACAAACTGAACAAACCCTGTTCCCATTGATATGCATACAAGACAATTAGTTTATCCGAAATTAAGTGAATTTATTATACGAAATTATGACAAAAATACAATGCAAATGGAAGGAAAATTTTCAAATAACACCTTGAATAATATCCATCAAATTTAAATGGCTATTTAAATATACTTAAACTTTCCTACAAACTACCGGTACAGTTCAAAATGTTTAAAAATTCCCTAGATTCGTGAAATGAATTACTTGTTAAGAATGAGAGTAAATTAGGAGAACAATTATAAATTAAATTAAACGCTTTATACGAAGACAACTGGAAAGGAACACAATAAGTCATACTTTTCATATTTTATAGAGGAACAATTTTAAAAATTAATATGTTGTCAATCAATTTTATGTTTTCAATTTCTCTCTCTTTATATGATTTCGATATTAAATATATCCATTTCATTGCCACTTTTTTGAACATTTCAAGAACGATAATTGCCACAACATTATGTGATCGAATCGTCCGAAAATTTCGTATATTTATCAACTATTTCTAAAACAATTTTCTTTCAAATTGTGTAAGTATATTAAAATACGCCTTTCTAACCATCAAGTAGCATCGAAATTAGAAAATAAAGAGAAACAGACTTGTCATATCTTTCCCGCGTGTGGTCCATATATTGTATGTACAAAGTATGACAGAGTATGAATATTGTTACAATCTACATTGTGATTCCATGAGTGATTTAGGAATATAAGATCAGTGCATTAAAGATTGGAAAATTGAAGTCTATTCATCATTTTCTAAGTTTGACAGATAGTTCGAAAGGCATATCAACACCGGCGAACTATTACGCGATAGTGTTAAGTCATATCGTTTTCGAGCTCGGCACATTACACGAAATTTCGCTAATAATCCCGGCAAATGGCCGTATTCGTGCGCCGGCTTCAAGTATTCGCGGTAATGAATTTAACGTCGTTGTCGAAAAGTAGAGCCATAAAATAAATCTTGCCGGTAGCGAGGGCCATCCGAAGCATTTCACAGACGTTTATTACGTACTTTCATTAAAATCTTTATGAAATAGTGCTGCTTGCCTGTGCGAGAAGATGCTGCGAATTACGACGAACCTTTATCACGGCAATAATAATCGAACACGCGGAAACTAAAGCGTTTCGTCAATTCCTTCCAACTACTGTATTATTACATATACAATTAAATATTTGTATTTCTAATTATATTTAATAATTGAACGTTAAACTTCATAACGTATATAATCTAACACATATGTATTTTTTAATAAATTCCTAAATCAATACAAATTTTCTCAATTTCGTTAGTGCGAATTATTTAAATTCAAGTAATCTTGAAGTCATCTGATTTAACTAATAATGATGAGAATAGGAACTTGATAAATATATTTTATATCAAATAAGTGATATGCAAATGTGATTTCTCGTTGCTTCAATTCAAGTAACTTGAGTGATATAAACCAAGCTATAGATGAGCACCGTATAGTAAAAAGGTATAATATGTTATATTATTATCGTACTAAAATTTATTATTGTTAATATCTTGTTGTAGCTAATTTATAAATTAAGTAGTATAATAGATAGAATTGCAGAATATATGGTTGGCTATTTTCCGCGGTTTCGAATATCCGCGAGGGAAGCTTGGAACATATCCCTCGCGGAGATTGGGACCTCAACTGTATTTCAACGCGGCACTATTATATTAATTTATAATAGAGGCAGCATATAATGGACCTTCCGCGATTTACTGTAGGGTTCGTCAAACCATTTGAAAACATCCAAGGAAGTACACATAAATCAAATATAATTCACATAGAGTAGAATATTTAGATATTGAACCTATTTAAAGAATATCTATAAAAAATAATGAAATTATTTTGATGAAATCGAAAGGAATGAAGTAATGAATGCAAAATTACGTATCAAAATATTTACGATTTAAAACCTAAGAAATACATTTATCAAAGCTGATTTCATCGAATAAATTATTATTATTTTAATTAAATGCGCAAAAGTAAGTATCAAATATTTTTGTTGCTACAAGAACAATTTTTCCTGAAAATTTGTAATAATATAAATCTCGAAAGACCGATAGATTTAATAAATTTATACAATATTCATTGTTACAATTTTAAAGTACTTATTAGAAGTACGTGGTACTACTTTTAATTACCTTCTTACGTCCGTTTTCTTACGTAACTAATGACGTGCCGTAAATATTTATAAACATTATCATAAACTGAAAAGCGGTAAGTTAAAAGAAAGCGCATACGGCGAACCTTTATTAAACACGCTATACTGTGCAAATTTTACTCTACGTGTGACACGTTTATGTAAAACAGCAAGGTCTTTTTTATGTCGCAAATGATGTTGCATCCTGTATAAACTCCTGCCCCGTGGTCATAATAAAACTGATCCTTTCGTTCATAATAAAATGTTTCATACCTTCGGTCCTTTTCTTCGCTTGTGTCCTATATACTTCGCTCTTGTATCCTAATTTGACTTTCCTTGAAGGAGATATTATACTACGCTTTGGCTTTTCTCGATTACAAAATTGAAGCGATAAATCAACAAATCTGAGATTTATAGCAGGTATCCGACCGAAACTGACAATTTTCAAAATTTCTATTTTTTCTAATCTTACATTTCAATATTTATCAAATCCCCTGTAACAATATTTATACCTCGCTCCTGTATCGTACTTTGTATTCCACGAACAGAATATCATACTGTGCTTTGACTTTTCACGATTAAGAATTTATACACTAAATTAACAAATCCAGAATCAATAAAATGTAGCGCGAAAAATTTCAAAACTCTTATTTCCCTATATTTGCATATGTATTAAATTCTCTATAATAATATTTGTACTTTGCTCTTACTTTCACCTTCCTTGGTTACGAAATTTAAATAATAGTTTAACAAGTCTGGAATTAATTAGAAGCTGTGTAAAAAAACTTTCAATATACCTCCATATCTATTAAATTCTCCGCAATAATATTTCACGGCGAAAGAAATTTGTCATAGGCTTCACACCGACGGTTCGCGCGAAACCCATCGGCGATAGGGAATTTTCGAAGTTAGAGGAATCGTGATCGCAATAATAGATAGATATCTATTGGAAGCATCCAGTGTTTCGGAATGTAACATCAATGGGGTATATGAAAAATATGACTCGTATATATCAAACCACTTCTGTATATGGGATCGTAGTGGTAAACGGCGGTGTAGAAGTATGCTGCATGCTTCCAGCTAGTGTACAACCCCTATTTCTGTAATGTCATTACCCAGGCGAAGTGCCTTCGAACATCAAAAGGTGGAATATTTCCTGATGGAAAAGCACGCCTTTCCGCTTGTGAGGGCTTGCAAGAGGAACATGCGTGCACCGCATAAAAGAAGGACTCCTAATAAAAATAAACCCTGACCATTCATATTTCCATAAAGTTTTCTGCAGAACGTTAGCCGCTAGCTGGCATATTTACGCCTCGTTGTGAATACGAATATACGAAGCATATACGTTAAAAGCGCGTGTTTTACATCCGCGGCTTCTGTTAAGTAAAATATACATACGAAATACTCTAACGCACAAAGTTTTTACCAGCGATTTTTAAGGCTGATAGCGGGGAAACGAGAAAGACGCTGCTTTCTGCGGGACCACATCAAAACGAATTCATCCCCTGATATCATCTTTGGTTCTATGCGGTGAATGTATACAGTACAAAACGCGAAATCGCCACGTTACACCGTAAAAGGATGATGGACATGAGAAAATGTAAAGGAATGCTATACGAAGTGACGAATCGAAATTTTTAGTTTCTTTCGTTTCTATTAAGCGTTTGATAGCTTTCTCTTTATTAAGTATTCGTAACATTTCGTACAGAAGAACAGTCACTTACACAAGTATATACGAAGGAGGATGTATAAGGGTTTCGCCATGGGCGGTGAATTTACTAGAGTAATGAAACTATCAGGTGGCCTGAGTTATATTAGAGCTTTGCCGCAAGCCCGCTCGCCAATAGCCTGTGGCCACTATTTGTCTGCTTGCCGACTGCACCGATTAAGATACTTAAACGATTAAATCCCATTTCCAAGGTGCATGTGCATCAATACGTAAGAATTCGATAATTCTTAATATGTAATTGTATTAATTTTTATAATTACAAAAGGAGAACATCAAATCTCAGTAGTATATATTTTGCATTTAGAATAGCATATTAATTTATGAAAGCGTTATGAAAATTTATGGATTGATCACCTTGACGGTTTTGGTAATTCTGTGATAGTATTAATGGAGAAGATGGATGTATATTTGAAATCAGTGTGAACGCTGGTATCGAGTAATCACTGTAATGTTAGCAAATCGAATGATTCCGCAATAGTAGCCAGAAGGATGGTCGGTTCGGATGAGGAAGCAATCGAACTGTCGTCGGATGTTCGTGAACGTTAGGATGGTCTGTTACGTCAGAGGAAGTAGGCCGTAAATTTCATGATCTTATTCAGGGTAACGGATAGAACATCGACAGAAAGATGTAGACTGGCAGTACGATGCTCGTTCTTTTACGAAACGCTGCTTCGTCGAATCTCCTTTAGTGTGACACTTCAGCGATCGCTGAAGTGAGAAGGAATAAGAAAACGCTGAACCGATCGGTTCGTCGCGTCCAGTTTATACGAGTTGTGCCTCAGATTTCATTGCTCTCTTTTTATGACCATCTCCATGGCGTATCATCGTTCAGTGAACTTAGATTTTCCATATCTGTACCAAGGTTTATAAACACGATAATCTGAAGAAGGATAGCTTGAAACTTTGTTACGTGAACGAAAACACAAAGAATGTTTATTCTAGAATGTTGAATTATCAAAAATTATAGAAAAAGAAACTCAAGTTTTGTTGGATTTCATATAGATAAGTCCTTTCTACGTGTATATCTTTTAGACTTAGAATAATTTTTAGTAGTTGAATGTACGATTAAACCGTGGAATTTTATGCATTTATGAGAAAAGAGGCGTTGGAGTATACAGAATGCACATCATATGCAAAAATATATAAAATATCCAGAGTAAAGTACTTGTCATAAAAAGATTAAATATCCAAAATTACATTCAATTAATATTCAATTAACATCGATTAATATTGTATAATATTCTATTCAGGTTCCATTTTCTTACATTCATACAAAGTTCGAAATTGCATAAGTAATTGCATAAGATATAAGTAATCTATTTTTAATATGTATTTTATGATTGTTATTGTGTTTCTTAGAAACATATATATAAAATATTATACACTATGAATTAAAAGAAATGTACCACCAAATTTTTGGGGAGAGAGAGAGAGAGAGAGGGAGAATTTCATTTCATAACTGTGAAATATCTCTTGCTTCTTACAGGTTACATGAAATTGAGTTTCATTTGTAATAATAAGAAAAATGTGCAGATAAATAAATAATGAATGGATATAAATTAGATGTACGTATATATGTGTAATATGATATGCAACGTACAGATACAATAGCACATTGACGATGCAGACGTATGCTATCCACATAGATGCTATGTATGGGGTCGTATTCATAAGAAAGCGTTTCGAGATGACCTGTGCTAGCTCGTACATTATAACTTGCTGATAAGGTGAGTTTGAGACAACCCTATTACTTTACTCCTCCGCTGCTTTTCATAACAAATTTCGTCTACCTACGATATTTTTTAAAATACGATAAGAATTTCGTGTATTTGCATAACAGATAAATCATAAAAATTATGAGAATCAAGATGTTCAACTGTAACCTTCTCAGATCTGGAAATATAAAAATATGTAAAATGTAATTCGAATTATTTCGAGAGATTATTATCATTTATATATTCTTTTTCTTTTCAACGTTTAACTTATTCATATTCATTTAGACAGAATTAGATTATTTTATCTCCTGTGTTACATTTAGTTTCGAATCCTTAAAACATAGAATGTAATATAATAATATAAATGAAATATATTTGTAAAAAATTAATTATGAAAAATAAATTTTTATTCACATTTAGTGTAAAGGAATATTTCTACAAAGAAACTGTGGCTGCTTCGTATAAAGCAGAATATTGTTTTAATTCTCTTCTTTACCTTAAGGAAAACAATGTTATGTTTGCACGGATGAAATTTTATCTATTTCATTTTTCTACCTTTACTTCTAGTCTTCACGTTTATTAAGGACGCAGTTATGAACATACCGTTATACACCATTATTTCCAAGAACTCTATTAAGAAAGTAATTAATATTTGCAATTAAGCCAATTAACAAACTCATATGAAACGAAGGAACGAACGTAAATGCAGCGAAGGCAAATGTATTCTTTTATTCCATCGGATGAAATAGAATTACATGAGGATTTTCATTGGCAGCTTTATGACATTTTCGTGAATAAAAAGTGATGTTTCTGAGTAGGAAAGTTAACGTATTATCGTTAATGCTAATTTATCTCTTGCAACAAAAGATTTAAGTTTTTATGATATTCGTGCTCGATAGCTTCAAACGCGTCGTCGTTTGGTATTTCAAATGGATTAAATAAAAAGAAGAAATCGTGTTAAAAATCTTTTAAAAGATAAAAAATCTTCTACATTTAATAAGAATATTATAAAATTAGAATGAAAAATGTTATGTAAATTGTTAAGAAAATTGTTTCAATCACGCAAATTAAGACTAGTATAAAAAATCACTAGATTTTTTACTAATGAATGGGCCAAATTTAAGAAACACAATGTTTTAAAAAATATTACTGAAAATAATTCAGAAAAAACAAGCTTTATATTTAAAAAAAAAGTTCAATTAAACGTAAAAGTTACCACTTATGAAAGGCTATTATTTTTTTACAAGAATACGACGATGTAGAATTTATTTAGAAACAAATAAAAAATAGCTATGCAATAAAGTTTCGAAGCAGGATTATTAAGTTTATTACCATTCATTATTTCATGCTGTAGAACGGTACGTTTTCGGGAGAACCGCTAACGACTCGAATTTACGCACAAACGTTAAACCCACCTAGAAGTTTGTACATGCTAGGCGCAAGCAGTTGTCAGGATCATTTATTACAATTAAGGCACTATTTGACCGACTTAATATATTGTTTAACTGACAATAAAGCCAAGCTATTTTAGTATTCGAATTCCTGAATAAACAGGAATATGAAATTAACAAAATATTATTCAATATTTTAGACTAACTCATGCTTATTTTAAGAAACAATATTCTTATACAATAATTATTAATCGGCAAAAAATAAAATAAAAGTAAAGTGAAGAAGAAAATATATTCACGTTCAAAGGAAAATTAATAAATTTCGAAACTTAACTTTTTCGCGATGTGAAGAATTTTCGCCAAATTTAATATTTACAGTTAATCTGCTACTATCATGATATACAATTTAATTTCTAAAGCATCACTTCTTCCAAAAAAAATTTTGTTTTCATGGTAAAGGACCATTCAAATAAATGTTATTCGCAAAATATTTTACTTTGACTGGGTCGTAAAAACTTTATGAACTAGGCACGTCAATTCCATTCCCTCTGCAGAGTTTATTATCGTAACATTTGCTGGCTGAAAATTATATGTGCCTGCCGAAAATTGATCACCGAATTTTCCACAGTAGAAGTTTTCCATTCAGGCTTGGAGACTGCGAGCGCACAAAGCATGGATAGCTACGTCTCGATACTTCTATTCGCTTGAAAGTCCAGAAATGTTTCTCTATAAACTTGGCAATGACCCGATAAACTCCCTTGCGATATTACGAATTTCAAGTATTTTTCTAAAACTTTTGGTTACGTTTCACCAGTCATTTTAAATTTCCCGAGACATTCTCCGATATTGCACTCTGATTTTTAAAGAAATGGATGCGACTTCTTTTAACAGTGGAAATCTATTTATTGTTCTTAATATTTATTATTAGATATAGAATAATTTTTGAAATTGGGTTAATTTTTTTCTTGAAGATAGCTCATTGAATTTTTCTGGCTTATAATTATATATATTCTTTAAAACTGCCAATTTGTGAAATTTTAACGTTTTATTATTTTACAAAAAGAAAGGGTAATCTTCGTTATAAAAATGCTATATAATTAATAAATAAACTGCGGATTTAAATATTTTGCCTGGTGAAAATCTAATTCGCTTGAATTGATCAGAATTTTATTAAATAATGAAAAAATATACACGATAATTATTCTCTACCTTCCATTGGAACAGTATTGGAAAAATTAAAAATTTTCTGTCTGCATTTATGTCTCAATGAATATTTTCGATATAAACATTTATGTCTCGATGAATCGTTTAAATATTTGAGATTAATTACTTGCACGCGAAATACAACTGGTCGTAGATATATCAAATGAAAAAACTGTTTCTCGGTGATTATCTGAAATATTTCATAATTTTAATGGAAAATCCATTACCCTTATCAAAAACGCTATTTGATAGACACAGGTAAAAGTCTTTTGTTTAAAATACAAATATCCTATAGTGTTTATTATATTTGATACACAAGCTTCCAAAATGTTTAAGGGAAATTCTATTTATACTAAATTGTTACTTAACACGCGAAACAAATCTTAATATTAATTGATATCATGATGTTCAAGAGGCTCAGATAAATTGCAGGATTCTGAGATTATATTTAGAAACAGTCGAGGACGGCTATTACTATTGCATAAATAGTTTTGTTTGATTAATTTCTGATTTGGGAGTTCATCTGCTAAAACGGACTTTGTAAATATCTAGTCTCTGAAACGTCAAACTTGTGTTCTCTGCCCCTTTTTCTCTCAACTTGTTTCACAATTTATTTAGTAAATTTTTGCTGATAGAGATAGTTGACATATAATTATTTTCTATATTATTATCTTTAATAGAAACTTATTTCTCACACCTATCAGAAAAATTAATATCAAATGTTTATTGAACAACGGCTACAAAAAGTATTTTTACTCAGTCGTATTTATTATATGTAACAAGTGTATTAAATTTTGTACTATTCAGTAACACTTTCATATGGCTATATAAATTTCATCCTATGAAATGAAATGTGATAGAAAACACTTTACTGAGAAACAGGAGTATGTGAATACACAAACTTACAAATAATATTAGTAGATATCACTATCACATTGTTTTTAGATAAACTTCCAAGCATTAGTTAATGATATTACCCTACTGACAAAAAAGAAACACCAACTAACTACCACAAAATTATCTACATTTACAAAACGATATTACTAGGTATCACTATCACATTGTTATCACATTTATCTTGTTGTTGTGATTAACGAAAGACACCAAACAAGCTACCATAAAACTACCACCATCAAAATGAAGTTATATGCGTATACCATTCGAAATGCAGTCTATCCACTTATTTGGCCCAATGCGTCTAAGGGCAAGGAAGATGTATATAAGTACACCAGCAACTTATCGTCCGCTTAGCAGTTAATAGATGGAACAATTAGCTTGCTCTTCTACTCGACTGTTATACGACATTTCGGAGAATTGGCTCTCTCCAGTGGCGAAATGTAGTGGCAACGTAACTCTAGGGTCGATGCAAAACGGAATAAAGTATCCTCTGTTTCCGCGGTATTCCCAGGGAAACTTATTACCGTACAATCGTGTGCCCGTGGATACAATTCATACAATATCCTACCGTGGTGGAACACAAATGCTGCCAGCGTACGGCTTGTCTCGTACACCACACCTTGGCTGGCGCATAAAAGCGGCACGTGTACGTCTATCGTGTATCGTACGAGTAAGTGGCATACTTACATAAATTGAGGGACACCGAGAGGAAAACCGGCGACCTCTCTCTTTTCCGCGTTTGCACATTCTTCTCTCTATCCTTCTATTTCCTTCTCTCTTTCTCTTTCTATCCACGGTTCGTTTCCACGTAGAATACTTTTGTAACATGTTTGCGAATAAACAAAACGACGGTAATCCCAGTGAACCGCTCGTGCGTGCAGTTCTCTTTTGTCGTTGGAACACCGTTTACCCGTTTCAATATCAGTCCGTAAACGAGATCCCGAGGGATCCGCGGGGCTCTCTGAATTTTTCCACAGCCGCTCGCAGAATTCCATTATGAGATGACTTCGAACAAGTACCGTTTTTACGTAGATTCCAGAAATCCGCGCGGCCTATGCTAAATTAATATCGCCTAACTAGGGTAGAACTAGCTGAATCCTCGGCAAACAGCGGCCAACCTGTCCACTCGGATAAGATAAATTTTATTCTTTGTTAATACGAGGGTTGTGAAAGTTTCGTTTAAATTAAAAATACAAGAAATTGGCGCCCTGAGGTGCAAATTGAGAGCTTGTTTGATGTTATACGTATAAATTGTAGCAAATTGCGGAGAACTTGGGTTAAACTCGAGTTGAATTAATCGGGGCATATTAAAAAGTATAGTGGGCAATTTTTATTCGCCGCAAGCTGTTTTCATGGGTTTAATGGAGAACACTTTATGGACCAAAGTAAGGAGACAGGTAGTGGCTAGTTCGCGAACGAGTTAATGGAGTTGTGTGTGGCATTTTTAAAACTTAGTTCAGATGCAAAAGTGAATCTGATTAATATTTCTCTATTTATCAATCAGTTAACAGATTTGTTTCGTGTATTTCTTGTATTTTTTAATGATTTAAAACAAATTTATTAAAGATGTAAAGTTAATAATATTTTAATAATACAGAGTCTTTTTATGTAGTTTTGAAGTATAAACATATTTGAGAGGCAACAGAATATTTTCACGAAATTACTTAAATCAAATTATTCTAATTATGAAGAATATAATAAGAATGGTTTAACTGCATTCATTATTCCTATTGTATTTACTTTCCTGCCTTTCAGTTATATAAATTTAATTTGTTTTTTTAATAACTTAATTATAGAGCATATGCATCGTTTCTCATTGTCAAGCTTTTCATTTAAATACAAAGATACAAATATTGGCTTTAAATTATGTAGGAAACATAAATTAAGCTCTACATACTTCTGTTAAATCGTTCCTGTCTGACGTATCATTCAGTAAATTTCCTCTAATAATTCAATTTTTACTAATTTTAGTTTTTAAAACTTTTATTAATTTTTTAAATTTTTGGCTTGTAAAAGTTCTTCTCAAATTTTGTATCATCTGTTATCGAATATCCTTCACAAATTATAGCTGGCTTTTTTCTTTTCATGTTTCACAATATATTTATTTCTAAATATATTACATTTCTTTCTTTATAATCAATTGTTGATAGTTGATACATAGTTCATAGAGTGTACCAGTATATTAATTGACAGTTCCTTGCATTTCTAGATAA
This sequence comes from Bombus pyrosoma, assembly GCF_014825855.1. NCBI lineage: Eukaryota > Metazoa > Arthropoda > Insecta > Hymenoptera > Apidae > Bombus > Bombus pyrosoma. The sequence goes on along the minus strand of NC_057778.1, from coordinate 466,045 downwards.
ATTGTAAATATATATAATAAATCAACCTTGAGATTGAAAAGTTATATTAACCGTTATTAAGAAACGCCAAATTCTTATCATATCAAGTAAATTTTTACAATCTTTCAACTCTTCAGATTTAATATAATATAATATAATTTTCCTTATAATTTTCACTATTTTAATGGATTACAATTTTTCTAAAAATTAAAGCAATTTTCATACATCTGACACCTCAAGTTCGTTCAGACCAGCAATACCATAAGCCCAACAGAAATCACTTTCAGGGAATTTGATCACAGCCTGTGAGAAATGTCTTTGAAAGTGTTAACCGCTTTTTGTTCCTTTCTTTCGCGTCCCTTTGTCGATCATTCGTAGATCAAAAGGTTGGTCCATGAACCCAACACCCAATGTGAATAACCTTGTCACATCCAATCTGCGGCAAGGATGCCTATACTCTAAAAAATTCTTTTTTGTCCGAAATTGCTGTACATTACTCATCTCTGCTAACTATAAGATACCGATTATCGTGATCAAAGATCGACAATAGGAAATAATGAACCTTCTGACTGTTAGAAAGATTGCTTTTCTAAACAAAATTAATTTTCGAATTTTTAAATTAATTAATTTGAATGAATCTTTTTAGATTAAGTTTTTAAATAAACTAATTAAATTAATGTAACGAAAGCATAGGTAAAATTATTTATAACGTTATAAATAAGTGTTAAGACCTTTCGTTTGTTTAGTTTAATAGTTTAGTAGTGATCGAATATACAATATAAAATAAAAATTTTATATATGATTTCTTCCACAAATTTGTTTTCGTGTTTTCCTTAAGTTCTGCAGTTCATATCGATCGTTTATTAGAATTACGTTTTGCGATCCGAAAAATTTTGATAGTAGGTCTCTTAAGTTTTGATAGCAACTTTAAACTTCTTCTTACTGCTGGCTCGCCCGTTATTTGTAGCATCCCTAAATCACCGAGCTGCACCTTCCCTACGTATCCGGCCATAATAAACTGTTTCTCGCTTCTGATCTATGACAGCATGTTCCACGACATATTGTCTAAATGATGCTAACAATAAGCCCAACCGATTTAATTCTTGCACTACATTTTTAAAAAAAATATGGTGCCAACATTTTCCTCTTTTTATACGCTGAATTTTATGCGTTACTTCCCTTCGACTATTACAAATAATTTGAAGATAATGAATATCCCAATTCGCAAATAATTTTAAAATATTAAAATTATATTCATTTTATATAAATTTTGTTCATATTCGACGCACAATTACGCAGGATCTATGTAACATTGATAAAAATCTCTTTCCATCCTTCCACATAAGGACACATTTATTATTAAGTAAGAGAAACTTCGAGTTTGTTACGAGATTATATCTATTATACATATAAATCAGTTCAAAAATTTTCGTCTGCACGTAACACGAATAAAATAGTTGCTATGTCATACAGTACGATGAACAATTTCACCACACAGTTCTACAAAATGTTAATTAAACGATATTCAAAAGAATCGCGATAAATAAGTAACAATAAATTTCATGAAAATACTTGAAATCCAGATAATGTGAAATAAATACTGTTAAGAAAAGCGTACTTGAAAATCATTGATTAATTGATTACGTGCATATAATTAATATCTAAGTTACGCTTACACATCCATCGTGATCCACAGTGTATCCAAAGTATTTAATAGAATGTTAGATGGGAAAAATTTATGTAAATTAATTTATGCAAATTAAATGTAAATGGCCTCAAGTCGGATATTTCTCAGAAATTTTTCCTTCAACTTACAAAATCTCTGTCCTTCTTGGTGGTATTAAAAGCGTACTGACAGCCGAGGAATTTCCGTTCCTTCGACGAAATACGAGAAATTAGAGAACTGACCACGCTGATCACGTACAGTGGCCGGGACAATCTGTTCGTTCACGTTTGACAGTTTATGTCAGCCGCGTCATGTGTCTACGCGTGATCTTTCCTACTAACTTCGACACGATGTCAATCATGCTTGCTCACCGGGAATTCGTTTCCCAATTTCAAATCTCTTTATCGAATGTACCTTTAACGTTCAATCAAATGTAGAGATTTCAGATTAAAACCTTTAAGTCACCTTACGATTGTGTTATTAATTATTATAAATCGCTAAGAGTATGTATATTAAAAAGTGAACATAATTTATACACATATAAATAGATATATAGACTGAAACATATTAATTACATATCAAGTTGTGACATATATTGTTCGTGTATATAATAAATATAAAAACCGAAGAAATTTATATTACAGTCCAATATATAACATAAGCATTACATTAATCTTTCTTGTTTTCAATTAATATTCTACTAGAAATTTATCTTTATACAATTTTGTGATTACGCCATATAGTGTTCGCTTTGATAGTAATTGAAATGCACACATATATAGTTTTATAGTTAATGTATATGCATTAGAGCTATCGTATTAACCTATCAACCAGGGAAGACGAATTAAATCGTCGATCATAACAATATCTTTATTTAGAAATTGTCAATCATAATATTTTTATGTACGAATCCTGTATTTTTCATACATGTCATTTAATTCCTTTTTCATTTGTAAAAATTAAACTTTAGTAGTAATCGAAAACGATAAAAGCACAGCGCTCAAGTTAATAAATATAACCAATTTGATACATTGTTTACCATTTATCTCCCCTCTAAATCCACAAATACAGCAGACACCGATGGTCCATAGCGTTCAAGCGGTAAGATAAGTGTCAAAATGAATAAAAATGAATTTCCATTGAAAATCTTCGCTTGATATTTCCATTGTTTATCGTCTCAGTCCCTCAACTCCAGTCAAAGCTCGAAGAAATTTGATAACTTCGACAGTCCTTTAGTTGTATATTTGCACGAGTATACAAAAGTCTCCGAAATGTAGAATGATATCAATAAAAAAATGTAAAATTTTTTTCATCGTACCAGGCTCATGCTTTTCAGGTTCACTCATGAAATTCAGGTTCACTTGTGATGAAATATTGATATTGTCTGTTTGGTGCGCAGCAAGCGAACGTTTTCTGCCCTTCCTACCCTTTCTGTTGCCTTATCCCCTTCCCCCTCTGCATTTTCCCTGTAGAATCGGTAAACGTGATAGACAATTGGGGGGATGCTAGTTTCAAAAACGTTCTCTGCATCGCGTTCCAGTATAATCGAGCGAACGACAAATACAAAACAATGATGTATTCTGTTGAAGAGCCGCCCGTGATTTTTGAAGCATTTACAACGGATGCCCCGTTGAGCAACGCCGATACGAGAATGCCAACAGATTAATGCTAATTTACTCAATATTTACATTCCTCCTCGACGCTACTGGCCACGCAACATATTTCCATTGTTTCACTCAGCGGCGTGTCAATATTGGATAGAGTCGGAATGGACTATTCGGATGTTTGCTACGGTAGTCCGCGTATATGCCTCAAAATCTGGCCCAATACATACCTACGAAACCTTCGCTTCCATGTTTTTTTCTCTCGTCATACGATGTTCAGTTCCTATCGAAACGTTGCGCTGGACGAACCAATCGAAATCACTCGATCGATCATTTTTAAAATCACTATCTCGTCCATTTTATTCATGAGGGCCCTAAAGCATTTTACAATTAAAAATTTTGTATGTTTTTATTGAGAACGTATCTTGATGAAAAGAAACTATCTTTTCCTCTATTTTAGTATATATATATTAATTATATAATACGTTACATTACGTTACGTTATATTAATTATATAATATATATGTTATTAATTATAGTTTTACAAAATGAAAGTTAAACTATCCACTAAAGTAACAGTTCTTAGACAAAAGTGGGTTAATAATTTTTTCCAGAGAATCTCGAGCCGCATCGATTAATGTACTGAAATATATATATGATTCTATTTAAAACAACGAAGTTGATTTCCACATGATGTCTACGCGCCCACCAACAGAAAAATTAATAACATCAGTATATGACATTTTTGAAGCCATTCAATATTTATTTCAAACATTTTCCGATATAAGTAATATTTGGTATCGAAAATAAGCTTAAACTTAAGCTTAAACTCTTAGGCGATTCACCTTGTATATTGAAATACTTCTTTTGTCGTAAGAAGTGTCACCTGGATTTTGAAACATAACTATAATGCTTGAAACGTTTATTTTGTAATGTTTTAAATACTGTGATACATATTATCAGTTGTCGTTGTATTCACGATTATTCTTCGAATATTTACCTTCCAATATAAAAAATACATTACCTGGGAAAATTAAAAAGTTAATTTAATAGAATTAAGGAGCAATACGTTAAATGAAACAGGATATGACGAAACTAAAAACGCAATTTTACTAACTTCTTTCTAAAATTTTATTCGAGATTTAATTTCTGTGCTATCCTACGTAGAGAATAAAAGTAGTCATTTTCACTGACGAATCCACCAAATTCTAAACACTTAACCCGCTTAGTATTCTGTAGGAAAAAGGAGTACACCTATCTTAACCATATGTTCTATGTGGCATGCTCTCTGCAATAATTTATTCCACTTCACAACAGAATAAAAAGTTATTCAGGCGATGTGGTCTTACCTACCATAAAGAATCTCCCCCAATATACGCGGAGAAAACGAAGAGGAAATTTTTTGTCTAGGTCGGCGAACTTTATTATCTGTAAACAAAACGGTGAGACAACTCGTTTTAACGCTCGGATGCTACACTGAAAGCAGGTAAGAGTAGAGAAAGAGAAAGAGGTAGAGTATGGCACAGACGTATAAGATACTTAAACGTCAGAGATACGGTAAGCAATAAAAAGGGAATCATCCTAAGTACGAACCCTACAAAGCTTCAGATGCGAGATTTGCATTCGTAGAAAAACGTAACAATCGTTGTTTTCAAAGACATCGAACGAAATCTTCAAGCTACTAAAATTAATCCGTACAGACGCAACGTATGTATGCGATTCCAAGAGTGTTCATAGAAATGGCAGAAAAGATGGGAGGAGCATCACCGTCTGTTGCAGGATATACTGTATACAAGATACAACTCCCGAGAGCGAAGTCTTCAATGCACTCGAATAATTCAGTATCACTATTAACACGCGGTTCCCATTCAAGCTACTGACGTGTGCAAAATAAGTGACAGTGTCCATCACGTAGCCGGACGTAAATACATTGGCCCGGCGTCGGGGTGCGCCGGCTGTACGTCGGCGTGGTGCGATCGGAGCTCCGTAGAGGAGCGTCCTGGGCGGAAGACCTGATGGCTAACCGTCGCAGTCTCCTAGTGGTTAGGAGGCTGCACAGGACAGTGACCATCAGGGTAGTGAGAAGCTTCCGCACCATTTCGGCGGCGGCAGCGGCGGTGCTCGTCGGGGTTCCCCTGTTCGAATTGCAGGCCCTGAGATTTATCTCCGCACTCGGGGTCTGTCGGGCGGGGTCGGCCCGATGGGCGCCGACGTTAGGGTTTGGGCTCAGCGGGCCTTGCTCGACAGATGGCGCGCCAGCCTCGACATGAGAGCGAGCGCGCCAGGGATAAGGGTCCTCGGGGCCATCCCTAATATTTATAAAATTCTACATTCATGTTAGGAGATTAAAAATATCGCGGTCGAAAAAATTCTAAAAGTTACGATTCTAAGAACGAACAATCACCAGCATTAATTCTAATAGCAATGAATTAAATTTTAAAAAATATTTCAAACCTTCGTAGCAACATTAAGATATTTCATTATAATATTTTGTTACGCATGAAATCGCTCACAATTTCATACATGTATATATTATATACTATATTCGTAACAAAGTTCTGTATTTTAGCAGTCATGGTAACATTAACGCTGGCAAAGGAATATGTCTTATAGCAGTATTTTCAGTAAAAAACTCAGTAAAAAGGGGCGTATTAATAAGGGGCGCTGAAAAAGAAACAAAGCAGTAGCCAGAAGGGCTACTAAAATTCGATCGTCTTCCACTCTATATAAACCCGATTAACAAACCGTGAGTGGAATGGAATATTCTTGTTTCGCAACGCTAATTTACTACGAATATTTATGAAGCAGAAAATTCTCAAAATAAAACGCGACGAGTGCTTTGTTATATCTACAATATCAATTAATCTACCATTACAAAAAAAAATTCTGGAAATTCCCGAAATTTGATGCGCAACGCTAATAAATATAAATCTACGCGCTCGTATTTAAACAATACGCAACACTAATAGCGAGTGATCGCAGTGCAACCATTTAGGAGGTTGCCGACGAACGATCACACTTGTACAGCTTTTGCAGCTGCATTGTGTGATCCAGGAACAGTGACCGACAAATGCAGTCGGGGGGTTTGGGCATTTTGTAAACGCAACTTTACTTAACAAAACGCGATCATTCATTAGCGCAATACTAAAGGGAAAGATTAGTAGAAATCGCGATGGAATAATATCGCAATGCTAATTTTTACAGTGAATTCAATGAAAATTACTATTTACTATATGAAAAAGCTATTTCAAATATTCAGGCATTGCTACTTGCAATACTATAAAATTAATTAAAAGCTAACATTTTTATAATCTAATTTTAAACAATAGAAAACAAGATAAATTCTGATACGTACAATTTTCTAAAAAGTTTTAAAAATTTATAAGAAAAATTGCAAAAGGCAATCGCGATATCATAATTCGCAACTCTAAAGCAAACACGATTATCATTTTATCGTAACTCTAATTCAAACCGTAATCATTCTTTCGTGACACTAATAAAAAACCGCGATATTATGTCGCAACTCTAATACAACCCGTAATTAATCTGTCGCAACACTAATAAGAAAAATCGCGATATGCCCAATGGGACGATGGACCGATATATGCATCGGCCAAAAAAACAAAAACTACTACTACTACTACTACAAATACTAAAAGCGAGCATAATGACAAAGTAGTAACAATAATGACTTCCCATGCTCCTGTAACATCAATCACATCTCAACCTACATCAGAGAACTCCTTTGGACACATCACCACCTTATCATCATAGCCTACACCAAGGCTGTGACGCACCTTAGTCCACATCAAAGATAGGATATCGACTACCGAGCTTCGGACTCCCTTGGACACATCACCACCCTATCATCATAACCTACACAGAAGCTATGACACATCTTATTCTACATCATAGATACGACATCGACCCCCGGCCTTCGGACACTTCTCCACATCACAACCTACACCGAGCCGCTCAACATCCTCAAACCAAAATGTATATAAGCCGAGACTTCAGACAGCTCGGGTAGTTCTTGCGCAGCCCTTTTTTCCGGTCCAGTGTCAGTCTATTGTTTGGTGAATATATATTATATTAAATGGTGAATTTATAATAAAGAAGATTAATAGTTGGGTTACGACTCAGTATTCTTTTCTTTTATCATCCAACCCTGAATTCTACGTGACACTCTCGATGATCCAGAGGATGGGGAGCCGTTAGTAGTTGCCCTCTTGAATGGCAGTTTGCCTCTTCGGCTTACAGCCCCTTCTTTCTTCGGGCGCAATGCCCGCTGAAACTTAAATCTAAGCTCAAGTCTTCTAAATCGCAAACAAGAAAAAAACAAACTTATAAATGTGAAATAAAAATATAAACCGCGGAAGCTGATTCAAGTACACATGGACTGACCAACAATCACAGCGGTGATTGTTGCTCACTCGCATGTGCGTGCTCGGGTAATAAACGTTCGTTTCGAGCCTATTCGCGACCGCGACCGCGAAATTCGAAAAATCCATAGGCAAAACCAGAGACGAGAGTTTCACCGTTGATTTTTCAAATAAATTTCCAGAAACGGGTTGGTTACACGAAAACGCGCCTACCCGACCAGAGGCTGTGCCAACCTGCCCGGCTCTACCTACTTATAATTAACAGACACACCAAAAAGTATGCTACCTATCCTACCTAGCGCTATATTTAAAAAATGGCAAAACAGGCACACCAACACACTCACTCCATGGTTCTCATACAAACGCTCGGGCGCGAAGGACCTACACTAGAGAGGACGTCCCGGGACGCCTCCGACACCCGAGCTTAACACGCAACATACACGCTCTAAGGTATGTACCTTTTTCCTGAAATCGACTGACGGAGGCTAGTAACCATTGCGTAAAACGTGATAAAACACATCTAAAGAAATTATATTTTTAAAATAAACAAGTAAACGTGGAATTATAACTGCAATTGATAGCAATATTAAGAATGTGATTATACTTAATCGTGTGGATGATACCACAAATTGTGATTGTATCGAGACGTAAATTGAATTGATATATGTCTCGGCACTTTTAATATTTGAAGTTGTAATGAATGAGAAAAAGCGACGCAATTCTACGACCTAACAACACACACACAATATGGAAAATACATCGTGCACGATACACTAACACGTTTATTTAACGGACTAACTTTCTTTGATTTTATATTTTGTTACTTCGTTTCATATTGTAATAACTCTACTTTATTAATTTCATAAATAAGAACAAAATTTTAATATTGCTGAAAAGGTAGCATTAATTGAAGGAAGATTAAGACTCGATTCAATGGAATAATGAACTCTAAATATATTACTAAGAAAGAAATAATCTCAGGCGATCTCTTTATCAAAGCATATACTCGAAAATGCAGAAGCAGTGTTCAAAATTATTACTTTGATTAAAAAATCTGCCTGTCGCGAAGTGTCTTCTTGCACGTAAAATGTCACACATTCTTGTACGCAGAAAAAATGAATTTTGACTCATATTTTAAATTCTAGCCGAAGTGAAATAAACGAACGTGACTTAATATTATCACGAGCAATTCATTGCTTAAGATCAAGTAAATTTACGTCATACAGGTATATTCGTGTAGATATTTGCCATTTGCAAATATTCATATGGAATATTAACATGCATATTTATAAATAACACGAATATATTCTCAAGTGTATATGTTTAACTTAATTATTAAAAAACTAATTACTATAATCGCGCTGTGCAAGAAGACCTATCCTAAACTAATAAATTTGAAAAAATGAGTGTTACTACTAAACAGGTATAAAAAATACCCGCGGTCACCCGTGCCGATTCGGACTTTTCATCCTACCGACATAATTGAGTGACCGGAGGAACAGAAATGCATGCGATTCACCATTCGAAGCAAAGAAACAGAGGACGTTACCACTATCCCAGCGAATATCATCAGGGAGACTAACATCAGGCAGATACCGTTGAAAGACCAATGGTAGAAATAGAGATTGCGAAAGATCTGTTACAAAATAAAACACGATGAATGATTGCCGATTGTTTGAAATTTCGAGATAATGAAAAATGGAAGTTTACTAAATTTGTGTCTTTAGTAATGATAAAGATTTAAATTCTAATAAATCGTAATATGTATGTAGCAAAATGAAACTCTGATATACAATAGAAGTTTGAAATGAAAAAATTGAGAATTCGGTGATTTTCAATGCATATTAGAGACAGTTTTATTGTAGTTGAATGTTAACACTTTAACACTTTATTTCAATAAAAAAAACATTTATAGCTTTTTAAATTATCGATAATTTGTATTTTCTAATTAACAATAATTCAAACAAAATACAAAGAAGTGGACAAATTGAAATACGATATATCAAACCACTTACATTCTTCAGCTTCTGGAGAGATTTTATTATCCTCTTCCGGCGATCGCTAAAATTATAATTGCTGAACAAATACTCTAATATCGCGTACAAATTTCTTTGATAAAACTGTATTGCTTTTGCGTGTGATTATTCGATCGAATTTTAACAAAACTATCTTGATTTTAAAATATTGAAAAGAAACAATTGACTCAATTGAATTGGAAACACTGACTCTACAAACCGCATTGCGCGCGGTTACAAATATTCTCTAAAAATAAAGCTGTTTGAGGGCGGGGTGGATGGGGGTGGTGGGGGAGGGGTGGAACATTTATTTAGAAAATACTATTTTTTACACTTAAAAATTATTATTAAGAAATTGGGACAAGTATGACAAATATTAATAGCGAACAAATGCTTACGAATACCGTGAATGCAATGCAATCGTTTGCAAGAATTATACTGTTCCCTATTAGAATATATACTGTGAATTTTCATTATTAGAATATGAAATTGTTACAAATTAATGGTTTAATTGTTATAAATTAATGGTTTACATGTTCTTAATTAATAGTTCAAATGTTATAAATTAATGGTTTGATTGTTACAAAGTAATGGCTTAAATGTTGTTTATTACTAGCTTAAATGTTACAATTTAATAACGTGAATGCAATAAGTTCAGAATTTAATTCGTAAAATTTCAATTTTCCGATCTTCACGGTACGATGGTTGAAATACAAATGACCTCGCGCGCGGGTTATGAATTCCTTACATACCCGTTGGTACACCTTTTGAAAGGTGCCAACAGTCGATCAAACAGAAACGGTTTGTTGATGTCATAAATGTGGTTTTTCTAGATGTTATAAATTAATGTTCCAAATGTTTTTTCAATTAATATTTTAAATGTTGCTAACTATTGCTTTAAGTGTTATAAGTTAATACATTTGATGTAAAATTAATCTCAAATTTAGAAATTCTTTTCTGTTCTAGTCTTCTTCGTAACAATTTCCCTTTAATTAATTAGTTATGGACAATTATCGTACCAAATATCGCGGCTAGCGCGATAGGGATCTGCGATTTTTCATGTGTGAAAATTCTTTGCGATATTAATTCGCTCTTTAAGGAATTGTTGAAGCTTCCTTAGATTCTGCACTAAATTCTTTGTGCATAAATATTCATAAATTAATTACGTGTGGCGAAACTTATACGAAAATTCCGCTGATAATCGTTAAAAACTGAACAATTAGGCACAAATTCCAGTCAAAATCGACATAAGAATGTTTTCAGGGATTCCCTCTATACTGTTCGATTCAGAAATGCGGCATTTTGTCCCAGAAACGGAACAGCAATTGAAAATTCGATGAATTAGAAAGAGACGTATGTTTGTCCTTATCGCACACACTAGTGTGTGCACTAGCGCTCCTGACTACGATCGATGCTGCCATCTATCCGAGCCGGCTGGAACTGCGATAAAATAACAGCAATATAGAATGTGCGTGGAGGTATTTACCTCAACCCCTATTAGACAAGGAGAACTATATTGTGCGACAAGGACAGATGTACTTCTCCCTTTTTAAAATTATTCATTAATTACGCGTCTCCCTGGTAAAAGTAAAGAACTTTCAGGATCTCAAGACGAACGTAGAATCTCTGCTAAGATTCACATACCGATTTCGACCGGAATTTCCCTTTAGTTATTTAGTTATGGACAATTATCGGAGCAAATGTCACGACCACCGCAGTACGTGTCTGCAATTTTTCATATGAGGTGGATAAGGCCGTGATAGGTATTGAAGGAACACTCAGATATATTCAACAATAAATGTTTATTTTAATATATTCTGGGTGTACACTGATGCGCAGAACTCGCGATTACTATTAACGGTGCGCGATTCGCGTTTAACAATTCGCCTGCTGGTCGATGTGTTTTGATGCGACGGGAGTTCGGCGATGATTGCGCGAGATGCCGAAGACTTGGATTGTTGATTGACATAGACCGTGCGATTGTAACGACCGTGTGTGATGACTCTAGGTAACGGCCGAAGGGTAACGACTCTATGAACAGACTGCGTGTAAAAGACTTCAGGTAAAAGACTGACTTTCCGTCACGATGATGCTGCGAAGGAAAACTGTAATGGGGTGTGTCTAAGGATGCGAGATCATCGGATTCGTTGAGGAAAGCTTTGGTTCGAAAAGTGAGGGAAATGTACGTCGTTGTTTATTGGCTAATTTTTGTGTTGGTCGTTGGAAAAGAATGCTAACTGCCCTTGAGAGAAAGTTGCTAGCGGGAAGCGTCGTACGTGAGAGAAAGCAGATTTCTCGTGCGTTCCCGTAGTAGGTGGTAGACTTAGGGACTGAAAAAACAAAGTCTATTTGTCTCTTTAGAGGACCTTAGCTAAAATAAATCCTAAGATTTATAGCGGGTCCTTGAGCTGAAAATATTCGGTAAGAATGTATCGGCATCTGACAATCATCCTGTCCGCAGGAATAGGGTCTTTGTGTAGCGTGCCACGGGACAGAAACCGTTGGTAAGTTTACTGTCGAGTGCCGCCACATATATATAACAACTGTTTGCGATATTAAGTCACTCTCTAAATGATTGAAGAAGCTTCCCCAGATCCTGTCCTAAATTTTTCGTGCATAGAAGTTACTGAAATAATTACGTGTGGCGCAAATTGTGCCAAAATTCGAGGCGTCCCCCATGGGTGAGGAGGCCACCGCGGTAAGTGTCTGTGATTATGGATATGTAACAACTGTGTGCGAAATTAAGTCACTCAATAAGGAACTGAAGAAGCTTCCTTAGATCCTGTACTAAATGCTTCGTGCATAAAAGATCGCAAATTAACTACATGTAGCCAAAATTAAGCGACATAATATAACGCGATACAATATAACATAATATAAGATCGCGTAATACAATACCATGTAATACAATATAAATGAAATAGAACATGACATAATATAATATAACGTGATATAATATAACCTAATATAATACCACGTAATACAGTATAACGTAATATAATATATGGCAACATAATATAACGTAACACAATAGAAATAAGTTGTAAAACGTGAATATGAACGTCTTATGAATACTTGGTGCTTCGCTCAACAATTCGTTTATTAACTGCACTCGCGACTTTTACTGACGACAGCTAACTGACAACTGTACTGTTAATCCACATTCTCACACTTGTCATCATTCGATATTCCCACTCAGCATGTGTTAAGATAGAACGTAATACAATATAACGTTATGTGACATAATGTAATGTAATATAATTAATATAACGTAATATAATACAACGTATTATAATACCATGTAATATAATATAACCAGATACAACACAACGTAATATAATATAACGTAATATTACATAACGTATTACTATATAACGTAATACTACACAACGTAATACTATGCAATGTAACGCTGCACAACGTAATACTATATAATGTAATACCATATAGCGTAATACCATATAACATAATATTATATAACGGAATACGATATAACGTAATACTATATAAAGTAACATTATATAACGTAATACCATATAACGTAATATTATATAACGGAATACGATATAACGTAATACTATATAAAGTAACATTATATAACGTAATACCATATAACGTAATATTATATAACGGAATACAATATAACGTAATAGTATATAACGTAACACATTATACCGCAATACTATATAACGTAATTTGTTACTTTATAATGTATTACGTTATATAGTAATACATTGTAATGTATTGCGTTATATCGTAATACGTTAGAATGAATTACGTTGTATAGTATTGCCTTAAAATGTATTAAGTTATATAGTATTACGTTACAATGTATTACGATATAGTGTATTACGTTATATAATATTACGTTATATAGTATTCTATTATAATGTATTACGTTATATAGTACGACGTTTAAAAGTATTACGTTATAATGTGTTACCGTATATAGTATTATATTATATAGTATTACGTTATATAGTATTACGTTATATGGTATTACGTTGTAATGGATTACGTTATATAGTGTTACGTTAGAATGTATTACGTTATATAGTGTCACGTTATATCATATTTCGTTATATTATATTGCTTTGTATTATATTACCTTATATTATATCACTTTATGTTGTACTATGTTATATTAAATTACGTTGCATTACCTTACATTATATCACTTTATGTTGTACTATGTTATATTATATTACGATATATTGTATTACTTTTTATTATATTACATTATATAATATAATGTTGTTTTGTAATAGGTTATATCATGTAACGTTATATTGTATTACGTTATATTGTAACACTTTATATTATAGCATGTTATAGTATATCACGTTATGTTATATTTTGTTATATTGTTTTACGTTATATTATATTACGTTATGTTGTTTTACGTTATATTATATTACGTTATATTTTATTAGATTATTATGTTATATCATATCAGGTTTCATAATTCCTTATATTGAAATCTTGTTCTTGAAATCTCTGTTTTAATGGAGAACACTATAATATTCTGAAATGTTAAAAAATGATTAGTTTCTTTGAATGTATATTTTAAATGACCTTATGTATATTTTATATTTTATTCATTTGTGTTATATTCATTAATATTTCCGATATCAAATATATATTTAACATTACGATATTAAGTATATGCGTTTGTTTACTATTCGAATATCGTTAGATATTCTACTTTCATCCTGTGCCATGATCCGGTAAGCATTATTGTTACAAAGGTATCATCATTAAATATGTAAAATCTGCAAAAATCTGGTTTTTGAGAAAACATAGTTTCGATCCAATGAAAAAATTTGGAAGTAAAGAGGTGAAAGTGTTGCGGTATTAAAAATGCAATCTTTCTCGGCTGCTTTGCTAATCAATTTTACTACCCCTTTCAAAATACATCAATCTCTTTTTAATTGTTTTTCATTAGAGCTTTTTGCTATTTTTATTAGAATTTCGACTATCTCATTAACTATCTAGTTAATACAAAATAATGGAAGCTACGTATGCTTGGTTATATCAATTCATATTATCTTCTAATTTTTAATTTGTTAGAATTAACGAATAGATATTATATAATAATTCTTTCCCTTTTCTATGTAAAGGAACGTGTCTTGGAATTTAAATAGAAATTTCATGTCTTTCTCCCAGTCAATGTACTTAACGTAGAAATTTCAGCATGAAGAGAATGAAATGTGTTACACATTCGGGCTCGCCTGAGAGAAATTTTTATGTCTTGGTCAATTTGCATTGTAAATTCGACCGTAGAAAACCCGCAGTCAGTTGCTAAATGAGATTTTAATGTCATAATGCAAGGCTAACATGCGATTTCATTCTAATAGCTTGCTCCAAGTACTGTATTTATTTCTTAGAAATAGTGAATCTTTTAATAATATATCAAAGTTGTTTATAATAAACTGCTAAACTTCCACAAATGTCCGTAAACTAATATTTTTAATAGTATTAGAAATTTTTTAGAATAATATCGTTCTTATGTGACATAAAAATATATTAAGTGTATTATAAATAAACGTAAAGATATCATAAATAAATTAATGACAAGATGATTTATGAAAAAAAAAACGCGAGGAAAGTGAAAAGCAAAGATGGCGTGAATAATGAAATTTCACATTTAAATTAACGCAAAATCTATTAAGAATCACACGAAGCAATCACATCCCATTTTATGCATATTTAAAGCAAATGTAATGCAAATCAGCGCCGCAGGCGCATCAAATGCTTTAAATTCATAACAATAACTTAATATGTGTCAAATATCTGGTCCTCTTTTTTTATCAAGATAATGCGTAAACTGAGAAAATGAACATTGAAAGAAAAGAAACTTACACAATAATAATTCTTATAAATAAACTAGGACAACGGTGGAAATTACACTTGCAATTAGAAGGTGTTGAAAGTGTCACTTTTTGACAAGACAACGTCTTCTCTTCATTCTTCTTTTATTCTTCCTCTTATGCCTTACGGCTTTGTCTCGTGCAGTCTCGCTGTTCTGATAATAATGAAGACGTGTACTAGAAAAAATAACGACAGTATAACAGTAACATGCAACTAAATTCAGAATGCATTAAAGATATGAAAAGTACTTTATCTTCATACGCTATTATGTCTTAATTTCTATAAAACTGCTTGTTGAAAAACAGATAAATTAAACTTTGCAACTTAACTTCACTACTGTCAATTAGTGCTCGTTGTGTTTCAATCGATATTTTAATAGATATTAATGATTATGTCATAAACAGTAGTCAGAACTTGGCAACACTAATCAGAGTTCCTTGCGGCAATCTAGGTAAGCTCATAAATCATCTTCCAAAATATCAAGTTTATCTTACTTTCCACGTGAATACACCTATACTCACTAATAATAAAGCTCACATAATTATGGAATCACATCTTAATCGTCTAATTCTCGAACTTTATATTGCGACATGATACGGGTAATTTGATGAATTTTTGTCTCTATTGATACAAAATAATGGGTTTCAAGAGTTTATTTTGAAATATCTTTTTGAACGTAAAATATCTTTTGCTTATATCAGAAATTATCAAATTACTTTTAGTGTATTTCATAATTTTACTGGATGGTAGAAAAGTTTAATTTCACAACGCTGTTCTTCGTCGAAAAGCAGGAAATCTTTAAGACGGCATTGCGTTGAAGACGCTTCTCTAAAATTAGTACAAAACTGAAAACAGAGTTTAGACCCAACAGGAATACTATCGAAGCAGACAGAACAGATTCAACTAAAGGTTCGTTACAGTAGTATAACGATAAACCAACAATCATCCAAAGATCAGAATTATTCCAATTTCAGCCAAAACACAACTCGCAGCATCAATTTGTGACAGAGATAGCGTATCAGAATTATCTCTTGCTTTAGCACGCTGCAATATTGGTCGAGTTTACAACTTGCTACCTCTCAAGACGTACATACTTACAACACGATAGTTACAGATTATATGTTACAATTGTATATTATAACTTTGGAAGGAGTGAAGAGATGATCATAGAAAAAGATGTACCGAATATGTATGATGGATTATAATTCAATATTGTTATAATTTGGCGCACAACATACGTATACGAAGATATATGCGCACATGTAGTTAATCGAGTGCTGCAAGTTTATCCACAGACTTGTTGACATTCTATTTAGGTATTTGATTATGCATCGTATGTTATATCGATAAATATATTATGATAAGGTTGAGCAAAAGACAACTCTGTATATACGTCCTTTATTTTTCGAAATTATCGGAACAAGTCCTTTGTTAATTCTTATAATCATGAAATAGAAGGTTAACTGATAAATTTAACAATATGTTTCACATTTCTATTGATTGCTCTATAAAAATAACGTTATGAATACAGAATGTATTGTAAAAATTGTAACCTTAGGAAAAGTAGAGTCTGAAGATAGTTCGATGCATGAATTCATATAAAAATATAAATAAATGCATTACACGCACACGAAAATCTTTAGATATACAACCAAATAGAACAATACGAGTCAACACACAACACGAAACGACTATTCCAATTCCAATTCCAATTCGCTACTTCAATCCATATTCCAATTCCAATCAACTACTACCCCGCATACGCATCTTCCACACAATACATACGTAGTACTTTGCGCCCCCCCCCCATACGCTGTGTTTCTCTATTTTACAATCTCTTTTAGTCAATCCAGACAAACTGTGGAATTATTCTCAAAACATATTCGATCCTATCCATTCAAAATCTTACTCTTTCATCGCGTTCTAATCTCTGGTATTTGTTGTTAATAGTTGCTCGTATTTTTATTACTTGAAACGAGATCGATAGATCGTGGATATTTATAGAATATAAGCTCGTATGTTCATTTTTATGTTCATTTTTATGTTCATTCTTATGAACATAAACGAAGGAACGAAAACTGAATGGGAATTTCTTTGAACCTCTGAAATCTTATAACTCGTAATACGAGTGAATATTTGGGATATATATGTATATCATGTGTATTTTGCGTATTTTCGGGTATTTTTCCCGCAACTGCACAAATATCCATACTAAAAAATGATATACTCTCCGTTCGCACATGATATGAAACGTGAACGAAGTATGAAAAAGTAAACTCCGAAAAATGTTGTGCACTTACTATTTGTACCAGGCTGAATAAGTACATGAAACATTACGCTATAAGTAAATACGAATTATTAATTATTTAATACATCTATTCACGAATATTTCGTTCGTAATGATATCATACATCATCTCTTTTAAATTTTCTGGTCGGTAATAAAATATGTAATCAAACAGGTTTGAAAATATTAACACGAAATATTTGAATACATTAATGTCACGAAATACAGAATAACGCTAATATGAGAAATTATTTAATTTAAGTTGCTTCTATGTACTCTACACTTACACGTAATTCAGTTTACATACTTACGTTTATACTGAAATATTTCCTACAATTTATACGGTTTTTATTGTGTAAAATTTATTTTATTTATCAATCATATCGATGGCTGTAATATTACAATATACGATGCAATAAAAGTTATAAAAGAAATAAGCTCTGAACGAATTTTACAAACTCTATATCTGTCAAAAATCTCTATGTTTTGTATAATGAATAATTTTTCGATATTTTATATTTATCTTGTAATAAACTCTGTTTCGATTCCCTCTAGTACATGCTATTACATATAAAAAATGGCAGTAAGTGAATGATAAATTTCCTTGATCCAATCTACGAAAGATTTTAATCTAACACCTTTTATCATTTTAAATTAATAAATCCTATTGATCATTCATGAATCACGATACATCCTCCCGAAGCGAAGTTTCCTACACGTGCATACAATAAAAGTCAGTATGATTTATCAAGCAGTATTGCCAACAATCCTTTAGAATTCAGGATGAATATTTATTGGTTATATTTTTGGTACCTTTCACTTAAATATTTCAGTATACGATAAATTATTTACAAAATCTCAGGCAAACATACATTTTGTATCTTTTTCGAATGTTCCCATACTCCTTTCACAAATATAGAATCGATCAAATTTATTTGTATACGTTGTAAACGTGACAAATGATTACAGAGAAATATTCGCCACATCCTAAAATCGTAAAACGGAGATTTAAAAATTATGTTATCCACGAGTATTATTACTTTAACTTTTAAAGGTAAAATAATTAACAACAAATATTATGACTGTATACATATAATGCGTCTAGGGAATGGATATGTAAGGATTAATAAAATACTTGAGAACTTTTTCCTCTATCATGACATTTGTTACTGTCAAAAGAGCAACTTATAACTTCGTTTAT
Organism: Bombus pyrosoma; assembly: GCF_014825855.1. Taxonomy (NCBI): domain Eukaryota; kingdom Metazoa; phylum Arthropoda; class Insecta; order Hymenoptera; family Apidae; genus Bombus; species Bombus pyrosoma. The sequence continues at coordinate 447,041 of NC_057778.1, read as the reverse complement.
TCATTGTGAAAAATTGTAATTTAATAATTCAACAAGGAATGATGTATCATTAATTTTATCATTTAAAAATTAAATCATCTATCAATATATTATTAATTCAAGTTACAAGATATTATTCAATAAAGCACAAAGAACTCTTATAAACTGATATTGCACTGAATCTGCTAATCATTAGGCGTACTTATTGATTAATGTATTAGTGATAACGATTTAATGATCATATATATTATTAGCTAAATTAATTAGATAATGATCAATCAAACACATCGATCATTTTACATATTACCTAGTTTGGATTTCAGTTTATAGTACATCTACGTTTAACATATTCCACAAGTTATAGCAGCATTGTCTGCTATAAACAGTAAATATGATACATTGAAATGTTATATACGTATCATATATAAATTGTAACATATTTCAACAAAATATACTGGGAATATGCAATAGATACCCAAAATATCATTTTAAGATTACAAAAAGGCAATACTAGATATCAGTTTTATCTAATATTGGATCAGGCAGCAGCAAATTTGTAAATGGTCAATCTATTTTTAGAGGTTTACCTATTAAATTTCAATGCATGGAGACGCCAAAAAAATTGTTTACCGCGAAAACAGAAAACAAAACATAAAGTTTTACTCTGGCGTGTGCAATCACGTTATAGAAAGTGAAACATTTATGCAGATTGTTTGTTGAAAAAGGATCCAATTTCTCGTATATACTATTCATTAACTGATGACTCTTAACGAGTTCAGTTTCCGCGAAGCAATTAATCTAGTGGCATCTGCGCGTTAAGTATTTGCATGACACTGACTCCGAAATATGCTAGCGTAAACTTTACGTTTTTTTCCATTTCCATTGTATAAAATATTCATCACGTACAAATTGCAACTGCAGAGGACAAATAATCACATGAGAAGTTATTTACACTAGCTGAGGATTTTCCAACAATAATATATTCCTTTCCTCTTTTCAATTTATACCAGACTTATTTAAGAAGTTTCACAGCATCGCGTTAATGAAGAGAATATGCCGCGCGTGAGCTGGCAATCCGAAAATTTGACGAGGAGCAAAGACGACGTCGATTCATTTGCAGAGAGAGAACGATAGGGAACTCGGTGCTTATAAGCACCTAGATCCTCGAACACCTTCAGACGAGAAAAAAGAATACTTAACAAAGTTCAGCAGGTCCCGAATTTTTTTTCGACTTCGTAGTATAACGCTCCTCGGGGGAGCCGTGGTAATTAGCGGGAAACGCAATTACGGGCATTTAATTAAAGCAAGTCGTCGTCGTCGTCGTCGTCGTCGTCGTCGTTCTCTCTTACAACCTCACCCCTTCCGACCCACCCCCAGAACCCTTCAACCCCCACCTCCGCCGAGTCGTTGGAGGTCGCGCCCTTAGAGGCCACTACCGAAATTTTAGCATTTTTTCAGTAAACGATATCTCGAGTCACGAGACGTTCGTGCCAGCTCTCTAATTATGCGTCTGCGGCCTTTTCTTCTTCTATTTTTAACATTTCCTTGTTTTTCCTCGTTTTCTATATAGTTTGCTTTTGTCTTTTTTCACTTTGCCCGAGGTGAACACACGATGAAGTGAAAGCGACATTGGCACAACTAGTCTCTAAATTCACTCTAAACAAGTGTTCTGCTTAAAACACTGCTCTACCCAGTTTTATCCTTCACCCGCTATCCCGCGCGGCGAAGGGAAACATAGCGCAATTGATTTTTAACCGAGCTGTAATGTTTGTTTTCCCGAAAAAACCACAACTTTGTTATTTGCTCTTCGAGTGGCATGTTTACGCGTGATTAATCGCCCGGATAAAATTTAACCAATCATAAATTTAAAGACACCTTCGTCGATTTGACGTTACGGTATATGGATTTTATTAAACTGTATTTAATAAGAAGAAATTAATGATTACAAATGATATTTATCATGATTTTATGGTACTAACGGATTGTAAATTTTATTTATGTAATAGGAAGCTTGCGAATATACGAATTCTTCCGAACTTTAGCATTTAATGTATCTTGTCCTTTGGCGTTTGATTTACTACAATAGTATTTTATTTATTTAAATTAGATATTTATGTAAAAGGTAATATAGAAAGAAATATCGTATGAAAATAGCGTATTAGGACTAAATACTTCATTTTTTAATCATTTTAAAATAATCACGATGAAAATATGATGTATTACGTATATTGTGTATGAATCTGAGCTAATTGTTAATTAGAAATCAGTAAATTGGTTTACTCTTATTCCATAGAATTGTTTTAATCTATGAAAAAGTAATATCTAGCGGCTAGTGTGAATAAGAGCAATTGGATAACAGTAAAACGTGCCCTAGAGCCTTTTAAAAATTTTTTAAATATAACAGGCATGGCTTCGTCGTTATTTCATATCCCATATCAAAAATTTTCCATTTTCCTAGCTGTTAGTTGAGTTCTCGAATCTGTTGGTGAATAGCGAACTTTTCAAAACTCTCGTTTGTCAAAGTTAATTTGAACTAGTATAACTTCTGTAATTGTTTCGCTTTTGGTTACCTAATTGGATTAGGTCAGATGCCATATTTTATTTTCAAGTTTGGAGGACTTTGATCTAATTTTTGCATGGTCGCACCAAAAAATATTTAAACACTAATTTAAGTTTGAGTTTGCTGGTAAAGTATCTTAGTTTACTCGTTAATATTATTAACCCATTAAACTCGAGTATATTTTTATAGATAGTTCCCTTCAAACGCATAAAAAAGTGGCAAATACAATGCAATTATCAATACGTGATGTAGCTCATTGACGACAGCCGTATTTAAAGGATTAAGTCACCTTCCGATTGTATTTCGAAATTGAGATAAAATAACAGCAGAATATGTTACGTTTGAACAGTATACACGTTTCATAGAAAATCTGCTGCATATTATGTATAAAACATAAATGTTGCGGATATACTACGTATATATTACTATACTATTGAAGCAAATTATCGTGTGAAACGTTAAAAATTCCATAATACTTTATACTATATAAAATAAATATAAAATGATATATATACATGTATTTTATTTATAACTACGCTCACTTCACGTTTTTAATATCAAATGCAAACAAAATGAGGTTAATAAAATATGGGTGTTGAATATTAAAGTGTATTGTATATTTGGTTTTTCAGTCACGATGGCAACAACTTCCCACATGAATACACTTGTGGTTAATACGGAAACGTATTTATAATTTCATGTTACTATATTCTCATCAAAGCAATTCGCGGGAAAGAATAAAATATCTGTTGTTCGGTTTTTCTAACGCGGATTCCTAAAATTTATCGAAGCTTTTTAGTAACGCTAATGTCCAAAGTCACGATAAATTGTCATTTAGCGACCGAGATTATGGATACGAGCATGCAAACACCGGGATAATAGAGTATTACGATAATTACGAATGTTATTCATGTTGTTAAGCTCGTGTTAAGCTTTCTCTTTGTTCTCAGGTTGAAAGGTACGAGTAAAAAGCGATTACTATCCCACGCTGTTGTAAATGTGAACTGTACGCTTAATTGAGCGATACTGATATATGTTTTTACACATCAAATATTCTATTTATACAAACTATACGCGTGGGAAATTGACACGTTTATACGAAACCATGTACATCTGAAGATACTTTTACCAAAGTTAAGTGGGAAATACACGTGCAAAATGAAAATAATTTCTTTGGTACTGTTTTTATGGTAGTAATATTATTATATTAAAGATTTTGACTATTATTTCTATATTAATTGCTTAAAACTAGTCAAATTATATATTATTTAAAATATTTGTATCCGATGCCTACATTCCGCGATATAAATATTTCACACGATCCAAAGTGTCAAAATCATAGGAGACAATTAAACATAGGATCAGTGATTCCAGTTTAAGTATACGATCTCTACAAACAAATTTGCGTGGAAACTGAAAATTATTTACAAGGAAAATTACTTCAAAACTTATAATGTTCGTTCCATTACTTAAAGAAATTCGTATTTCAAAAATCGGTTATCAATAAAAAAAATATATAGGTAAAATATTTTGTTAAAAATTGCACAAGTTTCATCAAGATCAACTGTTCGAAAAACTTCCTTACAAGGTATCAAAATGGTGATCGGTAATAATTTGTCATCATGAGAAACGAAAGTCACATCGCAGAAGTAAGAAACGAAACGAAATAAAGGCAGTTACTTATGCACGAATATTCATAATATAAATGTTCTAATGTGTTAATTAACCAGTCAAGAGAGCGGTGACTTTAAAATATAAAGCAGATTATTGTCCACGAACATTGTCCTAGTTCATCGAACTGTCGTAATTAAGATGACTGAATGAAAATGCATCGTCACATTGGTAACAAATTCAGTAGTAAGCACCAGCATAGTCTCCTACTTATAACGCTAACGGAGAAGTGGGAAGCTGAGGGAAAACGGAGTATGTAACACTCCAATTAAGCTGAGGCATCAGTCTACAATGTCTAGAGTACTGAGCTTCACAATGAAGTCCTCCTGATGCCAGACACTGTAACGAGTTATAACGTTATAATGCCAAATACCGTATGCGGGTTCTCGCAACGTTTTCCTCATTTTCCCATGGATCCTCCTTTGATCTTCTTACGTCCGATGAGAAATCAACAGAGGTACGCAAATATAGCTAATTACCAAACGATAATCTTGTTTTAAGAGACTATTGATTCAGATACTACATCACAGGTTCAGATATTAGATCAGTTTCCCTTTGCCTCGTCTGGATAAATCGCGAATTACTATACGTCACGTATAACATGTGATGTAACATCACGTGCGAAACTTATTCACTGTAATTTCTGTCCGTATATCTTCTGGTGTAAATGAGTGGAATTTTGATAAAATGGTACACGTAGGTGCAATTTTACTGTGTAGCTATACATATAATTTTAGTTTTCATAAAACGTACGTTGTTCAAAAGCACAATATCGTTTGGGAGGTATAAAGTTTTTATTGTTAAAGGAAGTAAAAGAATTTTTAGTACTTTGTACTGCCGAAACTTGATTTCAAGATCTGAGCGATTAAAATTTTTAGACTGAATTTCTGACACGAAGCGCTTAAACTCTACGTGATTGAATACTAGTAACATATTTAGAATATAATATTTGTGGTGTATCTGTCATCATTTTTCTTATAGCAATGATACGCTCTAACGTTTTTGGTACACTATCTAATATTTCGTTTCACACTGTCAAACGAAGCAACATATGGAGATAAAAAAATTAATTTAACACCGATATCTATGATTTCATTTTTTAATGGAATAAATAGAATTTTAAATCATCTAAAATATTCTTCATTTAACTTTATAAATTATTTATTTAGTGTTGAGTGTCTTAATTATTTTGTATTTTAATATTGAAACAATTGCATTATAATGCAAATTCCTTAGAAAATAGCAATGAATTAATCTACTAGCGCCATGATTCTTAAACAATCAATTAATAATTGGTAAAGTATATTTATAATCATAAAGGCAACTATGTACGGCTATGTTATTGAAAACAAAATATTCAGTTATATTAAAAAGAAAAAAGAAAAAATGTTCGATTGAATTGCTTGGAAGATTCCATAAAAGCTTAGTTTGTCCTTGTTCTGTACAAAGGAAAATCCGCTCAAATTGTCAAAGCGACGAGACATTCGTCAGCGGCTGGTTGGGCGTTCATCAGCGCTTCTTATCTTGCAGAAGAAGAAAATTTTCGAGGAGGTAGGGAGACAAAGTGCTTTTTAGTGAGTCGTTTCGAGGATTAACGCTTCGTCAATCACGATGGTTTCGCTGAGACGAAATTTTTCCAAGGACTCTTAGCACGAAATCCAAACCAGCTACTTGAACAGGCCCAGGAATTTGTTTCCCCTTTTTGGTTTTCTTCCCTCCATCGTGTTCATCGTATCAAAAAGTTGTACTGTTCAAATATATACCTCAACCATATTTTAAATGCTTCTTTTACATCATTATGCAAAATAACGTGCAAGCGGAATTATAAAATGTATCCATACGATAGTATTAAAGTTTATTTCTATTAATTCTATTGTATTCTAAAATGTCTACATTCTTCTAAGAATTCAGCAATTAAATGAACATTGAAAAATATTTAACATTTGTGATCGTTTGAAATATGACAAAATCGTTTATGACCAGCATGAATGTAAGAATATTCTTGTAAAATTACCAATTTCGTCATCGGCATCTTAATATTGTTGTACAATTTAATTAATCCACTCTGGAACTAACAACTAGCTTGCATTCGTCGAAGTTTCGGATTCGGGAAAGTTCGTACTTTTTAAAGCGATTGCGAACCGATACAAGTTTGCGAATCGCGTTTTATGTCGCGCTCCTTCGTTTTCCACTCGGAATTCATTTCGGTTATGGAGCAATTCCAGGAATTGTTGGCAATTTACGGAAACTTGTCGTTGTTCCCAGGAGGGGAGGGGCACATCGAGCCGTGAAAGAGAACTGATAAAAACTAGAGCTAAAACATTCGCAAATGCCACTTGCACCGAATTGTTGGATGGCGCCACACATTTTTATATCTGAAAATAGTCCACATGCTTTGGTACGTATAGAATTAAACAGCGGTGCAAACAGTTGGATTAATATTGTAAATTACTTTTCTGTTATTAGTCTCTTTATATTTTTCGTGTCGAAAGTGAATTCGTGTATATTGGAGTAATTCCATAACGTGGACTGTTGTTTCATTTAAAAAATAAATACGTAAAGTAAGTAAACATTAAAATTGTATCTTAATTAAGGGATATAAGAATATTTTGTACATTTATTTGGTCCGGCATAACAATTCTTACGTTATGAATGTGAATCTAATTTATGCCAAATGTAACAGAAATGTAAGAAAATATTACAAATTCTTCAAATCCTTCAAAGATAGACCAGTACTACTATTATAAGTCTCTCGAATAAAAGAGTTGAAACAGATACTTATAGTAGTTATTTCAGGATATCCAGGGCATATACATATAATATACATAAGTATACAAGAGAAATTTGTTATCTTATGTAGGTATTACTGAAAATGCTATTATATATATCTTAGCATTTATATATTTTATATATTATATTATTTTATTTACATATTTTTTAGCATTTTATAAATGCTATATATATTCTACGAAAGCCGATAACATGCATTGTTACGAATAATAATGTACCATTGTCATGTTTCGTATTTTTAGATATAAATTATCGATAAACACATTGATTTCACAAACATTTTACTTTCGTGCTTTTATTGTAAACACGTAATTCAATATTATGAAATGTTCGGTATTAAAATATATTATAAAATGTATTTTTCCTTTTGTCTTAATTAATGAAATCACTTCTCCGCTAATTAATAATAATGTCGGCATTTTTTTTTATAAATGTTCCCACGTATGATTAGTTTTTATTTTTTAATTCGATTATGAATCCATTCGGTGGTAGTTATACTTTCTTAAAACGTTAATAAAGATCTGTTTGGTTCCTTGACTCCATGATGAGTCATCATCTAGAATCCAAAAAGATTCTATGATTACATGACCCGTTTGGTTGCTTATGATTCAACAAATTTCATGACTTTCTACTGTAATAAATCGCGTTGACACCATCTATTTCACATTACGTACGTAGAATATCATATGTATACACTATATATTTAACTTTGATATTTGTTGACATTACTTGACTATTCAAGAGGTTCACTAGAACGATATTACTTATCATATGTATACACTATATATTTAACTTTGATATTTATTAACATTACTTGAGTAATCAAGAGGCTCATTAAAACGATATTACTTATCATATGTATACACTATATATTTAACTTTGATATTTATTAACATTACTTGAGTAATCAAGAGGCTCATTAGAACGATATTATTTATACAGTTAAAACTACCTAACAAAAAAATCGACTAATAGAAATACGTTTTTTATTACTATATTATTTAGTATCTTATTATTATTATTATTATTATTATTATAAGTTATTTATTACTATAGCAAATTAAATACTTCTAAGTAACAGTTATAAAACGGAACATTACGGTATTAATTAATTTTTTGCCAACAAAGTTTGAATTGCTGTAATATATCTACTTTGAGCTGTGCAACTTATAGAATATTAATTTAATTTCGCAAAGTCACAAAAAGCTATTTCAATAAAACTCATAATTATTTTATTTTAGCAATACGAATTTATACTTTAATGGCACCGAACATTTAATGACACTATTATTAAAAATGACTAGTAATATAAAAATAAAGTGGAAATCGGCTCGCATATTTGAACGCTATAATTGGAATCAATTTTAATGAATCAAAAGCTTTGGAATAAATTTAAAGTCGAAGTACTTTTTACCGGCAAACCGCTTACTTCAATTCCAATTCAACGACTGCAGAGGAGTTCCTTGACGAGAGCTGATCAGAAATTCACCCGGTGTTTGTTTGTCAGCGAAACTTTTTAAGCAAAACGATCCTGACAAGGGATTCTCGAAACTACTAGGACTTTGGTCCTTTCTCGCCGTATTTCAACATACGATCATATTCGTGGCGAATATACATTCTCTGTTCCGTCTCGTTCCAAGTCTCACGACTTTGAGACTTCCTCGCGAATAACTTTGATTGTCGATAGTCCCAATTTGCCTACTATCTCACGGACAAAAGTATCGATATAAAAACGTATCTCGATGTTGATAACTTTGTGGAGGAACTTTTTTTATTTTGTTTTTCCGAGGGATATCGTTTTCATACCTGTTTAGTACTTTCCACTGTCTTAAGTATATTAAAGCAACGTAGAGAGTGAAACCGACAAAAGTTATAGTTACGTGGTTGGCGAATTTTAGAATTAATTTTTTATTGCTTTTAACAATTACAGTATAGTACTAATATGTTATCTCAAAGTGTCTCTTGGTTGTTTTTTATTTCATTATTAAACTTAAATGTACTTGGTAAACTTAAATAAGTTTGTTTTTTTCAGGAATTTAATACTTATTTTTTAATTATTTTTTATTTGTTACTTCAAGTTTGTCGCTAATCGTAATTACATCATTTGGTGAATGAGCTCTATGCTCTTGGAAAGTATTAGTTGCTATCGATATTTCAGAGGATTTATTTCTTGATGGGAAATCAACCTCTTTCTGCTACGATAATTGCAACGATGTCTTATAGAAAATAAAAATATATTTGAAATGCTTAAAAATATGATACGTATAATAATAGTATATATGCGTCATTTATACAAATATGTTAATAAGTTTCCACTTGAAATAATTATCTTTTTGAGAATTTAATATACAATGTTTCTTTATCCAACTTTTGGAACTTTATCCAACTATTCTTTCGAAGGCTGGTTTCTATAATAATTCATTCTGATTCGATCACGTAACACCATCAATGCAAATGACATTTTTGTATCTGATTTACAGTACAAAATTATTATCACATCTCCATATTACAGGAGAAAGTAGTCCTAGATTACGCAGTCAGTTAGGAAATACCTATCTTAATTACATGAGGAGCAATAATTTTCGAAATTTTCAGAATACTAAACGACAGCTATTATCTTCCGTAATCAGCTTTTGACATTCGAAATTCACCAATTAAATTCACTGCTTGGCATCTCATTTCTATATGTACTTTCTCTAAACTGGTTGACACGCGGTTTCAAAATATGCAGACTCGTCTTGTATGAAACGCATGAATAATTAACTCAGATGTTTTTTCTTCGGTACACTTTGATCTCATAAATTCGATACAATCTACGATGAAACACGAACCCGATTTCACTCGTCCGAAATAAATCGTGACCGTATTTGCTCGATCTAGAAGATGTCTGAATATTAACTTACTTTTTTACATTGATACAATCGATTTCAAAGATTTGCCATGTTTATTTGTATTTAATTAGAAATTTTAATCTTTATAATTTAACCATGAATTAAATTTAACCGCCTTCACACGATTCCTGTTGTTTCAGCTGTGTTTTTATATTAAATCGTATGTGCATAATTTATTTAAAAAAAATTGGAGTTATCAAGGCGGAATAATTCTTCGACGTAATTTTAAAGAAAGAAAATGTACTATTATATAACACAATTTTGCAAGATTGAAATTAATGTATCTCGTGAACTAATAATTCTTTTACCATAAATAGCTTAATATTTTTTATAGTGAACGATGGTCTATCTCGAGTAATCCATTGAAAAGATATATGACTCCATTAACAAAAAAAAAAAAAAAAAAATTGGCCTTCATATATCCTCTACGCATTCAATTTTTATCTGAAAAATTTTTCATGTAAAAAACAGTTTATAAGTAATTTAAGCTATACAAGTTAAGTGATTCCCCCCATAAACTTCATATAGTATCAATTAAATCTCTGTTAGCCTCAAAAACAAAATTAATATTACACGCAAAATCGTTTTGTATACATCAGCCTTCAAACTTATGCCAAAAATTTTAGTATGATAGCACATTTTTTGCAGAACTACAGGAAGTCAGTAAATATACAAAAAACTTGGAGGGTTGTTCTTTTCAATTTTTCTCAAAGATCGCTAGGGGAAAGAAAACAAAAACTGAAGTATTCATAAAAAAATCTTAACGAATCTGTAATTAGTGTAATTACCGTTGCCACCATGTACTTAAGAGTTTGCGCAGTCTTAACGTTTCCGTCACTCGAAACGCTGCCCATAATTCCTTTTAATATATCCTGTCTAGGAAAAGGGAGAAAAGGGGTAGAAATGTAAAAAGTGGCAGTGCCGGTGCAGTATCTAGATCGAAGCTGTGAACGAGGGTCCTCTTCGGCGATTGCCAGCCAGAACGGATTACCTCTAATCTCTGACATTAGCTCCCTTTCTGCATCGACCGTGCTTTACACGTTTCTATGGGAATATGTCTCAATTTACTTTCTGCCTCCTTCTCCTCTCTTTTTTTCCTCCTTGCCTACAGACGTTCGTCCGTGAATACCTGAATATAGAATGGAGGAAATAAATCTTTGTAACGCCTGTAAACGAGAATTCTTTGGAAGCTGCTAACTAGAAAATCGTATTAAAATAGGGTCTGAAGTTCTTGCACCCTTCTTCCCAGCGTATCCCATTATTTCATAACAAATTATGCTCTACTTTAAGTAACGCGTTTCGTATAAACTAATGCATTTAAAACAAGTTGGAAAGATAAATTGCTTTTTTAATTCAAACATAGTTTTTAATTCATCATAGCTTTAATAATAATTTTAATTAATTGATTAATTAATCATTTAAAATCCAGCGAATCACATACGCTACCGATTGCTTAAATTTATGAAGAAGAGAAAATATGGTATTAGTATGAAATATTAATTTTGAAATTTATCTTTCCTTTTCTTAAATAATGAAGGTATGTGACGAATATGTTCAAGATTTGAAAATTTGTCGATATCGATCGAAATTAAGTGTTATCGATTTTGCAGGAAACCAATTTCGGAAGAAAGCGGATAAGACCAAGCGATTCATTGTCAAACGTAGTTACTACTGATTTGATAATCCAGGCTGTCGTAACGATAAGCATCAATCACGAAGTCAAGCCTTCTGTATTTGTACAATTGACAAATTTATTCTGACAAGGCTTGAAAACGAGTTTATACTGTCGTGGTTTACTTCGCGTCTTTATTTAGTATATCACAAATTTTATAATTGTTTCGTAATATTTGTTTATCTATATTAATTTGTTATATCAGTTTCAATATTATTCTCATTAAATTAAATTATATTGTACAATCAATTATTTTATATTCTAAATTGGTTGCAGTTATTACAAATGTTCACAGTTCGTTATATTAAGTTATGTAACATCCCATTAAACTTAAATAATACGATCATTAAACTTAACATTTTCATATTCATTATAATTAATTAGGAATGTGATATGGAATATTATGGAATATCGAAATACCCCTATATTCTTCATATTGATCAGATACAACTTATAATATTATAATATTAATTTATATACAAACTATGTTGGTCATTTAAACTTGTTAATTCACTGAAAATTGACTTAGTAAGAAACAGCTCCGAAAATTTTGCCACATTGCAAGGAATTAACTAAAGTTTCAAAGCGTGTTGTTATCAAAGACAGTTGATACACGTGAGTCCTACGTACTACGTGAGAGGGATGAAAGAAACTACGTGCCTGAAACAGTGTAAGCAAGTTAATGCAAGAAAATGTGATGCAAATACAAATGACGTTAGAAAGATAGATAGAATCCAAGATAAATCTGAAACTTCTAATGGTAATCTTCTTTATAGAAACATGAATATATGATAATTATAAATAATTAATGGCTTATGTGATATTTCGTTTACTTTCTCCAAATAATTTTTTAACAATGTTATTTTGTACTTTCTTTCATCTCGTTTCTAGTACTTCAAGTTTCTAATTTCCTCTCTCGTCTCATCTTAAATGACTGAATACGAATCTTCTAAAATTTAGGTCACGGTCTATTTACTACAGCATTTTGAACAAATTTCTAAACTAGGAAGAGTCATAGTCATAAAACTTTTACAAATCTCGTTCTATATAACACACACACACACACACACACACACGTGTAATAATATATATGTAACATAAATTGCCAATTTTACGTACCACAATACTTTGGATGCAATGGCACATACAAAGATTAAAATATATTTCGAACTTTTATTTTTCTGAAATCATTCACAATTCCAAACGGTATTTATAATATCTCATAATATACAGTATGCTAATATCATTATAATGTTTTGCAAAATATATATTTTACCAAAGAAATTCTACATAATGAAATAATTATACCTTAAAAAACTTAGCCTTGACCTATGAAATATCTTTTTCGCGACCTCTCGCTTGTTTCGTGAGGACGTCTAAATGTATATGACAAGTCTTGAATGACCGTTCATTAATTTTATTTAACGAAATGGAAAAGATCGTGATGAAACGAGGTTAATACTACGCGAAACGTTGCATAATTGAAAATATTAGAGCGTAAAAGATGATAGAGAAACTTTTACGGCTAATTACGGCACATGACATTGGCGAAACGTAGATTTGGACAATATACCTGACATTGGGTAATCGCTTGTTGTTCTTTTTAGAAAGACACATATGCGAGGATGATCTCGATCGTCAAAAAATTTGTACACCATCTTCACACTGCCATAAATTTCGAATAAAGAACGCGAGAGAGAAGGCCCTGAATCATTTTTCACGACTTTTGCGTTTATGTAACAAGTTTCACACATAAAGACGTGAATACCTGATTGCTTAGTATTACGTGGAATACGTGGAACTTCCTATAGGTGGTCGATTTGCATAATTTAGTAAAACGTATGTTTCTATTTTCTACGAATTGTACGCAATTTTGGGTATATTAACATGATTCTATGTTTGTATTGATTAAATAATCGAATAACAGAGTTACCAATTTTGCTTGGCTATTAATCAAGGAAAAAGATTTGGGCAGTTACACGAATATTAACTTACAGTATTAGAATAACAGTATTGTAAACATGATAATTATATAGACAGATATTCGAAATTTCTTATATGATAATATTTATTGGATGGAGGAATCGTGAATTAAATAAATTTCCTTGAGACAGCAATAAGTATATTATAGATTTCTTAAAATCACTGAAGTATATGCTCTGTGAATATTGGATACAATTTTACGTAAGTTATAACTTATAAATATAAATATAGAACTAAAATATAAAATTTAAAAGTTTTAAATATAGAATCTAATTAAATAAAAATATAAATAAAATCATATCTAACCATAATGATCATTACTGTTATAATTGTTTTATGTACAAATTATCAGCGATTTCCGATGCTTCGTTGCACATTGCGTTCTATGTCAAAATTTATAGAATTAATATAAGCTTTTGCAGATTAAACCATAATAATAAATATTTCTCTTTCCTTTACAAGTGAGTTGACAAGTCGATTGAATTGTTGGAGTAATTATGGTACGTGTGTATGACATTTCCGGCTATTGGAAACGGTACGTCATCATTGATGACATTGATTGTTTCCTATACAGATATTAAATTTGGAAGAAACATCTGAAAGTATATCAAAAAGTTGAAAATTATATTCTTTCATAGAAATTGAGAGCAATATCAGCAATGTTTATTTGGAACCTCTAATCACCATTCTTTTTCTTTCATTTAACAATCATAATTTTGAACAAAGAGTATAATTTTGTTATCGACCAAAGCAGCAGGTTTGCACATAAAAATTCTCATAAACGACAAGAGAATATATACTTAAGTTTAATTATTCGATCGTTTACTAAACAATTATGCAAAATCTATTATTTAACCATAGACACCGTAAATATTGAACGAAACATAATTTTCTCAATTTGGTAAACCTTTGAAATATCTTTGCAATATTTTACGTCAGTATAAAAGTTTGGGAGATTTTGTGTCTTGCAAGTGAAAGGAGTTCTCGCGTGGTGTGTCACCGTATAAATACCGACGAATTTTTCCTCTAAGCCACAGTTCGATTCCATTCCTTAACCCAAATACACCATGAAGACCTTCGTAGTAAGTAATAACACCTTTATTCACATAATGAAACTAATCTAATCTAATCGAAACTAATCCAAACAAGCATTTTCTAACACACTTTCAAACTTGCATTAATTACAAAATTAATTTTCAATTCCTTGCTCTCTTCCATGTTTCCATTTAACTTTCCGTTAACTAACCGTTAAACACTTCGTTTTCATTAATAATTTAATCCTTTATTATTCACACGCATTACATTCATTTCATCGCGCAAAATAACTATTTAGATAAAAAATACGATAACATATATTTCCTTTTAGGTTTCTTTACTCGTCGCTTCACTCATCGCTATTAGCGCAAGTGAATCCGTAAAGAAAGTGCAGAAACGTGGTCTTATCGGTGGCAACCATGGCTTTGGCGTATCGGGTGAAGTAGCTTCAGCTGACTCCGGATACCTCCCACCTGTATCTTCCATAACATCTGTCAAGAAACCCTACGTAGTGTCCTCCGGTCCAGCCTCGTCCTATGGTGTCCCAGCGTCGGTGTCATCTTACTCTGTTCCAGCGCCAGTTTATGATGTTCCAGTCTCTGCACCAGTTACATCCTATAGCAGCTCTGTTTCGTCAGTAGTTCCATCCTATACCGCTTCTGTCTCCGCTCCTGTTTCTGCTCCAGCACACGCTCATGTCTCTGCTCCAGTCCAGGCCCCTGTTTCTGTTCCATTCCACGCTCCCGTCTCTGTTCCAGTCGCATCTTATGGTGCCCCTGTTGCTGCACCTCTTCCATCTTACAGCGCCTCTGTCTCAGTACCAAGTTCAAGTTATGGAGTCCCTAGTCTGTCACCAGCACCAGTTCACAGCAGCCCTGCTCTAGCTGCTTCGATACCTTTGTCCGTGGGATCCGTCAGTGTACCTAGCACTTCTTATGGAGTACCAAGCGCCGTTGTTCATTCCGTGCCCTCTGTGGGAGTCTCATACAGCTCAGCCAATTATCCAAGTAAAAATTATGGAGTCCCGTCAAGCTACGTTTCTGGAGGTGGACTTTCATTGAATTCTTTCAACGTGCCCAGCAGAGTTTATGGAGTACCTAGCTCAGGTAGCTATAGCAGTGGATACTCTAGTGGATCAGTATCAATTTCATCGTCGGGCAGCTTGGCATCGAGCTCTACTCACGCAGCTTCCAATGATGGATATTCGTACCCTGTACCGTCGAAACAATTATTTGTCTAAATTGAAATTATATTGTCATGTGAAGTCAAAATGCAATGCAAAAGAAAAGTTTTATGAAGCTTTATATTGCGTTTAATTGGTCGCGAGAAGCTCCACAATATGCAGTGTTATATATTTCACAATTAGAGATGAATTACTGAGTTCCTTTACAAAATTACGATCGTAATTTATAAATTCGATAAATAAATTGATTGTCCGCACGAAATTGTATTCTACGTAAGCTTTCGATACATGTGGTTTACGCAAACGATTGTACAATTCTTTATATATTTGAATAAAAAAGTTGTACTATATTCAATTTATGTTTCAATACTTTCCTGGCCCTCAAATATAGTTTCCGTATAAGTCAAGTATAATTTTGAACGAGGAAGAACGTTTTACTCCATCACGTCATTTTTTATAACTTTCTCATTGCTTGTCATTCACATATTATGATATCATATAACGTATAACTTACACGTTTATGCATTACCTTAATTTTCATCTCGCTCTTACATCTTTAGACATCTTTAATGCAAATAAGTTTTAACTTTCTTAATATAAATTTGAATGCTAAAAACGATAAGACGATCAAAGAAATATGAAATCCGTAAGATTCGATGAAGTTCGTATGTTCATTGAAATTTTCATTTAAATTGGGACAGGAAAATATTATCTTTTAGTATGATTTCATATGATCAAATATGCTTTTTGGAAACACTCAACACGTGTGAGAACTTTATCCCACAAAATTATAATAAATAAGATTACTATTAATAGGATTATTATCGATTCTATAATCTTCTTGGAAGGGATATAAATTTTTTATGCTTAAAAATTCCATGACATAAATTTTTATGCAATCTTACAGTACAGACCTTCTCAAATAAACGGGATTAATTCTTAAACTTTAAATTATTAAAGATCGCTATAATCGTGCATCCACTAAACCTGAGTATAGTCGATGAAATTTCAAATTAGCTAACCCTCATCACTCCAATACTGTCAGTTGGAGTAGCAAACTTGCGTTTGGCAACATTGCTGCCAGTTCGAGTGATAAGGGTTAACAACCCTGCTCGAACATAGCATACTTTAGTAACCTTAGGCTAACTAAAATATTTTTCTACGATTATTTTGTCCAATTTGCATATTATTACACTCTGTTTACTGCAAAATGCAAACTGACGACTCAACTGTCCTGTACAGTGCTATCATACTGACAACCAGTTTCATCGTACCAAAAGAGTTAAACCGCAGACGATGATGGCTGGAACATTTCTGAGTTATATGTGTAATTTTTGGTTTACGTTTGTATCATTATCTTATTCAATTATATATACAATTTTATTTTTTAAAAGACAGATACGGTTCGGAATAATTTGTAGCTACGAGTTCTATTTAAAAAATATAATTTATACATGTAGTTTCTTTTCTACCCTAATTTAAAAAACTGCAATTATTTATGTATTTTTGTGTATCTAATGAACAAATCTTATAAAATATAAACCATACAAACAGAAAAATGTGACCTAGTCACCTATCATCCACGATTCTCTATCTAAAAAATACGAATAGTCGGAAAGCAATCTAGAGTTCAACAATCGTAATCAGACTTCGCACAAAGTTAGATTTTAGACGCGTAGATTCACGACGAAACAAGGCGAAATATAACATCAGTTGGAAGTTTCAATTCAGTTTGTATTAACTAGCTTTTGCGTACATTAGATACGCCATTACAAGCTATTTCAAGTCACCCTTAGTTTTTCGTCCCCACTTCTGACAATCACCCTTCGTATCCCACTGGAAGGCCCGCGGTTGTGTACTTTTTCAGTTGCCTACCGCCATCTTCGTAACAGTATCTGTAGTCGTAGGAGATGTATGCGTCACGCTTGTACTTCACCAACTTCTGCGAGTTGCCTTCTCCGCGAAGCTCACGCGCGCACTCACACGAATGTGAGTGTGCACGCGCGAACGTCGAGCCGAAAGCGCGCGAATATACTTGTCGTGTGTACTCCTGTCCACTTTTTGCCAGAAAACTGGCAGTCACCCACTATTTTACGACTTCTGCAGGGCCTCTGAATTAACCGGAGCTTTTCCAGCTACGAGGCCAGCCTTCTATGCATCCCTTCCAGAAACGAAGAACATTCCTTGTATGTTGCCCCCGGGTTTACAATGTCGTTAAACTACCGTCTCTGATATCACTTCGTGCGCTCGTACACACGCGAAACTGGCTCTATCCGAGCTTCGACCGAAGAAATTGCGAGATTAGACGTAGAAGCCGGAAGTTTGTTTATAAACTGACCTGAGACGAGAAACGAAGCGGGAAACATTCTCCTAGAACGGTGTACTTCTGTTTGCACAATACGCTATACGTAGATATGAACTATTACCATACATTTCTAAATGCAGGCATTAAATGTCAGATATTTCTACATTTTTAAAAGAATTCATATTTTTAAATTTGACTATTTTTTGTATGAAGATATTCAAAAATTCGATAAATTCTTGTCCATTATACATATTGGTTAGCTATTAAAAGTTTGGTGAACATAATAAAAGGAAAGTTGCCATTTAGATCATTTATTTCTAGTATTTATATGTACACGTACATACATAATACAGTAACAATAATATGTTATTATGTTAATGATTAATGTCTGCATATTCAACCACTAATTATTGAGTATAACTAAGATATGGTTGTAAGGATTGAAATAACGGTTGAAGAGTGGAAGCTACTTTATTACAGATTCATTAATATGTGCTCATTAAAATAAAGCCTTCCCTCTTTCCTTACAAATATTTGTACGTCATTTCCAATTCGTCTGCGATATTTGCAGCAGTAGTTATAATTAAGAGAACCTGTAGGAGGTTCGAAAATAGGTATTCGGCTATAGTATACATATAATGTATAAAATACACGACATTAGCAGATAATTATCCTTAGCAGTTTTTATTCCCTTTCCTTCCTTTCTTTTTTTTTTTTTTTTTTTTTTTGAAAAACCTCGATGAAGGTTTATATATATATATTCACATACATTACAGAAATTTCACAGATTTCCTCGTCATGATACAATTTATTATTATGGTTTACGGTAATTAATGAATTTTTTCTACCCTCGAAAGTATTTAGTATCTTATTTACATTAATATCCTTAATGTCTATCACGCAGCAAATTTTACTTTAATTATATTACTATTAATACATTCTCTTTTAACGTGTCTCCTTTGATAATTCAATCCTTCGAATTCTTCTATTTATGTCTTTCGTTGATCAGTCCGTATCTTTCTCTTGTAATATTTTCAATAAAACACGTATGTTTCATGTTTATGTATTATATGCTCTTTAAATGATCATTTGCAACTTTCTAATCGACATAAACATTTCACTTTCAGTAATTAAAGGGGCACTACGTAATCTAGTTAAAGATTAGAGATAACTACATACCCCATGGTAATGAATAAATACTTCGCTAACAATATTTGCAAAGGCATTATTTTATTACTTAGATGGAACAGACATTGGCAATTTGAAATGCGTACATCGTAGAAGCTAATTGTAAACATTTATCTAACGTGAAGGATTTAGGGCCACTGTAAATTTATTCGCAAGACCCCTGCTTAATTACACAGATTCCAAAGCATCATTAGCACCCTCAGTATTTAAGCTACACTGGAGAAGGCGAAAGTTTGTACTTCGGTCTAAGTTTTACAGATTTAGATATATATGTTGCCGAGCGAAATACTTTCAATATAATAAAGTTTAATTATTAATCCGTCTATTTTATTTAAATTCAATCTTTTCTACACATAAATGAATTGTACTTACGAAATTTGAACGTGTTTGGATCAGGATGATGCTTCCAAATGGTAATAGCAATATTACAGAAATTATTAGATTCGTAATCAGATTAATTGAAAGATTAAACATGAAAGAAAAGGACTGTAATTTTGAGACAAGTCAATATTAATTAAATTGACTGTGATAAGGACACAGATTTGACTCTATCTTATTATTATATTCTAAAATTATGCGAATATTACATTTTAATCTCCCTTTTTAAACGAAAGCATTACTTCAAAATTACATTAATTTAATTTCAACTCAAAAAATTTCAAAAATACATACATTCCTTGGCCATTTACGTATACATAGCTTATTAAAGGATGCATTTTGATCCGCACATAACGCATGAAATTAAAAAATTCCGTATATCAAGCGGGGAAATTTGAAATGATATGTAATGTAGCAGAACGAAGGTGAAAAATTGTTACGGTAACGAGCGTGAGCTGATACAGCGAACTGTGCAGTGTAAAGTGTTAATGACACGAAATGAAAACGATTCGTCTGAGACTAGTAAATCACACCGGTGAAATACACTAACCGCCTGGCCATTTAATTACATACAACGTTGCCGTAGCATCGCAGCGTCAAACAGCCTGGCACAGTGGATCGTGCATCTAAATTTTTGCTTCGGACTTTATATCGGCAGTTAACGCGGATGATATACACGCATAACGCTCATCCAACGATGCCCACTAGCTTTTTGTAACCGGCCACCGGCTTAAGCTGTAACTACTCGCTCAACTTTTATACTGGTCCACGAACCTGCTATTTACGATCGCTATTTCGCAGCATCGCTAAGCGCGTTATTCTATGCTTCACAGTCCGACAAATCGCCAGTTAATGTCGATTTTTCTGACATTCTTGTTATTCCATGATCGAAGTTACAGCACAATAAATATCCGGCAGAAGACATTCTCTGAATGGTCATCATTGATTTTTATGAAAGTTTCAAGATTTATATATCAAACTGGCAAGAATCGGAGATGCACTTTTTCAATAGTGATAACTCGAGCTTATAAGATGAAACTTGTTAATCCTTGATTCATGTATATTCTGATTTTTGTTTCTGAAAATAGCAGAAATGATATACGTAAAGAGGTCTAGTAAGGTTATGATGCAAAAGGTAATAGTTTCAAAGATAAAAGTCATGGTTTCGAACGTGTATCAAAAACTTAGGTGCATGAAACATATATATTATATATACTCGAATTCGTTGAATTTTTAGTTCATGCGTAACTACGTATTAACGTATCCGTATTTTAATATCCGTAATTTTTCGTAGATGAATGATATACATACGTACATAAGTATGCAAAACTAAAATAACACGAATCAGAATAAGGATATGTTAATAGACGTGTATTTAATATGCATTTAAGTTGACTTTATTAGTTCTTTTGTTCTTAGTTCAAGCATTGGTTCATTCCTCGCCCTGCAACATTTGTGCGTAATTTTTATGTTTATATCAATTTATTTTCTCATTAAGTACGAATGAACAACGTGAAGATTAAATTAGATTAAAGGCAAGAAATATAAACTAACAAGATAGTTGCTTGTAGGATAATTGCCTTGTAGATTGTAAACTAATGAACTAAATTACTTCTGCAATGCAGTTAGATCGCTTAACTTTTACTTAAGAAAACTCATTTTTTATGGCCCCTGTTGTTCCCCAGCTTGTTTTCTAAGTTTGTTTTAGTTGGCGACAGCGTGAATCACTTTCCTTGAAGATGTTGTCTGTTTACATCCTAAGGAGAGAAAGAGCGTTGAAATGAATTAGCTAATTACTATACTCCGCTACGACGTCGAATTAATGAAGTATTGGCTGTTACTTCATCGTCATAGGGATAGGCAAGTAGATAAACATAAATTTCATTACGGATGGATATCTAATTAATTCTGTCTAAGAACCGAGTACAACATTTTCATACGTACTATATAAATAAAAAATATTTTTGAAGATGTGATTTAAGGGAAACTTTAAATACAGATAGTATCTAATTGTAAGATCTGGTAACTGGAGATCAGTGAAATGTGATTTTCAATCTGTGATGAATTTCTGGAAGAAAAATAGAATCTAACTTTTGTGCAAGAATTTAACAGCTCGTGGAAGTGAACAACAGATGGGATACGCAACAGTTGAATAAAATATATATCAATTCATGAGGTTATGAGTATTCTGTGAAGCTGTAAGGAGTAAGAATATATCGAATTTCTCTTGTGGAAACGAAAATAAATTTTTGCATTTCAAACTAAAACTATTGATTTCCAAATCTACCTTTATTAAGCGTTTTTTATTACCACCACTTAATATCACATGATTCCAAGATTCTGAACCTTTTCTTATTGAATGAACTTGTACTTTCATTATGCAAAGTCGGAAAATGGATATTCATAAAATTTATTTACGACACCTCGTGTCATATAAATCTAAAGTCGACGATATATTAGAATGACTGTTGAAATGTTTGCAAAACCTACAAATAACGCGAGCAAATTATAAGCTCAGTAGTATAAAAATATTGTAAGTATAAGATATGAATGAGTTACTATTATAAATCAATAAAAATTATATTAATATATCTTAAATAATAATTTGAATAAAATATAACGTATCATCCATTAAAGTTCTATTTCGTGATCGATTCTTTTGCATTAATGGATATGATTGCATGCAACTTGTTCTGACCTTTTAAACGTAGATCCTCGACCAATAGATGTCGCCAGCTGTACACAAGAGTACAGTGATCCAGAAAAGTTCTATAAAAAGATTGAAAAATGCATGTGTATAAAACCACATTTTATTAAGTGAAAGTGACGAATTCTTTTAACATATTAACGGTTACTATTAAAACGGAACAAAAATCACTATAACTTGGAAAATATGTCGTGCAATCAATAGCTCTTAATACGTAAACATAATTTATAAAGTAATACATATGTGAGGATGTTGAAATTATCAGATCTTTAGTTTTAAGACAAAAGTATATTATCGAAAACATATTGTAGCTTTAATTCTTAATAAATTTATTTTCTGTGTTATCGTTACATAATTTCTGCCCAAATACTGACATCTAAATGGTGTTATTGATAAACTATCACTGCCTAATAAAAAACTGTTTTTTACTATTATTGGCTTACACGTAAGGCTGTAGATCTAGTTGCAGGGACACAGGCGTTTTCGAGCGACATAACGCCACATGGGAACAGGACGCATGGTTTTATTGATTGTTTTGAAACAGTAAAACACACCGTAAACACCACGTCACCGTACTCGTAAACAATAGATCGGTATTCGTATAAGAGTTGCAGGATAGAACGACTGACGAACCAATCTGTTTAAATTTATTTTCGAATGGAATCAGCGTGGTGCGGAATGCGTGAACGTGACAGGTAACGTGATACAAATTCAGAATGGTAAGTGCACTTGAAAAAATCTGCCGGAAAAATTGATTTCAATCTCACAGGGAGAAATGAGCACGTACATGAAATATCGACGAAATTATGTCACTGCTTATCACCTTTCAATTTTCTGCTCTCTGTCCTGATACGTGAAAACGTAAAAGTAATATTAATATTTTATATTATCTATATTTTAATTGTGCACTATTTTATACGTATTAAATTTAATGTAATGTGAAAGAGATGTAGATGATTTATTAAACATGGGGACGAGTAGAGAAATGGATGTTGTTCCTCATTATTATCGTTTCTGGTAAATTTAATTTATTATTGTACTATGATTTTGCTATTAAACTTCTTCCGTATATGCTTTTATTTCCACTACGCTCCATCATTGTACAGATTAGAGATAAAACAAGCATTTAACTAGAATCCACGGGGAATATATAAGTTTTACCCTACTCCATACATATGTAGTGATTGCTTAGGTTCAAAGGTCACATTTTATCATACGCAGTCAACTATAACAGCGCACGAATTCTATATATTCAAAAGGAAACCTCAAGAACACTTAAACAGAGATATTGCATTAATTTTGTGCAATAAGATTGTGCAAAAATGATAAACATTTTGAAATCATATCGTTCAATTTAATTTATATAACTTAACACAGAATAGTCAATAAATTTATACCATTAAGTCTAATGTAAGCCTATCTAACTTCCAATAGAAACACTGAAAAAGTACTGTTTACGATAATTGTGGATTTTAGTACAAATTATACTGTTACGATTTTTAATATAAATTTTATTTTATTTTTTTTTTCGCGTAGTGAATAATCAGCGAACATTTCAAATCTCGAAATTACAACAACAATCATTGTTTAAAATTATAATCATTAAATATTTAGACTAGTGGAATTCTGTAAATTCTAAGTTGCCTAGTTAATTTTTTTGGAAGTTTAATATATTAGACGTCATCACAGGATCATATAATCACATCGAAGGTGTCACACGAAGCAAATCCATTGTCTGTCGCGCAGTAATTTCCCATATTGCGGAAACGAGTTAATATATTGACAGGTAACTCATCTTTCAATCTCATCCCTGGTCCAAAAGCAAATTACTCGATCGAAGCGAGGAAATAGCGAGGTCTGCATTGAGGGGGTCCTTCGTGTCCATGGCACGCGATGTCATATCACGTTATTGAGAGCTACTTGTCACTCCCTGCTTTGGCGTCATAGCAGGACAGGACGTCCATGCGGATCATTCAATTAATTCCATCTTTACTCGCATAAATACCGACGATAACCGTAGGAAAGTTCTGTACGTCTACCATTGTCACTTGTCATTTGAGCACCATGTTATGAATGTGAACGGCGAGACATCTAAACACGAATGCATCTAATTATATCTGATATTTAGAAATCACCTACATATCAGTTGTGTTAACGGATCACTATTCACACGACTGCATTCATTAATTATATGTAAAATGAAAACATTGACATTTACCTGTTCTGTTCCTAGTTTCTGTAATATGAAATGTTTTAGAAACTAGTAATTAGTCCATTTTCTATTTATATTTTCTATTAAAAGCGACAAATATAGCTAACTGATGTACATAATAATTATAATATTTATAATTTGCAGAAATTTGTCGTGTGTGATATACAACATAGGATGTTCTTAAGAATGATTTTAAATAAAATTAATATAATTTTCTAAACGTTAGTATACACTTAAAAAGCAATATGACTTCAATCCTCTTAAATTCACTACGACACACATGTAATTTTTCTATGTATATGTTTGATATGCAATATGAAACATGAAAATCAGCAAAGCAGAATCTTTGACATTCTATCAGTTCATTTTTATGAAAAAGTTTCTATTAAAAGGCTTTCCTAGATTTTCGAAGTAGCAAGTTACTTTCATACACTTTATAAACTGAATATTGTATTAAATATGATAACTATATTATTATTAGTAATACCTTGCTCTTGTCCTATAACGTTACGTATTATAACAATTTAATTCACAAAGGAATTTTTGTGAACTGTATCAATAATACAAATTCTGAATATCATTCATCATCAATAGATAATTTTCAGAAAGAAAGAATCTATATTTCTATGCAGTGGAACGTTGGATAATAGGCTCTTTCCCTGTCACATTCACTGCTTGATGCAATTTAATTTTGTTTGAACGTAATATAATAGGCAGTGTGCGAGCCATTTATGTGGCAGGGTGTTATAGATTATTGGCTCGACGGGTCGTGAGTCTCATACCATTTCTGTTAGGCATTCATTTATAAATGCCACAATTCTAACAAAGACCCTGATTGCGATGTTCGTAGATAGTCATCGATGCTAACTCTCCTTCTCCCTAGCGTAATGCGTTCTGGGCGTGTGCACGGCACGAACATCGCTACTTGAAATCAACTTACCGCTCTATCTGTTCAGCGCCCTCGTTAAATTCAAACAATAGCCTTTCTTTTATTCGTATACGAATACGAATTTTGAAGTCGTACATATACAAAGATCCCATAAATGAGAAGATGATTTTTACCGAATACTTTCTACCGTATCAATTTTATGTTATAAATAATATTGTATATAATTTTGAAAAATTACCTTAAAATTATTCAACTATATTGTTTTCTAATATTATTACGCGATCTATTAGGTTGTGACATAAATCAGAAATCAATTCCACTGTTTATTAATTTCGTAATTTCATTATACAAGTATATGATTAATATACAATTCACAAGAAACAAATGGCCATTCTATTCCTACGTTGACCCTGTTACGAAATTATCAATCACATGGTGCTCAATAGCTAACAAAGTTACAAACTACTAAGAACCATTAATACCACTTTTATTACTTATCTATATTACGTTTAATTTGACCCTAGTCCATAATTAACTTTCCAAAACGATCGAATATTATTCCGTGAAATTTCATCGTTCAAGTTATAGAATTCTTACAGATCGAATATATTTTAAGGCAACGTCTTCTGCTGGACCATAAAGCTACCGTTTTTGCAGTGTAATGTACCCGTGTCGAACTAGAGAAAGAACGAGCAGGAGAAAAGAAAAGAAAGAGAGGAAGAAGGACGCGGCTGTTGCATCGTGGCAGCGCAGGAGCGCATCAACAGGATCTCGCTGGACCAAGTTGCTTCAACTATCAGTAGTGGGGATGATAGAACACGTGGTGGGGATATGCCGGTTAATGGAGTGGGGACACGCACGAAGAAGAGACGAGTGGAGCTCCCTCTGGCGAATGTCTCGCGTCAGTCGAGCCGTGTATCGCGTCGCGGTAATGTCGTGTTGTAGTTGCGTGTTTCGCGTATCTCGTTTCGAGCACTGATGACGCTTTGCTTACCGTGATTATGAGCGACGTGAATTCAGTGAAATCAAGTTCGACATATTGTTCCCGATATGTTTTGAAAGCAGTGAGAAGGAGCAGCGCGCGATAGAAATAACACGCAGGTTTTATTGTGAACGCTGGACCGCGTGCTTTCCGGCCGTGTCGGTCTTTCCTCTTTCGGAGTTTTCAAGGTTACGGTTTCAATACCGGCACAAACGATCTCGGAGACTGCCGTTTTTGTCTGCGGTTTCGGTCGTCCTCTCTCTGTCACTCACGTGTCCCTGTCGCCCATTCTGAAAAGAAAAAAAAACTGGAATACACTAACTCCTGTAATTTTAACGTTCGTCGATTTCTATTTCACCCGCGTAACTTGATATTTCCATGAATTTGTATCGTTTTTTCCCACCTGTACATACGTGATGTGTTTCTTGTTTACTGCTCCATTCAACTAGTTCTTCGTTGAATTTCATCGGAAACAGTGAAGTTTTACTTGTAAGCAAACGAAAGTATTTCTAACAGGAAATCGAAGAGAGGTCACGTTAACGATATAACATTACTGGAGCGAAATTGTTGGTAGTTTCGTGAGAAGAGACTTCAAGGTCAGGAAGGAGTAACTACAAGAAAGACGTGTCGGTATCATAACAGTGTTGGAAGAAAAGAATTCTTACGATTCGACTGAATGTAGATTAGTGTATGTTCTGTGATTAAAGCCATATTGTTTATTTGACGTCTTCCATCCTTCTGTGAAAGGTACGCCAGTATACATTGAAAACGTGCAAGTTTGTATTATCCTTCGAACAAAAGTGCTACGAAAATCCCTAGCATTCGAAGTACGTATAAAGTAATAGTGGTAAATATCTGATAAATAAAAGATTTCTTATTGCGCGTGCTACATTATATAGGCTATAAACAAAGCCAATACCTAGCAGGTCGTGCGTAATAACATTCGTCGGTTGTAATTTGATGTTCCGAATTGAGACACGTGCGTTTGAATCGATCGCGTTTAAAAGGATTAATACCTTGAATCGGTTGAATTTCTCTGTTATTCTCTCTTACCGACCGAGAAGCGTGCTTCGTGAAATTGAACGAGGCAGGGACACGGAGTACAATTACCCGCGTTTTTCTTTTGATTCTTAACTGTGCACCGGGAGAGAGAGAGAGAGAGAGAGAGAGAGAGAGAGAGAGAGAGAGAGAGATAAAGAGAAAAAGACTCGTAGCAAAGCAGAGGCTCGCTTAGAAGCGTTCGAAACGAGAGAGAGATCGTATCGGCGCGTCGAACCAGTTCGATCGTCCGCGCCTCGTAATGAGCCGGGGCACCGCACGTTGAAGATCGAACGTGACCAGTGCAGTAACCCTCCTCCCCCTCGCGCGCGTAGTCGATCGGTATTCTCGAAGGAGCCGTTAATCGAGGGTACCGCCCATTACAAGAAAAAGCAATCGGACCCGGGATCGGTTTCAGGCCGATTCGATAGCGAATATCATACGTGACTTCGTTCTTTCCCTGAAGACGTCGTCGTCGATCCGCATTCTTTCGAAGATGTCGCGGCGCGTAGTTTCGAGACAGAGCGCATAGGCTAGGAGGAGACAAGGACAGAACGGGACGAGATCTCGGAAAGGAAGTCGAAGGGAGAGACACGTGTACACGAGAAGAGAGAGAGCGGCGGGGGCGTGATAAAGCCCTCGCACTCCTCGTCAACGACAGACATGACGATGGCTAGCAACATTGTGGTTGAGTGGCTGCGCTCGCTTCACTTAGGCCAATATTCCGAGTCGTTCATCGACAATGGCTATGACGACCTTGAGATTTGCAAGCAAATCGGTGATCCTGATCTGGATGCGATTGGAGTGTTCAATCAAACGCATAGAGCTAGATTACTTCAATCGGTGAAGACACTGAGAGAAGAGGGTGCTGCGAGCGTTTACTTCACCTTGGAAGAAAGCAACGATTGTTTGTGCGACAATGTCAGCTCGAAATCTTCTAGAACGTCTTCTGAGAGACCGCTCAGCGATAAAGAAGCGCAGAGGGCTTCGCCAACTGCCAGCTCTTCGAGCGGTGGTCAGGAATTAACCAAGTTCGCGGACGAGTACGAGGAGGGAAAGGCGGAGCTCGTCAGAATCCCAAGGATGCAGCTACGGGTGCTGCTGCAGGAGAAGCTGAGGCACGACGGCATCAGGCTGGCTTGTCAACCTTACACAACACCGGTAAGTCAGCTTGTCCTTTTTCCTTTTTGTTCGTTTTTCTTATCCTCTCTCGCTCTTTCTTTCTCTTTATGGACGTAAATTTTCTTCATCGCTATACCTGACTATTACGTTTAAGACAAAGTTAGTTATTTGCTTGCTATGATAAAAAATGCCGCGAAAAAATTTACGGCTAGAAGCTCGGTACGATATAAGATGAGTTACATGGAATTCACGGAACTTTATCATCCTCGGAAGTATTTCGCTCTTTGATTTCTTTCCCTTCTTCCCTGAAATTTCTTTCATGTTTTTATCTTTAATTCCAACCTGTCATTGACTAGCTCATCTATCCGTCTGTTGTAATAATAACTTTGCGATTTTTTTCATGGACGTTTATGAGGTAGTTTATTTCTTTTCTAGTTTCTTTTTTATGTGTTATTTTATTTTAGATTAGATTATTATGATACGCATTGTAATCCCGTATTACAGATATTCTGTTACAAATGGATAAAATAGAATTTGACGTATTCTTTATAAACAGAGTATGTTGAGCGAAAGAAGTAAATTTATAAGGGAAGGCCGAATTTGTCATCCTTATTAATTGTACGAAAATGATAAATCTATTTTTCTGAATAGATTGAAATGAATAATTCTAACAATAAATATAATTTATGGGATAAAATAATAAATTTAAGGTATATATGTATGATTCCATGACCGAAGTTAATAGAAAAGGCAGATTTATAAATTATCGTTAATTATATTAGCGCCATAATATTTTTGGTTATTTATGATCAATATCGGAAATACGAATCGAATTATCAAATTGCGAAATAACTATATGAATCAAGAGGATGTTTCAGAAGAAAAGCAAGATAATGCAGAAAACTCGTAACCCTTGCAGAGACACGCCTTGAGAATGTAGATAATTCTCTGATTCATTATTTCGTTACAGTAACCCCACTGCTTCGGATAAGACGCGTACTGTAATTTTATACGTTCTATGATGTATATATGTATTCATTATATCTTCCCGAAGACAACGTGTAGTTTATACATTTTAACGAAACGTTTCATCATACTTTTGTTTTATATTTTTTATGAAAACAATGAATCAAAATAACAATGATTAGAAATAAATAAATATATATATTTCATTAAGAAAATTCTTCGTTTTTGAAGTTCGAATCGTTTATGTACTTTTAATATATGATAAATAATATGTGTAGCTTTCAAGCTCGCTTGATTAGCGATAAAAGCTTGTCTCAAATTTCCTGAAATTTAAATATGATAATGAAATAAATATAAATGCGCGCAGACACCCTAAATATTATATCGAAATTATACATTTATTTTGTTATCTAATACAAATTTTATTGAACGTTGGAGAAGATTCATTTGCATAAGTCGATTTCAATTAATATTTATAATCAGTTCATTTTTAACTATTTAACTGGATCACTCGATAGTCTACATTAAGGTCTTATAGCGAATGCTGGAATTAAAAGAGAAATAAGATAGCACGAAATAAAGTTTGATGAATGCAATCGTATTGATTTTTAAACTTTTATTTATGACTCACACATTTGTGTTATGTAAATTGTAAGTAGAAAAAAAAGTAGAAAAGCGTGTGGTTCGATAATATTGTTTCAAAAATTGAAGTTATGCGACGATAAAGACAAATAACCGCATCTCATGCGTAATTACATTTTTTGTTTGTGAATACAAACCACCTGGAATAACCACAGGTTTTACGTTTTAAAAAGCAAACAATTTTAAAAAAGCGCATCATATTTTCATGCAGCAGTAGTTGGGAATGGTATTTCTGAAGTTTCAATTGAAAAACAGCTAACGAATATGAAACATATTTTCTTATCTAAAGACTGCGCATTGAGCGTTATCAGGTCCATATATATGACGTCTGATTAAATTGCACCAGTTTGAATCAAACCTTCGATGTTTTAATCGTCCCTTCTCCTAATTTTTAGATTAACAAACATAGATAATTATAAATCTGTAGTTTTGTCGTAAGCAAAAATGTATACGTGTAAGTTATAGTTGTGTAGGTGTCGTTTCCTTAAAATTATTCTCATTATCTCATCAATTTTCATAGGACAAAATGACTGAAACTTGTAAATTTTTCAATTAAAATGAATTATACATTTTGTTTACCTAAAATGTACTTAAAATTCACTTATTGTTTTTTATACAACTTTTCCTTGTCCTGATAATATGAGGAATAATGTAAAAGAGTAGTAAACGTAGCGATATATGTATATTTACAAAATGGACGTTAATGTTATAGCTACTTGTATAAACGTACAAAACTTCTTTGCGCGAAGATTCAGAATCTTTTGTTACCACGATTGAAAAAGGAAGAGAAATAAATAACAGATTCATCCGACAATCACGATAACAGAAGTTACGTCGATCATAGTGTCGTAAACTAATAAATTGTATTGTCATACCACGTATTACCAATCCGACTACTAATGAAACTGAAATTGAGCTAAAGACAAAGTACACAATTGAAATGATTATTAGAACGTCACTGTACCAACGCGTTGTATCACTGTCATGACTATGAAGCCTAGCCACATTATCGATTTGAAATAGCTAATGATTCACATGGCTGGACAACGTCTTTCCAGTATCTGCTTGCGTTAATTAATCGCGCGAGGAGCTGAGTGCACTTTGAAAAAAGAAATGCACGTCTGATATTGGTACATACTGTATAAGCGTGTGGGTAATTCTATCGTCGAGGATAAGTCTGCCATTACTTACGTCCGTTTCTTGACATTATGACCTCGTATTTACACGGCTGGGGCCCTATTTTACTGGTTTATGGTCATGATGCTTAGCGCATTGGTAAAGGTACCACGTAAACAAATCGTGGCAGCCGTCGAATTTGAATGACAAAAGGCCAGCTTTTGCGGAGACTGTAAATTACGTAGCAATTACGATTGTACCGCGGTCGAAAATTTACGAGCACGTATGTTACGTTTCGCATCCGCACTCTCTCCTATTGGTTTCCGAATTTTAATTCAATCCCATCGCAATGGATTAACCGCTGTTATTCCAGTATTATAATCAATTTCACGAGTTTACGAAAAAATACTTGGGAGTTTTATGAGATGGATTTTATTGTTCGAGACTGTAAAAAGATTATCTTTACTATCCGCCCATTAATAAAGTTACTAGCACGTAGAGTTGCCAGAGTGCAGACTGATCGATAGATAGATATACGAATAAATTATCGATAGGAACATCACAAAAAGTTTGTTAGTTGAGAATACTTGAGATAATATTCGTACGAAAATTCAGGTAGGAGAAGTTTCGCAGATTGCGTGTTTTGTAATTAGTAATATGTTTTGAAATGTAATATTGATTTTGCTTGTGAGCAAATGTCGGTTTAAAACAAATTTGACAGTATTGCAAATATGCATATTTAAATATACACAGAGTTACAAATATTTATTACGCATAGTGCAAACTCAAATATTTTGATATTAGTTTCATGAGAAGTAAAACAGAATAAGTGTGTAAATTCTAAATTACATAGATTAATATATAGGTTAAATGTTCTTTACATGATACTTATACAAAATTTGATACACAACGAGGATGTGAGACAAATAAATATTATTTCCGAAAAAAAATTCGAGAACGCAAGTTTATCTTTATAATGTAAAATATACGTGAAAAAAATTTTACTCGTGTTCAAAAAAGCAAACGAAAAGTGTTCTAAACATCTTCTTTCGTTTCCCTGTACCATTTTTAGAGAGAATTCATTTTCTACATTAATACAAAGTAAATGTTATCAAAAATAGTACTTGAATAAGTTGTTTCGAAATATTAAAAAAATATTACAAAATAATAAAAAATAATACAAATTTAATAAATATAAATAGTTAAATAACGTCAAAAAATAAGGAAAAACACCCTTTATATTAAATTTTCCCTTGTGGAAGTGCTGGTGCTTGCGCGCAAATGATTGCAAAAGGGAAAGGAACGCAATAAAAATACCTGTTCTCTCTCAGAGCACGGTGGTCCGGTCGTCATCTGCTCCTTGTTCCCTCTCGATGCAGAACGCACATGTTCCTGTGGGCGTGCGTGCACGCGTGTAACCAAGGCTCTCTCGCGAATATATCGACCTTCGGCCAAGTGATATGTAGGTACTACCTTCGGCTTGGAAGCATACTTTCGTATTTATTGGTCCAATCCGGAAGGTCCGATTTGTTCGACGCCTCAACTGGGTATGTGGTCAATCAACATTCCAAGTATAGGGACCACGTAGTCAATCACGGGACCCGCGATACAATCAGTGCCACTATGCGCCTATTCATTTGTTGTTAGCTGCTCTTTCATGGTACAACTAGCAGCAACACTCGAGAGCACCGCAAGGCAATTTAAGAAAACTTTATTCTCGGAGAATAATGCAAAAGTGTGCAGTACAGTTGTAGAGGTCACGAACGAAATACGTACTTCCCTCAGAGTTAATGAAAATTGGAGACTCTGGAATGAAATTTATTTTGTTTTTAAAAGTTCTGTTCATCTTGTGCATTTTGTATATTTGTTTAAACAACATAGGTACAGAAGAGTTTATTTTATTTTTATTTGTATAAGTTTACTGCATGTAAAAAATTGTTTAGGAGAGCCGAAGTCGAGGTACCATTTTCTGTAAATAAATGTATCTAGCACGATTAGTAGTGTAGGATTTGATTCATTGTTTTATATAGTATAAGATCGTTTTCATGAAATATATTGTCGTTTAAATCAGAACTTATCTTTACTAAATCCATACTTGAACGTTATACAAAAGCTACGAATGGTCGATCAAATTTGAGAATTGCAAACAAGAAATATTTTTTGTTTCGTTTTAACCAAATATTATGAACATTCCTCTAAGATCTAGTCTTCTATGCCTCTTAAGATCTAAACGAAGAATAAATCCAAATAACAAATTGTAAAAAGTCGGAACATGGATTTAATACAATTCATTTCTAACTAAATGAAAATCATCTATTTATTATGAATTATTAATTGTTTGCTTGCAAGCACAAAGAGAGCTTTCATTGAAATCCAGCTTTGTTGTCTCAGCTTGTATTAATGCATAATCCAAACATGGAATAATCAAGTGGTTGAAGTGTCATGTTGAATTGTATGGTGGGATAGCATAACGCGTGATTGTTGCTGAGACGCGAAACAGGAGAAATGCGCTATGATCGAGCAATTTAGTAGTTTCAGCTATTCCAGACAAGAGGAGAGAGTACGGCGACCGAGTTCATCGTATAGTATAACTGTACGCAGACCAGCAGTAATAGCGTTTAAATATTTGAGCAAATGTTCAATCGATATACCTATCCCTTAGCCAACCCCGTCACAGCTCTTTCTGAACCGTCCGTTTCCAGCTCCTTTCCTCTTTCTAACCCGTTCTACCTTGTAGACGGCCGATCGAATACGTTTCCATGAAATATCAAACGCGACGAATGAGATTCTCTTATTCTATGTAGAAATAGGGTTGTGGAAGAAAGGGAACACTATGTTTTAGGCTTTGGACGATGAAAATATATCTGTATGATTCGGTTGCTCTTGATAATGAATGCCAGTTTTTATCGCAATATAGCTATCCTTGAATAAAGACACAAAGAATTTTCGTATTATTTCTCTTATTTTTCTCTGAAGTAATCTCTTAATATTGTTTGCGTTAGAATTTAGGTAAGACATGATTTGTCGTTTTGAAATATCGATATCATCATTTTTTTTCGTGTAAAGAATACAGACATAAATATCCCAAAGTAGAGATACGAACAATTGTCGGATTTTTTAAAATGTTGTAATGTAGATTGTTCCGATTGCTTACGTTAGAATTAATTTGGGTAGGATACGATTGACCATTTTTAAAAAAAGTCCTTTTTATGAACATGTGGAATTATTTAATTATTTTTAGGATATTATGATAGTTATGCTAATTTTGCATTGACATTTTCTAACACTTATTTTAATATATATGCTCTTTTTTATGGAGTGTACGAAGCTTTTGTAGATAACTGTCTATATATATATATATATACATGGCGTTGCCTTACCTCATCATAAGAAGTAGATAACAATCCATTGCTACACATTGATACACGCTCTACTTTTAGAACACTACAATTTAACGGTACTCTCGTTTCATTAAAAAATTTAATGACGCTCTTATTACATTCTGTGGTACACGAGAGAAACCATTCTATTCCAATCTTGGAAGGAGAAAGATATATTTCGTGTGATGAAATATAAATGAATATTTCCATGGTATATCACCCGAAGCATACATAACACGCATCTAGATCAGGAAAGTAATCAGGAAAATCTTGGATATTTGATAGGGCATACTGTACGTGTAAGAAATTTATGGTTTTCTCAGAAAGAGCCATTAATAATCTTTCGTTTCTTTCTCGATCTTCGCCTTCCTTCTTCCGCCTCCGTTTCTTTCCGCGATTTAACGATAAGATTTCTTCTTCTTCAGCTCGTATACGCGCAACTCTCCTGCATCTCTTCCCTCTTTTCCTTTCTTCTGTCGAAAGGAAGAAACATAGCTTTCCTCGACACCTGCGAAAGGCCAAGTTTGCCAAAACGTTAATGAAGTAGCATCGCTGCAAAGCGTCCTAATAAAGCACCAAGCCGTTCCGTTTCATTATAACTAACATTGTCCTCTTTGCATCTTAATGGTGCATAAAGAAAAGTATTAAGCATGATATTGCCTTCCAGCTGTACGTACACTATGCTTAGCAGAGAATTTAGTTTCAAACTAGATGCTGGATTTCTACGGTGTTTATAGCGCTGCATGAAACGTTTTTTATTTTTATTAGGACGCGTTAAGAGAAATCTATGGGAATGTTACAATAATCCAATAGTTACAATATTACGATAGTTTAGCGGAAACGTAGTATTTTTTTTTATTATCACATCAGCTACACAAATTTGAGTATTGGTAAAAGAGATGTAAGGTGATCTTACTTTGAGAAATTAGATTCTGTTAGATAGCTGGGTCCCTTAAGAATAGAGATACTTATGATATTTATGCAAGACCACCATGATTTTCGTTTAATTTAGATTTTGAAATGATAATAGTTCTTCCAAGATACTCCCTGTAGTCTCAAATTCGTGATTATTTAGCAATTATCTTGAAAAATTGGATGATTTTCCATGTTGTTTTTCCATGTGTAGATTTAACAAAACATTTTTTACATTTATATCATGCCATTAAGAAAGTGCAGTTATAAATTAAGATATGGATAATAGAACCGTTGCTTTAATCAAGTCAAACATAAAGTAAGCAGATACAGCGATTGGATTTTACTTCAGACGAATTTAATCAGATATTAATCTGTAAGTATTAGATTAGACTAGGAAACTAACAGAAATTGAGATTCGAAGAAGCACGAAATTGAACTTCGATCAGTGGCTCGAATCTTCAGCAGAGTGGTTCAGATCTTGATTAAAGCATCTGTAATTTAAATGTATAGACTTCGTTATTTTTCGTGCTGCCGAGAACATCAGAGAGACACGGTAGAAAGAACATCTTTTTTATCTCTATTTTTTTCAAACGATGTCAGTCTATTTTGAATGAAATTTACCTTATTATATATGTTAATGAGATAAATATTCAATTATAGGGACAAAATTGCTTCCTCACTCATAAATATAAGAGTCTCCGATTACACATTCTGATAATCATTGATCAGGAAATCAATGTCTGTGCAATCGGGAGATCAGATAATTGGCGCCTGGATAATTAATCTTTAGATCAGTGACCTTCTGGTACAATCAGTCCAACGTATTATACTATCTCATTAGCAAATAATTAATATGCAACTTTCATTCTACGTTATTTCAATGTTAAAGAAATTTCGTACGTGGTACGAAGCGTCGCGTTGTCTGAAATGATATTTGTACAATAATATTTGTAAGGGATCCAAGCATTTGAAGTAATTTCATTTATAACAGCTGTAGGTAATTGTAATTTGTATAAGCAGCAAGGTAGTAAATTACTCTAAAAGTTAAAGACCGTATTATAAGGAATATCAACAGCTGTAAATTATTAATAATTCTTATTACTGAAAAATACGTTTGTAAGAAAAATTAGTAAATCCTCGCAAAAAACAAAATGAATATCCCTCAATTTATAAGAAATCTGTTCTTAATTGACGATAGAGTAGTTTTTCCATGAAATAAGAATTGAGTTCGAACATTATTTGTATTATCAACGAAATTAGGAAAATATGTTTCAACATGAATAATTTTAACACTACTATATCCATAGCGCTACATCAGCATTATACGAGTATTAATTATTACTATACGGCATCGATATGTACTATTGAATTTTCTAATAACCACGTTTTATTAATTCCTGACGCGATCGAAACTAGCCAGTCGTCGTGCTATTCAGATTATATATTCTCTAACTTAAAAAATATCCGGATAGTCGTAATAAAATGCAACAGAATGGACGAGCAACGTTATGGAGACGGAATGGTGAAATTTTTGTTTAAGACGAGCATTACTTGGCATTTTAAAAATCTGTTGTATTTCGAGGTAATTTAATTGCGTGATAAAACGTTTTCCCCAAGCAAGTGTACGCGCTGTTTGTTGGTGATGCTTTCAATGCACTTCTCATTGCCATTTTCTTCCTTTTATTCGTGCGTATGACAACGACACAAGTTTCGCACGAGTGTCTGAAAAATGTTTAACATCGTAATGTCATTCTGCCTCGTTCTCATGATAATCCAGCCGCGAAGTAGTGCATACACACAAGCATTTCGCATGCTGAAGCGAGACATAGGGAGAAGGGAGATGAGAACAGGATTACGTTAGGTCAACCGTGTATATACACACATATACATCGAGCGTGCTTTGCCAGAGTTGCGCGTATATCTCTGAATGTCCACGATGAGAGTAGAAATCCCTTTGGACAGAGAGCCCTCTTTGATGTTTCTTTTTTGAATCCTCTTTCTCTTTCTCTTTATCTCTCTGTCTTTTTCATTTGCTTTTCACTCGAGTGTGGTCGATGTCCATCTTGCCGGTTTAATCTCCAGTAAAGATTCCTTCTCACCTATGCGCCGTTTAAACCACTCGATTTAAATAGACATTCAGGTAATAATTTATATCTATTAGAATGAGTTAATCATTCCTCCATTCGTGCATTCAAATACCTGTTTTCACGCTTCACCCTTAAAGTATTTCAATCTTATTCGGTTCTAACATCAAAAATAAAATTTTGAGACACGTTTGTATGATGATATTTGTTACATGTTCTTTTTAACTTCATTTCTGTCAATTATGTAATTACTGTCAGATATATGTTCGATATTTTATATATATGGTATATGTAGAAGCAGTTAAATTACACTTTTCTTATAATTGAAAAATATTTTTTCCAAATTATAGACGTTTCGATTACAAGGAATATAATCTGATGAAAGAAACTGATCTTTTGGGCGGAATAGAGGTGTTTTTAAAAAGATCTAAATATGTCAATCTTTGTGCTAATATGATTATCACATCATATTAACACTGCACAAGTGTAGTTGTGATGATAAATTTGACAAATACATGATATATTATTTATTAATCCATAAATCTCGGAGAGAATTACTATCCACATGATGTATCATGTCATATTGAAGTTGCAAATTGAAAATTAATTCACGAGTATTGTATGACGCACAATAATTATAAATACTGCCTGGGTATACAATATGATTTAAAAATGTTAGCCAGTTTTTCTGCGTATCTCGTTAGAAGTTCAAAAGGTTTAATAAAAAATAGCTGTATAAATTTCCAATTCCATTTTATCTGGACCAATTTCACTGGGCATTGTTTTCGACGATGAATTAAAATCCGTATATCAAAGTAGCACGATGCTCATCAGTTCTGGGTAGGCTATACCTTCTTCTAACAATTTGCTCACTCCGCAAATTGGGTGCAGTGACTACTTATAGAATCGTGGTTTACTATCCGTTGGATATTCCGATATTGGGCTCTGCAACAGTTAGAAAATCAAATAGGACTGAAAATAAAACAGGGAAAACATTAGACGGATAATAAGAGGGAAAGGTAGGGGACAAAGGAAAGGAAATGAAGAGGAAAGAGCGCGTAAACGTACTGTAAGAACGGAACGCTTATTTACGAATGCATTATCTCGTCAGTA
Source organism: Bombus pyrosoma (assembly GCF_014825855.1). Taxonomy (NCBI): domain Eukaryota; kingdom Metazoa; phylum Arthropoda; class Insecta; order Hymenoptera; family Apidae; genus Bombus; species Bombus pyrosoma. The sequence goes on along the minus strand of NC_057778.1, from coordinate 408,240 downwards.
ATAACTTGAGGTATATTAAATTGCATTACGCGCAATCACTGAGGGAGATAGAGGAAGTTTGTCCTTCCGTGTATGTCGTCTTTGTGCATTAATAGAATTTATTCGTTTCCTAGCTATTCTTTCACCCATTTTCTTTGTTAACTAACGATTACGTAGGAAATAATTATGCGAAAGTAGAAAGCAACAAACCGTTTCTTAACTGTTACTTAAAGTTCATTAATAAATGACATTGTGTAATTTTATATCGTGGTTTTTGAAGCTTTATGTTTAAAACAACAATAAAGGGATTGCAATACATTCACGTTTCTCCATTTAATAATTATAAAATGAAGCAGGTTGAAAAATTCCGTTAATTAACAATTCTCATATCATACGTAGACCTGCGTTCGCTCTAACTAACTTTACCATTTAAATCGCTATAGGGAAGCGTAGAAATTCGAGTGCAAAACGTAAACGTATTACATTTTTTTTCACTTGGGTACATCTACGAAGCTGAAACGCCGTAGAAGCATTATATCTGTAGTGTTATATTAAGAATATTTCACCTCTAACAAAAAAAAAAAAAAAAAAAAAGAAGGGGCTTATGAATAAGGTAAATATCACAGCTGATCGAATTAACAATCCACAAGACATGCATATGTAGAATATAACTAGGTTCGTGTCTCGGTCTACTAACTTTAACCACCTAAATCACCATACTAATACGTAGAGCATTCACAATGGTACCTATACAGAAAGACGAATCTGATGTCTGATAACCATGGGATAACATCAAAATTTGAGTGTAAATGTACGAGAACATTTTTTCCACCTGCATGGATCTACATGAGTGTAGCTAACTAACAATAAGTAGAAGCATTACCGTACGGACTATTCCCTCATCGAGTTGGTAGGCTGGCACGCAATGCATGCAGCGCTATCTAGGCAACATTAAGGACTCGCCGGGTTGTATTACGGTTGCCTGGTAATAAACATGTTTAATTGCAACGCTAATGGTGCAGGCGGGGAGCGTAGCCCAGTCTCTTGTCCCTGTAACAGTCTAAAGCCATTGCATCGGCTTTGCTTTCCGCCAGAATGCCATCGTTATTGGTAAAAGGAAAGGAGGAGAGAGGGACATCGTTCGTCGATGTTTCTATGGGCGATCGATCGCACCGGAAAATACGATCAAACCGATCGGTGCACTGCGTTCTTGTTCTAAAAGCTTCACCACCACGACGTTTGCTCGGTTATCGAGGGGGTTTATGGTTCGTCGAGTGTTTGTATTCGTGGATCGTTACCAACACCGGAAGTTTCCTGTAACGATGGCAATAATTGTTTCGATAGAAGCTGCGGTGAACTTGGTGGTCACGTTGAAAGTGAAAGGTGTTCCTCAACTACGGTTAACTTTAAGTTAATTTCCTTGCTAATACGTTATCGATATTCGTTAACGGTACTTGACTCCTCGCTTCTTCGTTTTTCCTTGTTAAACGCTTTATTAGGCTAGACTTAGAACGTAGCCACCGAGTTTTCAACGTTTTATCGACAGTGGTCGTCTTTATTAGAAATAACGGCTACTAGCGGAATTCTGTAAAACGAGAGAGAAGGTTGCTCGGTTTCTTCGAATTATTGTTTCTTTTAGTTTTGTTTTTTGTTTGTTTTGTTTCTTTTGTTTTGTTTTTAACTTGCTATTTATCGTGAGTACCTATGAATTGCATTACTTATTTGTTTTTAGCTTTTACACAGACATTATTTAAATAGGGTCAGTACTTTTCTAAATCTGAGTGGTACACGTCTCTACACAGGAGTATATTCATGAAAGCAAGTTAGGCAATTTGAAATGAATTTCTCTTTTAGAATAAATTAAACCAGATTTTTTCTGCGAAGAATAATTTTGCATAATGTATATACATGCTGCATTAAAAATATTAGCGCTGGGAAAGGTACAAATATAGCAGTGCATACTGTACTCACAGTTGTGCTCAGTGAAGTGGAAGAAATGCGATCTTAAGTGATTTGGCTTCATAGTGGTCGACTGTTATCGGGTCCGGTATATCAGTAGCGTTACGCACCGAATGCTGATAAAATCAGTAGCAGACATGGCACTCTTATCAGCAATGACCGATCGATCGTCCAAGGGGGTAGGACAGTCTGAGGTCTGGATCCACTGTGAAACAAAAGCATAGTCTCGTTAGTGGGGATTAAACGAGACCCAAAGTAAGGAAGCAAAAAGCTGGACTAATGCCGAAAAAGGGGAAAACGGAACGAAAGAGGATCTTATGGCCAATGGATAGATCTTTTTGTAACAAAGGTTCCAAGTTTCGAGCGTGATTGCGATATATAGTGAAGAAGAGATGACAAAGAGTCGACTAATACCCGAGTCTGTAACTTTTTGCAACCTGTAGGAGATTCAACATATAGTTTAAACTATTCGATAATTAAATATAAATATTTAGAATTAACGTATAAAATATATCAAACTTTAGTTTGGAAATTCGAATAGTTCTGATTTGGAATTTTGAAATATTTAAAATTAATTTATATTGTGTTCTACGCGATAAATAATATAGATGGCCTTTATCACGTGAAACACAGAATGTGGTGTAAAATAAAATATTCTAAAATTCTAGATTTGAAATATAAGACTTTGAAATATCAATTATGACATTTTTATGGAAATTTTGACTTATAACGCAATAATATATAATAATACTAGTTGAGACTTAATATGAAGGCAGCGCGTATTTACCTTAATTTCAGTATAGACGATCGATAATTTTCAAACAATTGTTTCGAGTATTTGATCAGAGTTTTGTATTATGATCTGCTAACGATGTGTTTTATGCATATCATTTGTATGCTGATATGATTGATTCAGAACTCCGGAAGAATAATTTCCTCTATCACATCGATGTTTTATGTATGAAGTAATGTCTGCTAAATCAACTCGTTGCCTGTTTTTATTTTAATCAAAGATCATCTTCGATCATTCTTCTTGCTGAGTATTTTTTAGTATAAAATTCTCAGTAAGAAATCCAGAGAATTGTAAAAACTACAGTCTACTATTATTTCAATACAGCACGCTGCTATTCACATTGAGGTATGAAATGAAGACAAAGAGTGCACGTTATATTTCACAAATATGCAATGTAGTATTAGAAATATCCATGTCAAGTACAGCTCTACATCCGAGAACAAAGGATTAATTTACCTTTGATATAAGACCGTTTTACTGTCATAAAATTCAAAAGGCATTTCTGGTTGAAGTCAAGCCCATGGAAATGAAATGTAAAACCTAAGCTGAGATTGGTATCATTAGAAATTAAATATTTTTGTGAAGAAACTGTAATTTAAAAGGAATTAAAAATCTATTACCTAATTTTATAGTTAGACAAGTAGAAATATAAATATATTTCTCATATATTTTAAGGTAATAAATATTTACAATGATTGCAAAATTTTGTTCAGATTGTGCAAGTTTTAAAAATCTTAAGACAATTAGTCATTAATTCAGAAAATATATACCGAATATCTTTACAATACAGAGGACGTTTAGAACTAAAATACGTGCAAAAGTGATCACATTTCACTTAATAAAAATAAAACAGAAAGATATCTATATATACACGAAATTTTATAATCGTGCTTCGTTACGATACATTGTTAGAAATGCTAAATTAAAAGTGTTTAATGTATTTTAAATGAATGCACGAAATGTACGTACAGCCGTAAATACGTATCAGAGATTAAACTGTAATTAAATTATACACTCGCGAACATTTTACATTTTCTTTCCTAAATCCTTCTATTTCTGTATAGCTTCTCATAGTTATTTGTTTAAGCCTTCCGTAGATTATTCCAATCTTACCCAAACTCTGTCTCTTTACGTGTATAAACTTGCTTGTGCAAAAGAGATGGGGGTTGGTTGTAGAAGCGAAATTAGACATTGCTTAGAAAACCTAAATAGTTTGACCCAGATACGGAATGCCTGGTGGCAATTCGTGCGGGATATGAAGTCAGATTATGTACTCTGAAAATTTCGCCTCGTCCGAGACGTATCGAGATATACGTGTAATGGCTCCATTGTGAGGAGGATCGAATTGGCGCGTAACGGCGTAAGAATAGTAGCAAGTCGGGAATCTTTAATGCCATTCCGTTAACCGGCCATGAATTATTACCGTTTCCGGGATAGTTTCGTACGAGGCTGCACACAATATATCAAGCTCCTTTAACTTCGTTTCGCGGGCAAAGCATCGACCAAAGACTCAGCTGCTACTGCCTGGATATCTCTCTTACCAAGCAAGATTTCCCCTGATTTGCGAACGAGGCAGATTTACTTCCGCCTGCCGAGCCGTGGCCCGCCAGAAAAATGGCAGTGTGGAAATCGGCGCAACTGCACAACCCCCGTCAGTCTATGCAATTTTTATCGCTCCAACAACCAGAGGAAGACGAAGCAGAGCTATTACTCGACTTCTGGCGAGCGAGGTTCTCCGGCTGTTTAATTACTTCCGTCAGGTTTTTTTTTGTCGTCCTCATAGTCAATCGCCTTTTCGTCTTTAACGAAGGAGAAAGAAATTTCTTTAGCTCTTAGAATACGGAACCTCAAAGGCTGTATACAGGGTGGTGTTGAAATAAATGGAGCACGATCTTTGATGTTGTATTCTGCTCTTCAGGAATGAGGAAAGGTTAACATCTTCAATGCCAAGATCTCCGACAATCTGGTTACTTACTGTACATTTTATTGTATCGTATATTGGCTAATAAACTTTAATGTTGTTTCAAGATATATCGATCGCGTCAGAAATTATTTTGGAATCAAAAAGTGAAATTATTTATTCGTCACTTCTATATCATTTATCATAAACATTAAAATATAACCAATTATATATCCTTTATGCTTAAACAATTAATTACTTTTCCAAGTTTATTCAACAACGACTAAGACTGGTTGTGATACGTATACCTATATAGACACATGAACGTTCACTGCGTGTAATGAAGAATTTTTTAAAGCTTATACATATATGGGTTTATTAACTCTGAAAGAGTTAAACGATCATTTTGTAGTTTTGGAGTGAATTGACTATAAAATTACAAACAAAGAACAACCTAACATAAAATTTGCACAGTTTAATACACTCACTATAATCAGTATCATTATATGTTTTATGAAAATGTGTTCTTTTTTACCTATAGAAAAGATAGAATATACATAATATGAAAGTTTGTTCACCTATTTTTATGTCACAGTGTATAAATTGTATTTGCATTTTAGCGCGACAGGAAACTGAATGAAGTGTACGTTCGATGTCCAAACAAAATACGAATTACCGCGAATTTTCGATTCGTTCAATCGAATAATATACGAGCGGCACGATTTCGCCATTACGCGAACGTGGTTTGATTATATCTATCGCCTGCTATCGATCCTGCCTGATAATCTTCTTCACTGGAAGATCGTAAGGCACAGGGAATACGTATTGCTGGCACGCGTGAGTTCTCCCTGCGGCTCACAGCGGAAAGCTTTCAGTTAAAAGATCGTTTTTTCTACACTCTTTGATTCTACTATCTCGTTTCTTTTAAGTGCTTCATCTCTACGAAAATATGTCGCTGAAAGATCGTACATTTGACAAATTTTCAAACCCCAAATCATTATTATAATGCTATTTCGGTCACTTAAATATCCTACATTTATTTTTGTTCGTTTAAATTACTCTTGCTGGTTATTTACATTCGATTATTTGACAGAGCTGATTATTGAGTAATTTAAATTCCTCTGGTAGTCTTCAAATAAAGTTATTCTAGTTTTTCAGTAAGCTTTGCGAAGTTGAGATTAGTAATTTATTAACTATAGTTGAACTGAAATATTTAGTTTTGACGATCAAGATTGGATAGACGGATGGTTAAACTCGTGAATTTCATGTATATTCGTAAAATATTTTTGGTAACCTGTAACAGAGTTGTCCTATACCAAGCGGTATAAGCACGGAGATGGTGATTCTACATGAAAAAGCAAAGCGAAAACGCGAAATAAAATTTGTTCGTTTGGCGCTTCGCTTCCGAGAAAATCGAGTTTCAGAATTTGTTGGATACACGTGCATTTGATCGTCTATATGTGACGGTAGTCGAATACATACAATGTAGTTAATATACGGTGAAATTCGTCAAGCAGGTGTACACGCGAATGCGTATAAATATTCAAGTTCAATTTTTTCAGAGAATCAAAAACTTTAATGATAAAATTTTATTGTACGTTTTTTATTTGTTTTTTTTTTTTTATATAAATTTATTCATTTGTTAGTTTTATCACCAATATATTGACCAAAACAGTAATATACCTACCGTATATTCGATTACTATATCTGCAGTAATACGAAAGTCGTCACATTTTATAGAAAAAAAAACATCTTTTTAGACATTTATTTGTTAATATATCAAACGATAATAAAAAAGGTAGGTCGTAGTAATCGTATAAAAATTTTATTTTATTAAAAATAGCCTCTTTACAAGATGTACGAAGAATTTTACTCGCAGTTATATATTTGTTACATGTTCAATTTTTATCATTTATCCATATAGTTTTATCAATTGAAGTATTTAATTGTAAAACGCTGTAAACACACACATTGTCATAATTCACTTTCGAACATGCTCTGAATGATCTTCAATTAAGTTGTACCATATAATTACAGTGGTTATATATTATTATATTAGAAAAATTATCGTCACATATAACCTTATTTGCAAATGAATCATTCTTTTATCAGGTTTCACATTTCATTTTCATAAATGCTTGTAGTCATATAAAAGTACATATCGACCGATTTGATTAGTATGCAAATACCATAACGAACGGAATGATGTGCCAATACCGTTTCTAGCCGCTATATAATTCAGCCAGTATGAACCAGACTTTACATAAAGTATGCATGTCACAGCTTACCTGTACGAGAAATATAGATATCTAAGAAGTTTGACGTATGAAAGTTGGCGAGTTCGTTGAGAGAATAGAAAGCCACAAACGCGCGAATTCTAGCTGCAAAACTTCTAAGTACCATTCCGCGCACGTAGAAATTCGTTTTATACCGTTTCCTTCTTCGCTTTACGAACGAGTTTGTATAGTAAAGACATAATTAATTCTCGTGGATCGCGTTCACGGCTTCCGAGCCGAATTGATATCGTTCGTATCACCGGTGCGCTTAATTTCAACGATATGACGAAATGGCGAATGACTAATTAGCGTGAAATACTTTATAGATTATTCTATGGGAAGAATGAGAGACACAACCGTGGAAAAAAATAAATCGTTCACCATCGAACGTGATCCTTTTGTATTTATGCAGCTTATGACGGTGATACACAAAACGCGAACAATGTTACATAATTTCTTTTCGTATCAAAACCTGTAGAATCGTCGCAACAACGATACGGCAGCTAACAATAGTAGCATTGCAATAACAGCCATATAAACTTTTGTGATTTCAAGCTTTATTATCTGGTTTTCGTTCAAGTTCTTAAGCTTAACAAAGATAGGGAGGTTCCACTAGCATTTTCATATTGATCCCGTCCTTTCTTCTTGTCGTTTTTTATCCTTTCAGTCATTCGGAAACAATCGCCTTTTCTTTCACTTTGATTAACCTTGCTTTTCTGCCGTTGCCCTTTAGATTATCTTGTTTGCCTCCGAATAAATTCCCGACGTTGAATGAAATTTAATGTACGTAAAAATTGATAATGTGTTTGTTCAATTATCTTACGCGCTACAATGCTGATTACTTGATAATGAATACACTTGAAGTTTATTTTCTAATTATTTATATTTAAAAGTACCTAGCATTATATTTAAAAGTGGCTACAGAGATAATACAGAGATATTTTAGTCTACTTCTACTGAAGCACGTCACATATAAAATGATAGCATTTACTTACAATAATAGAGTAACAGAAAAAAACATCTGTTACTAGCAGACATCTGTTAAGATAACAGAATAATCGGATCGTAGAATTAATATTCAGATAGTAGGGTGTTCGGATAGTAGAGGTTCGCATAAGGAAGGCTCCACTATATTTGTTGATAGCTAAGAAGAAAAGCCAGAAATGTCACAAAACAGCTTTATTATTAAAATTAAATTTTGATACTTCAGTTCATTAGTAAAGGAACAAGATCTAATGAACCTAACTGTATCGTTCATAAAACGAACTACATATCTTACTTATCGTAAAAAAGAATGATTATTAAAATATTCATTGTTTTACGGTAATTATATTCTGCGCTTTATTTCAGTACAGGATAGACATTTCATTGTTTTTAATCAACGTGCCAAATCGTTAACGCTATCTTACGCAAACCTATTGAACATTATAATCGTCGTGATTGACAATTCTGCAGTCCCAGTTCTCAAACAAAATATGTTGTAAAATGGAAATGTTACCACGAAAAAATGGACGTCCCTCTTTTTCGCCTTTATTCTTTGAAAATCGTAGTAGTGTCGCGAAATAAATGAAGCGGAGTGATTTAAATAGGCTTTCCATAAGTGGTGAGGATAATCTATACGGCGGCAGGTGTTGATTGTGCTCTCGGCATAGGAACGTGGAGACTGGTTTCACGCGTTATTGTGCCCGCGAGGAAACGATAATGGTCCTTTAACCTGTAACCTCAAGTAATTACGGAGTTAACTGATGCAAATTACAATAATTTGCGCTAAAGAAGTAGCGGTTCCTCTGCCTTAGATCAGGCCTCGATGGCCTGGCCCTCTTGTACTCTTGCCACGCTTTTGTGTCAGTTCTAGTCGTTAACCGAGTCGCTTCCGGCAGGGTTCAAACGTTATCTGCATTCTTTATGTGGTTCGGAGCTTCACCTATCGCCTCCAGCTGAAAACTCTCCCCTAACCATCCTCTATCGCGTTTCACATATTTCCCATATTTTTAACTACACATTGTTTTAGTATATCTCCTTCCGAATCTGATAAAAGCAATTCAAGTTGCTTCTTTAAATATATTGATTTCATCTATACTGATTTACGTTCATATGACATGTTTGTATTGTGTGACATATATTTGATCCTTCGTTTTTGTATAAGTTGTTTGTATTTCTGAGAATTTTCTGTCGCTATCTTTTATTAATATATTTCTATCCTGTGAATTGGATCCACCCTTAAAAGAAAATTTATATTATTTCTCACTATTAGATAGTAGATTTTAGAATGTATTCAATGCTCGATTTTCGTGCAATACAATGACGATACACGGTATCTAATGTGTACGTAATTTCAGACATACCTACGACTATTTATATCCTATAAATATATCCTATCGTACGCTATAAATTATTTTGAGAAAATTACTTGATCGATGAGAGCTTTCTCAAGAACATTCGCATACGACTGAAACCATGTTACTCTAATCTATGTTGTACAAAGATCAACTGTACGTTCGAATTATCAAATGTATTTCTTAAAAGATGTATTAACTAGGTCTATTATATATCTAAGTCCATTAGCTAGATCTGTCATAGTTTTGAATATTGAATTGCTGGAGAAACAATGTTGACTTTTCATCATATTAAGGAAGTCAGACACAGATGAATCATAATCACGGTTTACGATCAGTTCATTCCGTATCGAACAATGTTCTGTATTTATGAAACACTTGGTTCTTGTCAGACATTGGTATTAATACTGATTGAAAGTCTGAGTATGCCAGATCAACTAAGCACATACTCTTTGAGCAATGAATTACGCGAACGGAATGCGGATAGAAGGGATGTTATCGCGATAAAACGTTTCGCAGGCGATAACTTTTGGCTCGATGGTTGTTGAATAGTGACTACGATGCGTATCTTAAGAACAATGGCCTAATATATCTGGTTACGTATGCGTAAACACTTTTCTGCGTTTCCGGAGGGTACTTAGCATGCTCGATATCGCAGTGCTGCAGACGTGCAACGATAAATTGCGTTTTATAGCCACTGTGTACGTCACGATCGCTCCAACCGTCCTACCGATACGTGAAAAATGCTTGTTAAATAGCTTGTTGCGATTCTTGTAATGATTTTTCGCGCGAAGTAACCGTTCAGCTATCTCTGCACGCAGATTAAATGTCTATATTGGTCTTATTTTAATTATTATTAACTACGTTATACTTTTCTAACGAATTCATTTACATATATTCATTTGCTTCTTCATTTTGTGAAATTGAACGATTATTGTTTCATCGATAAATTGGTCTTATTATTAAATATAAACAATTGTGTTATAGTTTTGGTTGGTGGATAAAATCGAAAACACTGCATTTCATATGATGTTAGATTCTATTGTTTATGAATAAAATATAAATATTAAAAAATGAGCCACTTAAATCATGGTCGATAAAAGCATCGTGCGAATATCATGAATTATGTACGCAATTACGATCGAGCATTAAATGTTGAATTAAAAAAATATTTGTTAAGTGAGTATCAAGTATTTAAGTGTCAAGACGTGACATAAATTGTGGTTCTATTACTTCGATAGTTGAAAATGTATTATATTTTTGAACTATCGAAGTGACGTAGTAACAAAAGCTTTTATGCAGCAGAACAAACAACGATTTAGTTACGCGTTGAATCTGTGCTTTTCACGTTTGATTCGTAAATCGTATCGTGCGTTTCATAGGATGTTATAAGCCAAGGGTTAATCTGGTAGGCAACCTTCACGAGAAAATCATACACCATGTGCGCTGCACTTAAAATGTACACGAGAAGGGATTAATTCGCGTGATTCGATCACAATATCATCGAAAATTTTCAGAAATATAATAGTTCAATGTTACCAAATTAAAAGAATATGATTATATAAATTATAGCTCCCAATTTAAATAAAAATAATTATAATCAAATAATCATAATTTCCCGATTTAAATTATAGTGAATAAATTATAGCGAATGAATTGATATGATGAATGTGTTGTGAATATAATGTGCTGATATAGTGATGAATTATAGGGAATAAATTATAGCTTCTTAGTTTCTGATTATGAATTTTGATATGCCAGAAGAGTATGGTTATTTGAATGAATCATTGCAATCTTTTTCTTTTGTCAGTTAGTACCGGTCTTCTTTTTTATGTTACCAATCTTTTCAACTTTTGGCGGTGTACTGTATATCTTTCGTAATTGTTCGATCGATAGAATAACAGCTTACAATGGATAATTCATTCGTATTCTACCGAGGAACTAGATCTCCTTTGGATGGAGTTCTTGCTTTGGTCATGAAATTGATATCTCGTTGCTGTCAACCTATTGTCCGCGCCGCATAACATTCTCGTACGCGATCCATTTCTCATCTCTTCCAACAATTCGATTGAGAAATGATACTTTCCCCAATTGACAGAGATGAGAGAAGCTGTAAATTGCCGATGCTCCATTCTCTTCGAGCTCTTTTAGTGAAAATGACAAATACCGTATTGTCTATGGAACAATCCAATACTAGAATAATTAGAATTCTAATAATTTAGCTTCCATGAAGCGAGCCATTCGATATCGATATGGTCGAATATTCAGCGAATTTAGTTTAATTGGTTAATTAATAGCCGTAGAACTTTAAAAATATTCTGCTTCACGAGGAAACAACGTTTGTTCAACCCATAACTGCTACAGCGAAATAGAAGTATACATTAATTTTCTGTGGGGTCACGAGAAGGAATAATATAACATCGGGTTTGATGCAAATGAAATGGAAGAAGAATAAGTAAGACTTTGTTAGTGAATATCATCGTTGAAAAATAAAATTCGCTTACAATCCAATTTTTTAAATTTACTGTCTTAATAATGCGTGCATCGCCGATTCAAATATATTTATCAAATTATTTGTCAAAGATACGCGTTATATCGTTGGCAAACGAGATTATTTATGAAAAATATGCATTATACTGTTGCAAACAAATACAGTGTTCGTTAAGGCAAGGAATAACTATATAATTGTGGAGGCATACATACGGAATGCTCGAGAAGATAGATATTAGAATAATATCGTATCCCAGGCTCTGAAGTTCAGCTGTCCAGTGAACTTTGCACTTCATACACGGAATTCAGCAGGCCAGGGGGGTAATTAAGGTATACGGTCGATATAAATCACAGAGGAAAAGGGTAGTAAGGTCCCGCAGACCGTTTATTAATTTGTAATTGCGAGAGCTCCGCGTGTAGCTTTCCGAAAATTACAGGTCTGTCGGGACTCATTGCTACCACGAAGATTTAGTACTAACTAGATAGCTTCTTCCGGTCTCCGGTACCTGCGATGTAACCAAGTACACTGTACCCGGGTTAATATCAATACAACGAACTGATCCGTTGATGCTTTCGCACGCTATGTTGTAACAACCTTTTGTGCTACCTGTCGATCCCGTTCCCATGTCGTTATCGTTCTCGTGCTACATCATCGAACCCGATTAACCGAACCACTCGAACGTGACGACTTTTATGTTTCCCGATCGTTACACTTACCATAGGGGTGGAGCAACGAAACAAGCTGAAGTCATTATGCAAGATGACCCGTCGTGACTCTCGATACGAACAGCTGACTAGTGTTCTAGTATTTTCATTGTAGAACGAGTGTAATTTCGATGAGTCGTAAGTCACGAGTTTGATACTCCAATTTTATGTTCTACGGTGTGAATGTTTTGAAAGGTTTCGATTAAAGCGATTGCCATTCTCTTTTCTATATACCGGATACGACTTTCCTTTCTTATCGTTAATTATTTTTCATATGGCAGAAAAGTGAGATTGCGAAATACAGCTTTACACGCGCCATTCAAAGTAATTAAGGGACTGCTATTAACAAATTTCACTTTTTTAACTGCAATATTATATCGTAAATAGCAAATTGTCCTTGGCTGCTTAAATTATTATTCAATGGATAGATAATCGAGTACCATAACAATTAATTTATCCCTGCATCACGTCACAAGGCCAAATCAGTTACAGAGGTGCTTCCGTCCAAGAACATCCTTGTATTCCCATGGCTATGCAATTCATCGGATTTGAATGCCATTGAAAATCCGTGCAGCTTGATCAAATCTCTTGTATACATGCATATCCTTAATCATCGCGTGTTATCCGACTTAAAGGTAAAAGTCCAAACGGGGATAATTATTTGGAAAAATAGTAAGGACATACCTAAAATGTATGATAGAACACTGCGTACAGGATATATCGAAAAGTTTCGTTTGTTTTTTCACTATACATATTATTGTCAAATATTAAGGTTAGTAAATAATAGCTTCTACAAATGAATAAGACGTATATACAGTAATTTTAACGACGAAAAACAAACAAGAACGTACTTTTATTAATTTTCTTTCACCGTGTATAATTATATAGCAAAGCGAAAAGCCGAAATGAGGTTTTGAAACAGGGTCAAGACAAGAAAATGTCATTAGATGAGTCGAGTATCTTCCATACTAATGATTGTACAACTATGCAACGCTATGCAATTTCAATCCGGCACGACACAGCGAGTCTTGTATCGATTTCTCTTAGTAATCGAAACGTCTCGCAGAATTTCAATTTGCCGAGCGAAATAGACGAGTGGCATATTCTTCGTGATTTTTTAAACATATTAACCTTTCCTCTAATTGCTCGAGCGTGATAACTGTGATGAATAGTAAATAAAGAGGAAAGGAAATAATATTTTCAAAGATAGGTACTGCCGATATGGCGTTCTCAAATCAATGAAAGCATTAATTATTATTTTATTCCTTTTGTTAATAAGCGAATAATGAATGATCGTGGCAATCAACTTTAATAGTGATTTCTTCTTATATTTGTGCGAATGTTTATCTGTTACATGGCAGGTTTATAGAATCAATACTTGTTTGAAATACCAGTCTTGTCATTTACTTAAAAGAAGAATATTTTCTGACTGTTCAAGAAACAAGATACTTGAATCGAATACGAGATGTCCAAGTATCGTCCTTTCTGTTTGATTTATTTTCTCTTTCAATCTTCGTACTGTTTAAAAAGTCAAATATTTAGCCTGCTGGTACGAATAGATTCTCAGAGTTATCTTGACTCTAAAATTTCAAGCTTTCGTGAATGTCGTAAACATTACTACGAGCACTATTATTTTTGAGATAGGACTGTGAGTTTATGTCGATGTTTCTGACTGTACGGGTTGTTTGAACGGGTACGGAGACTGATACTCATTGTTTGCAAAACGTCGTCATAAAATCGGCATAAAACAAAAAGGCCTATTTCATGTGTCAGTGTTACTGGTACAGTGTCTATGAGAATTGTTTACGAACATAATGGCTGTCATTAATATTATGATTACTTTTTTAACAAGTCCATTTATTAAAATGGCGATTAAAGGAATATTTGTTACTTTATAATTTTATGATTATAGAATTTGCTTTATTGGAATAATTAAATTGAATATAAAATGAATTTACTTAATATAATACGTTCAACTCTATATATTATTGCAAATGTATTTATTGTGGTTGAACTTATAGCCTTGAACGAATTAATCTTGCAATTAAAATAAAAAATTCATCATGTTATGAGAATAATATTTTCATATGCAACAAAAATATACGAAAGAAAAACAATCAAGTTAATTAATTATTGATAAAGAGAACATAAATTTAATTTATTCGTATGAATATTAACTCGATTCTGGTTTCAGACGTTTAATCGAACATAATATTCACACATATTATTGACCTGAATTTTAAGCAGCTTTCAAGTGCAATTAACTCTTCAGGAACAAATAATACTGTATTATTTGCTATTTGCTTATCACGATATTCTCCCTTTTATTCCTTCTCTCCATATGTATTCCACTTTAACTTCTTTTTTTAAAGAAGGAATAAAAATCTGTGAGCGCTATTTTATTTCTGAAGCTCTGTATCAGATAACACTTGAAACATACATCGAGATTGTAAACGGAGGAACAGTTCGTTCACTGTTAGGTAAATGGTTTGGAATAGTCGATTGATTTTGGACATAGAATGTACGAAAGTATAGAATTTCTAAAAGATACTTCACATTTTATCAAACACTCTTTGTCCTACGATTTATAAATTTATAAAACTATTTATAATTGAAATAGATAATTTTCATATATCAGGTATTGCCTGATTGATTTAATTAATGGCGGTGTAACTTTACATGAAATATAATTCGTATATATGGAATAAGATTATTTTCGTACGAACCTTTGTTGTCGAAAGAATTAATTTTAAATATTTATATAGTTCCTTTGCTTCTTATACTAATTAATTACAAACCAGTAAATTATTAACTACAGAATATCCTATACAACTAATATGAAAGAAAGATCTTTTTTTTTGTCTTCAGTACGATATTTTTACAAAAGGTACTTTGTGAATGGAGCACGTCGATCACTGTACTTTGATCAACGTGTATAGTGGTGAAAGCAGTTGTTTGAATACCGTAGTGGTAGCCGATAATGCAATGAAATCTAGAAATTTAATTAAGCACCGGCATAATTTCTCGTTAGATGGGAACGTTAACAACGTTCTCGACTGCGTTTTCGCCCTTTCATTATTCACCGTCGTATCAGCGGCGACGCCTCGAATGAAAATGTCACCGACCTCTTCACCCTTCGCTTACCACGCCTCTATCCTTCATCCTGTTCTCGAGTTTTACTATTCGCATCCTTAATTTCTTTACGACCACTCGTTCCTCCCTGCTTTTATATCATGATAACCGCAGGTCACTCGTTTTAACGACTTAAAGGACTTGATTATCGATTAAGGTGCCTCTTCGAGTCATATTTTTTATTCATCGTGCTTTTTGATTAAATATACCTATCCCTTTTTTAATCACGTTCCCAACTGTTATGACGATTGGAAATCTTAATGGAAAATTTAATCAACTCGGAGATGAGATCAGCTTTTAATGTTTGATTAATTAAAAAATTTGTTCAACAATGATAACTATAGGTTAATGTATTTGTATAATGATTGTAAGACTAACGCATAAAGTAAAAAATTTGGATGAGAAAAAGTATAATGAAAGGCATATAAAAGAATATATAATGAAAGCAGGCGAAGAAGATTTTATCTGCATATTTTACAAAAGATCACTCAAATTCTCAGAAATGCATCGTTTGATAGTTCAAGATTAATTGATGAAATTCGACGCTAACATTCAATTATTGAATATACCTAGTCCAGAACGAATTTTAAAAAAATACCACTTAAACTAAGAATAGATCGCTTTATCATTATTTGCCATTTCAGTTACATAGGCGAAATAAAGAAAATAAGCAAATGGATCTCGCGTGACTTAAGCAATACCATAAAAGTTTTAGACCAATGACCAATCGATATATGTAAAATTGAGAATTTAATAGATTCGCTAAACTGATAATTTGACGTATTTACAATTTTGAAATTTTTAGTGTAACGTTGTTGTGGAATTTATGATCTTAGATTACAACTCTACAGTACTTAAATTTATTATTGACGAGAAACATTATTATGCATTGTAGACCATAGAATGTACTGTAATGAAGTGTAATATAGTCGTATCACGTGATCATTACTTATTATCATTTTCCAATGGGTGCACAGAATCTGTAATTTAGTTGGACATTCTTGTTCGTTGTAATGGTAGCTTCTATAAAGCAGATTGATTGATAGTCCAATTTCTCGCAATAAATGGTAATCTATGGTTAACAACGTCTCTCGTTATCTATTTAATAACTATAACCGAGGTCGATTGGTCGACGTAGTGTATCTACATCAGAATATCATAGTTGATTTTGCGCTATTGTACAGAAGCCAAAAGCTAAGTAACTATCCAATATGGCTATGCTTGCGAGATAGTAATTATCAAATAACAATACCCTCTGAAGTTAGATGCATTCCGATTAATACTTTCCACTTGAATTTATCTATAATCATACATTTTCAAAGCAATATTTAGAAAACGATACTAATTACGGACTACTAAGCAGAAAAAGTAAAGACGTTGAAAACGTGTGCCAATAATAGAAGTATTATAAATAACGATATTTTTTAGAACTTACTGCATCCAGACTTTTATATTTTTAAGTGATATCGTATACAATATTTACAATCCGATACCAGGAAAGCAGGAAGTATCAGAATAGAAGAAGTATTAATAATAAGAGATGATTCTTTCCACTCGAATTTCTTTGATGATAATATCATAAGCAATATACAAGCTGCTTCAGAAATTTTCCATTTCTAAATGGTATCGATATGGCTTACTGGTAAAAAGATAAGAAAAAATAAAGTCCAAACTGGAAACAATATTTCATAAAAAGACTGTGAGTGTTTACGTTGGATAGTTTCAACGATTTCACGCCTATGGTCTTCGTGAGTGTTGTTATCAGTGTTTGTTTTATTTTCTTTTTTGCTTTCTCGTCATCGTTAGTCTAAGCTGAAGCTTCCGTTTCCGCGGTGTTCATACATCTCTAGTATAATATACGTCTCTATACATACAATAGCATACATCATGTTCATTGTCTTACTTTCCTTTCTTTCTGTATCACATATGTGTATACATATTCACTTTAAAATTAGTTATCCTGTTGAATAAATTAATTGACAGAAACTAACAGTATACGATTATACAAATTCATATTTTTATAAGCATTAGCAGAGTAATTTTCTATATGTCTGCGTACTATGTACACTCTATGTATATAAATTTTTTATAGACGCACTATTAGGAAATTGGAAAAGAAATTTTTGTGTATAGAGATACAGAAGGAGAAAAAGTTTGTTCTATTTGACGATCAAGTCTTTAGAAAAGGCTGTAGATATATAGCGAAGCAGGTGCAAGTAAGCAGCTTGCACGATTCGCCGGTGTACCAGACAGATGTTACGGTTATGCAGCCAGCTCATCAAAGCATTACGTGCTTTACTGCACAAACTTCGTAAGAAAAGATGGAAGAATTCGGTACAGGCGAAAAAGCCATCTTCCTTCTTGCGTTTTTGTAACTTGCCATCCTGTCTTAATTGAGATCATGATGAAGCATCAGAGAAAAATGCCCAGCTGCATTGTACGTTACCTTTATGTCTCTTTGCCGTTGCTGTTTATAAAAAGTTATTAAAATAAAAACTCGCTTGTCACGCCAATGTTTTATTTGTACGTGTGATATGTTTTACTTTCGGCTATTTATGCGTTTTTAATCTGTATGTGGTTTGTCAAGAAATATTCCTATGGGAATAGAATGAAGCTATACGTGTGGTTCTTCTACGGTTTACTTTCGATCAAATATACGAAGTACAAAAAGAAATTTTAATTAACGAACGTTGTATAATTTTATCTGAATACATTCTCTAATTGTACTTTATTTAATGTAAAATGGAAAAATATTGTAGGAATGTTTAAATTTCGAAATTTCTTGCCAATTAGAAAGGAAAAGAAGAGATAAAAGATGGCTCTTAAACGGAATAAAACGATTTCCTTACATTCATTCCTTAACTGTACTTTATTTGATATAAAATGAAGAGATATTCCAGGTATGTTAAAAAATGTTCGTATTTATTGTCAATTAAAAGGGAGGAAGAAAGAGACAGCAGATATCGTTGCATTTTAAATTGCACGAAATAAAAAATTGCAGCACACACACACACAGTACGCAATTAATTCATTCTTTTTTAAAAAGCATGTCTCAGTAATTGGAGTAAGCAATTTCGATATGATTTCAACCGCTTGACTTGAATTCTCCATTTTCATTAAATTTGTACGAAATAAAACGATGTGATAAAATTTTACCTCCCATATTTGGATTATTATTTGGATAATTATATCGAAGGCAAAGATATATATATATATATTGAATCGATTTGGGAACAGAATGTTATCTGTTGTACTGAAAATTTTCTTGGCACGCTAAAAAACAAATTGAAATTGGAATTTTACACTTTTTATTTTGTACCACTAGCTTGTTAATTACAGAGTGACCGTCATGCATGTAAATCTCGCGATCTACAAGAGAATTTCACAAATTATTGCGTGATATATTTTACTAGATTAAAGCCATCTGTTGAATATAAATAAAATTATTTATTTGAATCACAAGTAATAAAATCACATAAATATTTATATCATATTTATGTAATATCGCACTAATATTCGGATTCTTTACGAAATATAATAGCTTTGTACAATGTGCAATTTTTCTTTAACTATATATCGTTCTACTTTTCAATTTAAATCGGATATAAATTTCCAATGATATCTAAATTTATCCTGTCATCGAACTATCCGAAATTTGTTTCGAATTGCTGCTATATGGATTTTTCGTTTTATTAAATATCTCTAAAAACGAGATGTTTATTTTTATTAAAAATTTCATCAATATTTACTAGACGTTATGAAATTTGTTGAACTATATTATCGAGCGTGGGTTTATGTTTTATTTTAATTTTTTTTTATTTACGTTGCTCTACATTTTTTGCTCGTTAGGTTTACAAACGCGCGCTATTTGTTGTTACCTGTAAGAACATTATTCTGCTACACTTGTTATTTACACTTTTGTTGACCATCATAGATCTCTTTCCTCGGCGAAGAACTCAGTGAAGAATTGTTTGCATTTTGTAATAATTTGTTAAAACAGTATTACAACTTATTTTAAAATCCTTTATGAATTTTTAACAGTAATAAATTAAATTTTTAAGCTGATCATTTTCGCGATTTCATAAAGTATTGACCTTCCTGTAATCACGATATATATATTTACATTCGACTCTTGTTTAAATAATTTCATAGTAATCTTCGATACATTAAAAAATTTCCGTCTAGATATTTTTGTCAACTTCTGAAAAATAACATTTAATTCAATACAAATTTGTTTCTAATTTCTTATTAAATATTTTATTATGTTATTTTATATGTTTCTTCACAATTTTGGTGATCTGTATTTTCAGATACAATTTGAGTTAAAGGGCTAACTCTTTATAGCAATGTGTTTCTTAAGATTCTCGATAAATAGCAGACTCCAATTTTATGGGACCAGGTATGGGATAGCCCATACGTGACTTGTTGCTCGATGGTTATCCTAAGTGACCATGCAACACTTTTGCTATTTTAACGAGATCCACGTATCTTCAATTATCGATATTGAAATGCGTATCCCGGAAATTTGTATTTTCTAAACAATAATCAAACCTTCACGTTCTTAACAATTCGGAAAGAATTTTTAAATTGCGACGACTTATTTTTTATACTCTAATGACTATTTCAGTTCCATTCACATTCGATATTTCATCCTGATTAAGCCATACTCGCTAAATTCAAAGACTGTTTATAATTTCGCTACAATCATATATTTCCATAATCCATAACACGTCCGCGTTCACGTTTCTGTTAAGTTAAATTTTGATATAGAAGAGTCTATTTTATGTGCTGAAAGTAAAAGGAATGGAACGAAATACAAAGACTCGTCATTGAAATCGTATTCTTCTCGGTTCAAAAGGAAATTTTTGACTTCGTTAGACTTTCAGCTTTCGGATCGCCTTGAGCGCGCATCGACGCGATTAGTAAGTGCAGTTACCAGCTGGCAGACAGATACTTTATCGAGCAGGTGGAAGATTGTTTCGGGGGCCGCACGTGCGTAAATGGTTAGGACAAGCCGCATCTCATCGTGGACCTGGAAAACACCTGAGCCGTGAGCTCGCTGTCCGGGGACATTAGTCACGCTTAAAAGGAACGCCCCAAGAGCCCCTTGCAACCGAGTAATCTGTGATCTTCCTTTGTCTCGAAATGCTCTTTGTTCTTAGTAAACTGACGTAATCAATGTCGTTGACCAGTGATGATAGAATTTCTCGTCACTGGTGCATGCAGATTTCCTACAGGGTGGCCCCATCTCTTTGAAATCTCTTTGACAACCCTGTCAGCACAAATCTTTCGCAACAATTCCAAACCCTCCAGTTCTTTTCTGTTCTTTTCACCAATCTCAATCTTCTTTACTTGATACGAAATATCAGTGGTATTTAATAGACATTAATCGAACGATGTGTTAATTTAATTGAGATAAAAGGAAATACATACTTTTTCCTACTTACGAATTTTCGAATTAACAATATTTTTTGTAATAGATTCCACTTCAAATACACGACAAACTATATCGAACGTGTAGTAACACTCTCGTCAATGTTATGTTAATTGGTTCATACGGATTATTTCAAATAATTTGAAAGGTATTTCGTAATGATGAAAGATACGTATTTTATTTAGAAATTAAATCGTGCGTCATAAGCATGGCAAAGCAAGGTAAAAAATACGTATTGACATAGCTCGTCATCATGATGTCATGAAATAGAACATCGATATTACTTATGATAAAAAAGAATCATAAGCTTTTATACCGTTATGAACAACAAATTGAAACAAGGATTATCGAGTTGGTAAATTAAGAACCGTGGATATTTTACTCTCGTAAATACGATAAAAAAATTCAATTTAACTTTCAACGTAAATCATACAAAATTATTCTCAAATGTTAATATTCCAACAAGTTGATTAACTTTTAATCGTACAATGAAAAACACGAATATTTCTCATTTTGTTAGATTGTTTGGATCCAAATAGACCACCCTGTATTGTCGAAGCAATGCAAGTAATATCTTCTGGCATTCTGTCTTATTAGCTACCATGGAACACGCGATAACACAATTGAATCGAGCGCTAAGTGATATTTATTGAAGAAAGCGCTTACTGTCTTTTCTATGGGGTCTTGAAATCCGCAGACTGCATTGAAACCTTTTTCAACGTTGTTCTCCTTTTTTGTTCAGGATTCGTTCGTTTGCTTCTTTTTCATTCAAAGATTGACCTGCTTTTTTCATTACGCCTACGCGCAGGAGAAAGCTTGTGCATTAAACACGCGTCAGAACGTTTCCTCATAATAAAACGATTGTTTTTTTTTCCCCACTAACCTGTTTTTCTCAGTTGAAATGTATAAAGTACGAGAGGATGGAAACCTGTGTTAGTCGAATCGGCATTCAGACAGGTGGGAGCGATTCTTTTGAAAATGCAATGCCTAATGAAGCATTTGCATCCTGTCGGGCTCTTTCGTGTACACGCTGACCCATTTCTTTTAGCCGCAAAATTTACCGACAATTCTCAGTACGTATTTCACGCGCGTTAAAAGCAAGATTTTTAGCTCCGCGTTAATAACGTTTACGTAAAGTGAAGATAGCCGACGCAGAGTGTTGCTACTTTTGACTATCGCTGGTAAAATTTATGAAAAAGACGACGGAAATATTGCGTAAGAAAAATTTCGATGCTTATAATTGATATAACAGCTATGAATGTTATACACAGGCTCGTAAATGTGAGAAATTCATTCACGCAAGATTTTTAATAACTTAGGAAAATTGATTATGTATATTTATCCAATAAATTTTAATAAAACCTCTGCGCAACTCAATATCTATGTTTGTACTTATTATATATGCTGAATAATGGAGAACACATAATGAAACAGGCCAATATTACTTTATAATAACGAATTTCATCGAAACTCAGTATGGGGAATAAAATTATCTATTCAAATTACAATGAGAGACATTTTCAAAAATTTCTAAAGTAGTAAAATTTATGAATATCCTGTTTCATTGTGTGCCCATCATTATTCAATACACATGATACGCGAAAGATGTTAGATTTTCATTCAGCAGTATAACGTTAACAAACTTTATTTCAAATATTCGATTCTATAATTTTTCCTTTTAATATAGCGTCTTCCGCTTCATAATCGTCAATTAAAACCTCTGCTCCCTTTGATAGCATGCTAATAAATTCTTTTTTACGAACTATTTTCTGCATAGAATATATTTCTAGTAGTTTCCTCGATATTTTGTTCTTTAATACGCAGTAACCCAGATAATGAAGCAGGTGAACACTTTGTAAAATATGTTATAAAAGCGTAGTAAAACCAAGCAATATTACGCACGATGTATTTCACATGAAACGCTCTATTGCTGTCTAAAAAGCTTGAAATTAAATTTCACCGTGGTTGGTTAACTGACGTTTTCAGTTAAAGAAACCTTAGATCTCCTTTGTTTTGTATGGTAGAAAACTTTATCAGCGTTGCATCTAACGTGACTCACGTTGTCGTCACGTAACAACATTAATGAGAGTTCTTGCTACTTAAACGCACGAGCAACGTTTACCTGGTGTGTTGGCTCGTATTATTTTTTTAACTAGGCGTAGAACTTTTTCTACCTCCTTCTTCTTTACGATCCCTTGATGCAAAAAACGATTGCGTGGCATAAGGATAGTTAGAGGGTGAAGTGGTTTCGCTCACGGAGCCAGGGAATGAGGACGAACGAGAAAAGGGCGAAGATACGTGTACAAGGAGCATGCAAACATGCAGAAACCTCTCGTGCGGATGCCTTGGGGACCAGGTCGGATCACACTAATTAAATCATAGTCGTCGCTATCGTGCTAGCGAATTTCGACGTGTGTGTCATGTTTTCCGATCCTTTTATCTTTCCCCTGTTTAAACTCCTCTTTTTCAAATCCCCTTTGGTTCATTTCCACGAATATTCTTAGCAAAGTCTGTGAAATTAAACGTATCTCTATATCGAAATACTGTTATGCTAGGCCATAGACAGGTACACAATGCTTCGCGAATATATTTGAACGCTTATCATGGGAAACTGTTACGCACACATCGTGTTCGTATGTACAATATCTTGGAATTTCATTAGTACTGTAATGAGACACGACTATCGTAACTATATTGGTAAACTAGTACAATAATTATATCGGTAAATTGCTTTTTCTTTTTTTTGCGGTCAAACATCCGTGAGCTTTCGTAAGAAGAACGCGCCCTTCAAGAAATTATTATTTCCGTTTTATCTTCATTTAATTATACGCATTTAATTGCGAAATATAAAATATATCGCATCATCTCATAACCGAGCACAATTAGTTTCATTAATTATCTTTTTTCGCTTGCTTCGATTTAAAAAGAAATATTAAAGTTCATTACTCCCACATTCTGTGCATAAAAATCTCCCTTGTCTATTTTTTCTCCCGTTATAAGACTATTTCAAAGAGGCGCATTTAATATTCTAATAGCTGACACTTGGGAAAAAAGCTATGGAAGGAAGGAGGTTGTGCTGGCGAATACGTCAGAAGCAAAGTAAATAAGCTAGCAAAGCTGAAAAAGAAAAATCCTCATTGGTGAATCACGTCTGTGTCACCGTGTATATATATTCCTACTCTGTGACTTTTTCAATTAAACCATCGCTACAGCTAGCGGTTAAATAAGCCCAGTAGGTGCCCTCTCGTGTATCTAGCTTCTTCCCTTTCGGCTCACGGTGGATTCTGCCAGAATCAACTAACCCAAATTAATTAGTTTTAATAATTCATGAATCGCGTTCAAATGATACATCTCTCTGTTCCACGGTTCGTTTCCGTTCCTGTAACTGAACACGGTATACAGGCATTGAAACTAGTACATTTTTCTCTTGATTGACTATTCATTTCGCCCTGGCTTTTTCACCGTTCTTTGCTCCCATTTCTACTTCCTCTCTCTTTCCCTCTTTCTCTCTCCAGTTCCGCCTTCTGAAGTGCATGTTACGCGGACTTGTCACGAAGCATTAATGGAACACGAGTCACTGGGACCGCACAACCTCGAAAAAAATAATCCCTTGAAAATCCTGGCGCAGTGCGTCTGTACGAAAATTACGCGGCCAACGGACCGTGCCGAACGCACTCCACACTCGTATATTCATTCAATGTCCAAGTTCCAATTACGGTCGCAATTGCACGCGCCAGCTCCTGCTAACCAAAAGAATCTTCTTTCCCCCACTCTTCTTCCTTTTAAAGATTTTCTCCTGCTTTGCTTTTCCGCGGCAATCCTCTACAAAGTTATCTATTGGACTGTTGTACGGGGCATGTCGCTTCTTAATTAGCAGTTTCGATTTTTACAGATAAATAGAGTGGAAATTTTCAAAATTTACAATCGACGATAATTCAAAGCATTAGAAGGAATATGATAAGTCGCGTTCCCCGTGTTTTATTGTAGAGCAGTTTGAAAATTCAATATATTGTCAACCAATTTTAATTCTAGTTTACTAATTTATCTAAAATCCGTAACCTTACAATTCGCTAATATTGTTGATTAGTAGTTATTGCGCAAGCAGGCGCTTTTAGATTTCCAGTGTTTAATTTTCCAATTCATACATTGAAATTAGCATGTTCTATAGGTTACCAGTATTCCATCTTTTACCTATTGCACAACTCATACAACTTACAAATGCTTCTTTTATAACTTCGCTTTCCAAGATACCGCTTATGTATACAGTTCATTTCTATCCCTTGATTCGGGTTGATTTTTCTCATTTTCTCAACGTTTGCCGGATTCAGAATTCTGTTTGTACCTCTACACGTATATATGTTTAGGACTTACGTGGGACTTTACAGAACGAAGCTAAAAGCATCTTGCTCTTCGAAACGTTTTTATTAAAAACAAGCACGTAGGTAAAGCTATAACTTGTAGATTTTAATGCCTCGCAATATCCCTCGTTCGAATTTCACTTTCATGTCGCTTTTTTCTCGCTTTTGGCCAACATTCTTATTCTGTTCTCGCAACGGTGATTCGTTAAAAATGGAAAAACATGTATACCCGCCCCGGTCCAAAAATACCTAGCTGCCTAT
The DNA here is from genome assembly GCF_014825855.1 of Bombus pyrosoma. Lineage (NCBI taxonomy): Eukaryota > Metazoa > Arthropoda > Insecta > Hymenoptera > Apidae > Bombus > Bombus pyrosoma. Next base: position 382,617 of record NC_057778.1, on the reverse strand, counting down.
GCTCGAGTCTGCGGCGATATATCGTTCGACCGATGTGTACGTGCCTTCACGTACGTGCACACATGAATATCGAGAAGCCACGGTATGCGCCGGGGATTTGGTAGCCTGGTTAAATGTCTGCCATCAGTGACGTGCGTGTGGAATCGGCAATAAAAGGCTCGATGGAAAGAGAAAGGATATTTTGAAGAACTACCGAAAACCGGAAGAAACGCGTCAAAAGATTAAGCTTTTTCATGATACTGCTGAACGGTTCAGTATTTCGAAAAATACTTTGCTTTGGAAAATAGCGTTGTCCGATTTTTCGTGAATCTCGTTAAAATATATGGGATAGCGAAGATTGTAAGAGGTTTTTCGGTATTTTAACCAGTTAGCTGTTGCGATCTCTTTAAAAAGTATGTATCTAAAATATGTCGCAAAAAGTAAGCGATGGCGAGTATACTCGTAAATCACAGAGTTTGTGCGACTGTTATAATATAAATATAATATATATATATAATATAAAATTAAAAATTTTATATTATATATATTATTATTAGTAATAAAATTTTTTTAATTTTATTACTGACGGGGCTCGTCATGACATAAAATATTGCCATTTCCTCATGACGAGTATACTCGAGAAAATCAGCTAACTGGTTAATTCGACAATTGTATCAAGACATTCAGAGCGAATGTGGATTTTGATATTCTTCATAATAAATTTAGATAATCGATCCGATACGATAAATCGAGTAAATTTGCTATTTAAAATAGGTGTGAGCAAAAATGTTCAATGCAGCTGATTTCTTTATAGTATCTGGCTTTGATTTGGAAAAGGTGAATTTAGTCACGTCTGTATGGTTAGCACGATTTATCAATGCTATTAATTCATATTCTGAAAAAATATGAGTTAAGTTACTTTTCTTCTCATTGCTTCGATTAAATAGTAGAATTTTATTGCAAGAGGGAGAATTGTTTTAAACAAATGGACACAGGCTGATAAAGAGCTTGAAAACTGAAATAAAACAGAATTTCGTACCTTGTATCTTCTAACTTTTGGACAATACTATGTTCGAATAATCCCCAGGCAGATTTAGAAAAATTTTATTTGGAATAATGAATAACCGTTTTATTCGGTGAAAGCTGATTCGTTATTCGAGAATAAATCTTTATTCGCTGTTGATTGTCCGAAATATCTCCGCGACAAATAAATTGCAGGATTAAACGACACAACGCTTTCGGTATCTGTGTGTTGAACTTGGTACATAAACAGAAATAAACATGTCTCGAATCGAGACTTCAAACGGTTGAAGAAGGTGCCACATTTTTACGTGGATGGCGTCGGTCACGTCAAATGTAATGTCGGTGACAAACGGTATATTTATTTGCAGTCTTATTCGAATAAATTTTTAACTAGCTAAGTCTTTATTCTAGTAAAGAACTATTCATTATTCTGAAATAAGCTCGTTTTATTAATTTAAAGTTACATCTCCTGTTAAAATATTATCTTGACTTTTATGTACGCTACATACATATGTATTTAAAACTGCATTAAACATTCTGCCATTTAGTAGCATTTTCATATAATTATAGAAATTTGGCATTACGAAAATGAAACGTATAACAGAATCTGACAAGAAAAAATTTCATCGGAAAGTGAGCGTGTACAAAATAGACACAATATTATTTTATTATATGAATATTCTTTTAATTGGAGAATTTATTCAAAATATTATATGCTTAACGCCTCTTCTTTTATCGCAGAAGGAAATTTAACTGATGAAAAATGATGTACTTCTCATTTCTACTTTTCTCTTTATCGTAAAATTAGCTATAAAATAAATTAACGGAGAAAAATCACAGTGTTGGACGATCTTTACTTCTATCGAACACTTGGGGGGTTAATCGACTTTTGAACGATGGTAATCAGTTTAATAGAAACTTCTACGGGCGTCAATTTACTTTTGTCATTCGACAACGAAGATATACGTAAACGAAATGGTATTCGGACCGGGCCACGCTTCGAATTCCAGTTGCAGTCAGGCTTCTCGTGAAACACATGGGTCGGAGCGGAGTCTCATCGATTCACAGTACACTTAATTGGTCGCCAAGCTCGCGGTGCACCTTGGAACGCTTCCTCGAAGAACTTGCAGCTCGTTTCGGCGTGATCGCTTCTTTTACCCTTCCTCCCTCTTTTCTTTTATCTTGGTTGCTCTCGGTATCGCGATTTTTCTTTCCGGATCTTCGGATCTACAGGCTCGACGGTATGCGCCGACGCGTGAGAACAAACGGGCTCCAACTGTCGCAGCTTAAGGTTCAAGCTTATTTACGCACGCTGGATTTTCGTGAATGTGATGGATGTAACGAAATATTGGACTAAGGGCGCTGGTTTGTTTGAAATTTTCGTGAATTCGCCTTTACAATGAAATAATAAACAAGAAGTGGTATTTGGATAACCGTTGCTGAAATATGACATACTCTAATGCTAGTAGAAATAGTATTATTTTCTTAATAAACATTTTCAGTGCTGATAACTTTAGCATTTTTCTTTTATATTGTGTCTTTTCGTTTCAAAGTTACTCATCGTTGTGCACAGTTAAGAGTCTAAAAGCAGCTTTTGTTCCACGGTAGTTCAGATAAAATTTACTTTGAAGTATACATCTTTTGCACTATTCATTATTATTAACAGACATTCATATTAACAGATATTCACGTTTTCATGAACACTAAAATACTAATTTTAAAAAATGTAACCAGTTTGTTTTACGTATTAAATATTCTGATCTGTACTTTGGATGTTTTATATATCCGTGCATGTTGTATGCATTCTGTGTATTTTTGCACCTTCAAATCTCTCATGAATAAATAAAAATTCGCAGCCTAATTATTAACATAGACAGATTTCTCTTAGTAACGCTTTTGTAACTGATACACGTATCTAAATAAAGAAAGTATCGTCTACGATACTTCGATTTAAATTGCATTGTGAACTTGGGACGCGTCAAAGAAGATTCACTTGTGATTTACGTAGCTTGGGGGGAAACCTGGAATACGAACTCCGAACTTTGAAGGGCAAGACCAGACTTATTTTTTGTTAAAAGAAGTGACACACTATGAATAATGATACGTGCGATAAGATTGCCACATGGAGTAAAAGTGTTTCGTTACGTAAGATGAAAATTGGCTACGTCATCTTGTAGATCAGAGTTTTATAATTTGAAAGACATTCCAATTTATAGTTTTAAAGTCACTGGAAAGGCTAAACGAGAGATAACATACGCAGCAAAACTAAATAGAAAATTCTAGGAAACCAACAGATTCAGAAACAAAAGCTTTTAAAAGGACGCATATCGAAAGAATAGTTGATTTTCATCGTTCCACAGAAAGTACGCTTTCACGTTTCCATTAGGAAATCTCAGGACAAAGTTTCGAGAAGATCAAAAAGGTGCATTTATTCTTCCGTGGAAAGGGACCACTTATTTCGGCCAAGGATATAAAGCAGCGATTCACCGCGAGCGAATTCTGAGTTACATCATTATCCTGTCAAGGTTACCGTTTCGCATGAATCAGTTGGCGAAAATACAGTGACAATGTCCCGTGATAGATGACATTGTACAAGGGGTGTACGCTCGATTCAACGTGGCAATAGTCACGCACCGTAGCGAGCTATCACGCCACGTTTTACTTTGAACTATGGTCTCGTTCCTTTCCGCCGCGGATGAGTCGTTACCACTATCCCCCTTGCCATCCCTTTTCCTCGTTTACGATCGAGTCTCTCAGCAGCAACCGCGGAGAACCCTCGCTTCTCGTTGCCACTCCCGACTCTACTTCGAATAAATCACTGGACGCCTAAAGAATCGCGCTTACGATCTCGCTCCGATGCAAAGAATTGCTCTTTCTCTCTCTCTATCTCTCTCTCTTTCTCTTCTATCGTCTTTTCTTTTCCCTTCGCTGTGCACGAACCTTTATCTTTTTTCCTCTCGTTCTCGAGACAGTATTTTCATCAGTTGGCTGAGAAAGAAAGATAAGGTGCTAATGTTACAGAACGTTCAAACTTCCAACGTAACACGGTCACCCTGTTTTTTTCTTTTCTTTCCTTTTTTCTTGAATGGATTTAAGAAATGGTAATTGAGCGCTTAGCCCTTTGCGAGATGTTTTGTTATTAGCCTTCTTAATGGTTGCATGGGTTGGGAGTAAAATTAATTTTACCTTGTAACTGGTTCGTTGTAGGTCAAACAGCATACACGTAATACTTCTTCCATATGGCTTTCATTTTTTGATTTGTCGTTAACCCTCTTAGCTGATTAATCGCTTGTTTATAATATAATATCGTTTCTTGAATCTTGAACCCTTTGGTGGCATCTGCAACAAGTACGTACTTCCGAATTCTATTGATCTTCAGTTTTCTTTTCATTTTTCTCATTTGACGTTGTCCGGGAGAGTATGTATGAGTGCATGCATATTCATTGATATATCAAACTTTTGGTAATTCTATCCAATAAAATAAACAATTCTCATGGATACTTTACATATATATCATCTAGTGCAACTACACGAAAGAATGACTTGGCCTAGTAGTTTCACTATAACTATGTACCCTGATTTAAGTCGTATAACTGCATCTAAATAGACAATAACTAATACAGATACTGATATACTTTTCGATAACTCTTTAATGATTCATGTAGAATATACAATCGCATAGTAATCCATAGTAATTCCAAATGAATAACGATAAACGAAAATAAAATACGATCTGGCAACGGTAACAGCAATTTCCTAGTGCAAACCACAAAGCAACAAATATCTACAAAAAGTTTCATAATGCAAGAGGTTGATCAATGCTCAGAACTTCTCCACGATTTCACCATCTGAAACAACCAGCTCCTTCTATCTACCCTGGAAACAATGTTCGTTTAAAATTCGATCGTTTAGCATCTTGAAACAATCAGGCTTCGACAGCCGGTTCTGATCGAGTTAGTTAATTAGTATTTGAAGCAAACAGGTTCGAAATCGCATTTGCATGACAATCAGAGCCGACGTGAGGCGGTATAAACGCGATTGTATATCCGTGTTTTGTCCGGGCCGAAGTAAGTTGCGAATTTTGACTAGTTCATAGCTGTGGAGTGAATATTGGATTGCAAACTCGGTCTGTGTCTATATCATGGTTGGGCGGGAAGGGCTAAGAAGAAAAGAGAAACTAATAGGAAGCTCTAAATCGGGGCAAGTTAGGTCGTAAACGCGCGTCTGTTCGCTGCCGTAAATGGGGAACGGGTTGGCTGAATGTTCGGTGGGCGAGTCAACGAGATACCTGGTTTTGCGCGCGTATACACATGGAGGAGCGAGCGCGCGGCATCGTCGTCGACGTCGTCTTCATCCTCTTCTTCCTCCGTTCTGGCCGGCCACGTTCTTCTTTTTCCTCTTTCTGGTTGCCTCGTTCCAGAGTGTTCTGGCTCGGCTCGTTTCTCACGCTCGCCGATGGGTAGGCTGATCGCAACATCGGCCGATTCGGCCTCTTTCTTCCAGTATATACCTACTCGTATTCCCGATCCACTTGGCCAACGAAAGGGGAGAGCCAGACTTAAGCCCGTTAAATGGAATTAATAAGCTTTACTATGCATGCACCAGCCCGTGAAATACGATACCGGTTGGTGTGCTCGTTAGGACGACCAGGGGAAGGCTTTGTGCCTTCAAGGCTAACTCGCGCTCTCCCGTCTCGCCGAAACTACATTTTCGTGTCTCCTGTTCCACCCTCCGTGTGTGACTATGTGCAAAAATGTAAATTCCCTTGCTCCACGCGTGATTATTTTCGGATAGCGGACATGCAACGAATAAGTTTCCCGTTATAATAATATCAATCGTGTCATCATATGTGCGTGATGATTTATTTTTTTCTTTTTTTTTTTTTTTTTTTGCGAATTACGAACTCTTTAACTTCCCACTTTTATATCGCTGTTTGAAAAACTCTCTGTCTCATCGTTCGTCCGATGCAGTATCGTTTTGAATTAATAGAATAAATCAATGTTTTTCTCTTCATTTTTTATGATGACTTCATTAAAGTATTAAATTAATGAAAATATTTTTCCCCGTACATTCTCATTCATAGATATGGGTCTTGGAAGGTAATTACTTTTTGGAGAGAGCATAATTCTCACATTTCTGAAGATTCTGCAGAATTAAAGGCGAGGAACGGTCCGATCACGGTACAAGATACTCCGTGTCCGTTCCAGCACATTTGAGAAACTCTTTATGGGACTCATTTCTTGCAACCCAACGAATAATGTACGGAACATCCATCATCTTGATGTTTCATTACTTTTTGTATATGTAGAGGCAGGTTTTTTAGATTACGATATATACGTAGCGTTGCAGTACTTAACATTGTTCTTTTCAAATTACGCCGCTGCATTAACAAGAGAGAGTCTTTTTAGATGCACTAAATGTCCGTGTTACGTGATTCTGAAAAATATTTCTTTTGTCATCGTGGCTCGTCAATGTCTTTCAGAAACTTGCTGTGATTTCCTTTGATGGCTAACAGAAACGTCTTATAATCCCTAGTTAGAGTAGTTTTAACGTGTAAAAGATAAGAAAGAAACGTATCATTATATGAAAGTTATAATAAAAAGTGTACTTAATATCGGCCTTTCAACTAGGACGCTGCATTAACAAGCATGAAAAATTCTTTACGTACACTAAATATCTGTTGTGCGATTTTATAGTATTATTTACACTTATAATATCTGTTGTACCATCATTTTGTTTCAACGCTTCTTAACCCTACCGCGCTCTTCGGATTATTTTAGATCCGATCGAGCTATTTTACTCTAAACAAGTTGTTTTAAATTTGAGGAAAGTATGAAAAGATCGTTACTGTGCATGATTTTTCATTTCTCAGGTTCGAAAACAATATGAAAAATTTCTTATTAATACGCACGACGTCACGCTAAACATCTTCCTTTTAAACGTTGTAAATCCTTTTCGTTTGTTAAAATAAAAGTAATATCGAGATATGATAGTTAAAAAGTCCTTAGTCGGAATAAAAACACTGAAAATCTGCTTGTTGAAAGAAGAACGGGATTGAAGCGGCGGCAGAGTTAAAAACCTCCAAAAGCTTTTACAATATCCATTAAAAGTAACCTAACACGTAACAGATAAAACAAGACATATCGTTGCATAGGAATAAAAAACAGATTCGTCGATTAAAACAGAATTAACGTGTAACTTTCGTCAAGTAAAGCGAGAAGGTTTTTAAAGTTCGGGGAATTAAAGTTAGTGGAACAAGCAGCGTAGAATATTAACTAAGCTTAATTGATTTGAGAAAGTACACGTTGCCAGGTCCTGACTGGCGAAGACAATTGGGTCACACTCGAATGGCTCGCATTACCAAGGGATTACGGGCACGGCCAGATGACTTTTACCTCTAACCAGCTTAGAAACTTTTCTCATTCCATAGAACCGCGAAAACTGCGGTCCAGTTTTTGTCTGACAGTTTCATTCGCTATGCAACTGACGTATTTCAGTTATCCAAGCTTCTAGCGTAGGGTGTGTAGGATCTTGCACGTTGGCATGGCGTCGATCGGACCTAAGAATTTTCGTCTTTTAGTCAGCCGCGAACTTCTCGCTGGGTTCTTCGCCTTCGCGAACCCACGTAACGAGAAAAGTCAAGAAAGTTGGGCCGCGATTCAGAGTCACGTTGCGATCGTATCTCGCCGAAAGATAAATCGCTTTCTGGGCTTTTTACGCGTCGCCTCGCTTCGCCTCGTCTTGTCTCGTCTTGTCTCGTCTGAGCTCACCTCGAGAATCAACTCCGAGACTCGACTCGATCCAACTCGACTCCCTCAACCAGCTTTCTAGCCCGCCCTCCTCTCTATCGTTACCGCCACGTGCGTTTCGTTAAAACGCGCGCCACTGAATTCACCAAGTTTCTCCTACTTCGATTTAAAAGAAAATAGAAATGGAAATGTACGAAAATACAGAGAGAAAAACTCGCGAGTACCGTGGATGGATATATGGAACGAATTGTGTGTAGGAAAGGAGCAAAGAGCTTTATCCTCTCAACGTTTTACCTTAAATTTATGTAGGGTGACATAAAAAGGCACCTGAGAGTTTAAAGGATTGTAGCAGCAAGATAAAAAGTGTTTAATTAATCTAGGTTCTAAAGCCGATACTTTCAGCGTAAATCGTAATTTGCATGTATATTTTTGTAACGCTTAATTAGCTAGTTCAATACGCACGTGATTGAATTACGACATTAAGTAGAAAATGTAGATAGACGTCAGAAAATACGAAACATGGTAGGAATATTCCAAGATATATATATATAGGGTGATTCATAATTTACATATACATGAATATTGTATTCAAATGCAAGAAAGACATAAAATTCATTTCTTACGAAAGTGGATATAAAGTTTCGTACCTTATACTATGGTTTCGTGTTAGCTACAATATTCTGTCCCGACAAGATGTCGTTAATTAAATAGAAACCAAAAGATGGAATCCAACCATGAATAACAGAATTATATTTTGCTGCTGCAAGATTAATTTTCGATTCTATGATCGATTAAGCATTTTTCAACTCTCTAAATGTTGCAAACTTCTAAGCGTTTACGTCCTTATCTTCATTAAACAAAATTAAAATAATAATTCAGTTTCCATCATCACGAGTAAACAAGTTTAAACAATAATGATCATTTTTAGCTATCTTAAACAGTAAAATGTCCACGCTCGGACTAACATTGAAAAACGTTTTACGAATGACGATGGGACAAGATAAATGCGCATCTTTCCCATTCTGAATTCTGGCGGAGAACGTTACGTTAAAGTTGCCACAAACAAGTGCGTAAATTATCGGTGAGATGTGCTCGCGTTGTGTAAATCTTTCCGCGTGTACACGCCGAAACATTTATCTGTCCGTGGCACGAAAAACCTTTAATCTGATAGATTAAAGTTTCTTTGGGGAGGAAGCGCGAAGTCACGCGGAAAGCAGCCACGAGTGAAAGACGAGAGGGGGAGGGGGCAGGATGGCGACGTTGCAAAAATATCACTGGCGACTCTCAGCCACACTCGCCTTCCTCGATACTATCGATTTCACCCCTGCACGCTCGTACGTTTTACATATCCCCGCGTGAACGTCGTGTTTTTCTTCCCCTTGAGAGAATTATTTCTTTTGCTTCGAGTGGTAATGCCATGGTTTAAAATCATGGCGCTACTTGCAAAAAGGTCCGCCGGAGAAATTCACGATCTGCATCCGTGTGTCCTGGATTTTTTCTCTGTCCCGAATTTTCGATACTTTCTTCCTTTTTCGCGACGATTTAATTTTGCGATAATTTTTTTCTATCTTATCGACTGTTTTCGTTCGAAGTAAC